>NW_027167656.1:0-300000 GCF_040954835.1 Lepisosteus oculatus | reverse complement strand
GAAAAGTGTGCTGTTACTGCCCCATAACTTACATGGGGTTGACCAAACTTGCAGAAACATGTTTATTTCTGCTGAAAAAACACGTTTTGGCACTTTCTGCACACTGGGGTTAAGAGCTGAGTGTGTGGGCTCTTCTGAGCCTTGCAGTTACATTGGGATCCTGAAGTCTGAAAAAACGCGTTCATTTCGGGCTGAAAAGCACGTTTTGAAAAGTGTGCTGTTACTGCCCCATAACTTACATGGGGTTGACCAAACTTGCAGAAACATGTTTATTTCTGCTGAAAAACATGTTTAGACACTTTCTGCACACTGGGATTAAGAGCTGAGTGTGTGGGCTCCTCTGAGCCTTGCAGTTACATGGGAATTCAGTTGTCTGAAAAAACGCGTTTATTTCGGGATGAAAAACACGTTTTAAAAATTGTTCTGTTACTGCCCCATGAGTTGCATGGGGGTGACCAAACTTGCAGAAACATGCTTATTTCTGCTGAAAAACATGTTTTGATACTTTCAGCACACTTGGGTTAAGAGCTGAGTGTTTGGGCTCTTCTGAGACTTGCAGTTATATTGGGATTCTGAAGCCTGAAAAAACGTGTTTATTTCGGGCTGAAAAACACGTTTTGAAAAGTGTGCTGTTACTGCCCCATAACTTACATGGGGTTTACCAAACTTGCAGAAACATGTTTATTTCTGCTGAAAAACACGTTTTGGCACTTTCTGCATACTGGGGTTAAGAGCTGAGTGTATGGGCTCTTCTGAGCCTTGCAGATACATAGGGGTACAGCTGTCTGAAAAAATGCGTTTATTTCAAGCTGAAAAACACGTTCTGAAAAGTGTGCTGTTACTGCCCCATAAGTTGCATGGGGGTGACCAAACTTGCAGAAACATGTTTATTTCTGCTGAAAAAACACGTTTTGGCACTTTCTGCATACTGGGGTTAAGAGCTGAGTGTGTGGGCTCTTCTGAGCCTTGCAGTTACATTGGGATCCTGAAGTCTGAAAAAACGCGTTCATTTCGGGCTGAAAAGCACGTTTTGAAAAGTGTGCTGTTATTGCCCCATAACTTACATGGGGTTGACCAAACTTGCAGAAACATGTTTATTTCTGCTGAAAAAACACGTTTTGGCACTTTCTGCATACTGGGGTTAAGAGCTGAGTGTGTGGGCTCTTCTGAGCCTTGCAGATACTTAGGGATACAGCTGTCTGAAAAAACGCGTTTATTTCGGGCTGAAAAACACGTTTTGAAAAGTGTGCTGTTACTGCCCCATAAGTGGCATGGGGGTGACCAAACTTGCAGAAACATGTTTATTTCTGGTGAAAAACATGTTTAGACACTTTCTGCACACTGGGGTTAAGATCTGAGTGTGTGGGCTCTTCTGAGCCTTGCAGTTACATGGGAATTCAGTTGTCTGAAAAAACGCGTTTATTTCGGGCTGAAAAACACGTTTTGAAAAGTGTGCTGTTATTGCCCCATAACTTACATGGGGTTGACCAAACTTGCAGAAACATGTTAATTTCTGCTGAAAAACTCGTTTTGGCACTTTCTGCACACTGGGGTTAAGAGCTGAGTGTGTGGGCTCTTCTGAGCCTTGCAGTTACATGGGAATTCAGTTGACTGAAAAAACGCGTTTATTTCGGGCTGAAAAACACGTTTTGAAAAGTGTGCTGTTACTGCCCCATAAGTTGCATGGGGGTGACCAAACTTGCAGAAACATGTTTATTTCTGCTGAAAAAACACGTTTTGGCACTTTCTGCATACTGGGGTTAAGAGCTGAGTGTGTGGGCTCTTCTGAGCCTTGCAGTTACATGGGGATTCAGTTGACTGAAAAAACGCGTTTATTTCGGCCTGAAAAACACGTTTTGAAAAGTGTGCTGTTACTGCCCCATAACTTACATGGCGTTGACCAAACTTGCAGAAACATGTTTATTTCTGCTGAAAAACATGTTTAGACACTTTCTGCATACTGGGGTAATGAGCTGAGTGTGTGGGCTCTTCTGAGCCTTGCAGTTACATTGGGATCCTGAAGTCTGAAAAAACGCGTTCATTTCGGGCTGAAAAGCACGTTTTGAAAAGTGTGCTGTTATTGCCCCATAACTTACATGGGGTTGACCAAACTTGCAGAAACATGTTAATTTCTGCTGAAAAACACGTTTTGGCACTTTATGCACACTGGGGTTAAAAGGTGAGAGTGTGGGCTCTTCTGAGCCTTGCAGTTACATAGGGATACAGCTGTCTGAAAAAATGCGTTTATTTCGGGCTGAAAAACACGTTCTGAAAAGTGTTCTGTTACTGCCCCATAAGTTGCATGGGGGTGACCAAACTTGCAGAAACATTTTAATTTCTGCTGAAAAAACACGTTTTGACACTTTCTGCATACTGGGGTTAAGAGCTGAGTGTGTGGGCTCTTCTGAGCCTTGCAGATACATAGGGATACAGCTGTCTGAAAAAACGCGTTTATTTCGGGCGTAAAAACACGTTTTGAAAATTGTTCTGTTACTGCCCCATAAGTTGCATGGGGGTGACCAAACTTGCAGAAACATGTTTATTTCTGCTGAAAAACACGTTTTGGCACTTTCTGCACACTGGGGTTAAGAGCTGAGTGCATGGGCTCTTCTGAGCCTTGCAGATACATAGGGATACAGCTGTCTGAAAAAATGCGTTTATTTCGGGCTGAAAAACACGTTCTGAAAAGTGTGCTGTTACTGCCCCATAAGTTGCATGGGGGTGACCAAACTTGCAGAAACATGTTTATTTCTGCTGAAAAAACACGTTTTGGCACTTTCTGCATACTGGGGTTAAGAGCTGAGTGTGTGGCTCTTCTGAGCCTTGCAGATACTTAGGGATACAGGCTGTCTGAAAAAACGCGTTTATTTCGGGCTGAAAAACACGTTTTGAAAAGTGTGCTGTTACTGCCCCATAAGTTGCATGGGGGTGACCAAACTTGCAGAAACATGTTTATTTCTGCTGAAAAACATGTTTAAACACTTTCTGCACACTGGGGTTAAGATCTGAGTGTGTGGGCTCTTCTGAGCCTTGCAGTTACATGGGAATTCAGTTGTCTGAAAAAACGCGTTTATTTCGGGCTGAAAAACACGTTTTGAAAAGTGTGCTGTTACTGCCCCATAACTTACATGGGGGTGACCAAACTTGCAGAAACATGCTTATTTCTGCTGAAAAACATGTTTAGACACTTTCTGCACACTGGGGTTAAGAGCTGAGTGTGTGGGCTCTTCTGAGCCTTGCAGTTACATTGGGATCCTGAAGTCTGAAAAAACGCGTTCATTTCGGGCTGAAAAGCACGTTTTGAAAAGTGTGCTGTTATTGCCCCATAACTTACATGGGGTTGACCAAACTTGCAGAAACATGTTAATTTCTGCTGAAAAACACGTTTTGGCACTTTCTGCACACTGGGTTAAGAGCTGAGTGTGTTGGCTCTTCTGAGCCTTGCAGTTACATGGGAATTCAGTTGACTGAAAAAACGCGTTTATTTCGGGCTGAAAAACACGTTTTGAAAAGTGTGCTGTTACTGCCCCATAAGTTGCATGGGGGTGACCAAACTTGCAGAAACATGTTTATTTCTGCTGAAAAAACACGTTTTGGCACTTTCTGCATACTGGGGTTAAGAGCTGAGTGTGTGGGCTCTTCTGAGCCTTGCAGTTACATGGGAATTCAGTTGACTGAAAAAACGCGTTTATTTCGGGCTGAAAAACACGTTTTGAAAAGTGTGCTGTTACTGCCCCATAAGTTGCATGGGGGTGACCAAACTTGCAGAAACATGTTTATTTCTGCTGAAAAAACACGTTTTGGCACTTTCTGCATACTGGGGTTAAGAGCTGAGTGTGTGGGCTCTTCTGAGCCTTGCAGATACATTGGGATCCTGAAGTCTGAAAAAACGCGTTCATTTCGGGCTGAAAAGCACGTTTTGAAAAGTGTGCTGTTATTGCCCCATAACTTACATGGGGTTGACCAAACTTGCAGAAACATGTTTATTTCTGCTGAAAAAACACGTTTTGGCACTTTCTGCATACTGGGGTTAAGAGCTGAGTGTGTGGGCTCTTCTGAGCCTTGCAGTTACATTGGGATCCTGAAGTCTGAAAAACGCGTTCATTTCGGGCTGAAAAGCACGTTTTGAAAAGTGTGCTGTTACTGCCCCATAACTTGCATGGGGTTGACCAAACTTGCAGAAACATGTTTATTTCTGCTGAAAACATGTTTAGACACTTTCTGCACACTGGATTAAGAGCTGAGTGTGTGGGTTCCTCTGAGCCTTGCAGTTACATGGGAATTCAGTTGTCTGAAAAAACGCTTTTATTTCGGGCTGAAAAACACGTTTTGAAAAGTGTGCTGTTACTGCCCCATAACTTACATGGGGTTGACCAAACTTGCAGAAACATGTTTATTTCTGCTGAAAAACATGTTTAGACACGTTCTGCACACTGGGGTTAAGATCTTAGTGTGTGGGCTCTTCTGAGCCTTGCAGTTACATGGGAATTCAGTTGTCTGAAAAAACGCTTTTATTTCGGGCTGAAAAACACGTTTTGAAAAGTGTGCTGTTACTGCCCCATAAGTTGCATGGGGGTGACCAAACTTGCAGAAACATGCTTATTTCTGCTGAAAAACATGTTTTGACACTTTCAGCACACTTGGGTTAAGAGCTGAGTGTGTGGGCTCTTCTGAGCCTTGCAGTTACATTGGGATCCTGAAGTCTGAAAAAACGCGTTCATTTCGGGCTGAAAAGCACGTTTTGAAAAGTGTGCTTTTACTGCCCCATAACTTACATGGGGTGACCAAACTTGCAGAAACATGTTTATTTCTGCTGAAAAAACACGTTTTGGCACTTTCTGCATACTGGGGTTAAGAGCTGAGTGTGTGGGCTCCTCTGAGCCTTGCAGTTACATGGGAATTCAGTTGTCTGAAAAAACGCGTTTATTTCGGGCTGAAAAACACGTTTTGAAAAGTGTGCTGTTACTGCCCCATAAGTTGCATGGGGGTGACCAAACTTGCAGAAACATGTTTATTTCTGCTGAAAAAACACGTTTTGGCACTTTCTGAATACTGGGGTTAAGAGCTGAGTGTGTGGGCTCTTCTGAGCCTTGCAGTTACATTGGGATCCTGAAGTCTGAAAAAACGCGTTCATTTCGGGCTGAAAAGCACGTTTTGAAAAGTGTACTGTTATTGCCCCATAACTTACATGGGGTTGACCAAACTTGCAGAAACATGTTTATTTCTGCTGAAAAAACACGTTTTGGCACTTTCTGCATACTGGGGTTAAGAGCTGAGTGTGTGGGCTCTTCTGAGCCTTGCAGTTACATTGGGATCCTGAAGTCTGAAAAAACGCGTTCATTTCGGGCTGAAAAGCACGTTTTGAAAAGTGTGCTGTTACTGCCCCATAACTTACATGGGGTTGACCAAACTTGCAGAAACATGTTTATTTCTGCTGAAAAACATGTTTAGACACTTTCTGCACACTGGGATTAAGAGCTGAGTGTGTGGGCTCCTCTGAGCCTTGCAGTTACATGGGAATTCAGTTGTCTGAAAAAACGCTTTTATTTCGGGCTGAAAAACACGTTTTGAAAAGTGTGCTGTTACTGCCCCATAACTTACATGGGGTTGACCAAACTTGCAGAAACATGTTTATTTCTGCTGAAAAAACACGTTTTGGCACTTTCTGCATACTGGGGTTAAGAGCTGAGTGTGTGGGCTCTTCTGAGCCTTGCAGTTACATTGGGATCCTGAAGTCTGAAAAAACGCGTTCATTTCGGGCTGAAAAGCACGTTTTGAAAAGTGTGCTGTTACTGCCCCATAACTTACATGGGGTTGACCAAACTTGCAGAAACATGTTTATTTCTGCTGAAAAACATGTTTAGACACTTTCTGCACACTGGGATTAAGAGCTGAGTGTGTGGGCTCCTCTGAGCCTTGCAGTTACATGGGAATTCAGTTGTCTGAAAAAACGCGTTTATTTCGGGATGAAAAACACGTTTTAAAAATTGTTCTGTTACTGCCCCATGAGTTGCATGGGGGTGACCAAACTTGCAGAAACATGCTTATTTCTGCTGAAAAACATGTTTTGATACTTTCAGCACACTTGGGTTAAGAGCTGAGTGTTTGGGCTCTTCTGAGACTTGCAGTTATATTGGGATTCTGAAGCCTGAAAAAACGTGTTTATTTCGGGCTGAAAAACACGTTTTGAAAAGTGTGCTGTTACTGCCCCATAACTTACATGGGGTTTACCAAACTTGCAGAAACATGTTTATTTCTGCTGAAAAACACGTTTTGGCACTTTCTGCATACTGGGGTTAAGAGCTGAGTGTATGGGCTCTTCTGAGCCTTGCAGATACATAGGGGTACAGCTGTCTGAAAAAATGCGTTTATTTCAAGCTGAAAAACACGTTCTGAAAAGTGTGCTGTTACTGCCCCATAAGTTGCATGGGGGTGACCAAACTTGCAGAAACATGTTTATTTCTGCTGAAAAAACACGTTTTGGCACTTTCTGCATACTGGGGTTAAGAGCTGAGTGTGTGGGCTCTTCTGAGCCTTGCAGTTACATTGGGATCCTGAAGTCTGAAAAAACGCGTTCATTTCGGGCTGAAAAGCACGTTTTGAAAAGTGTGCTGTTATTGCCCCATAACTTACATGGGGTTGACCAAACTTGCAGAAACATGTTTATTTCTGCTGAAAAAACACGTTTTGGCACTTTCTGCATACTGGGGTTAAGAGCTGAGTGTGTGGGCTCTTCTGAGCCTTGCAGATACTTAGGGATACAGCTGTCTGAAAAAACGCGTTTATTTCGGGCTGAAAAACACGTTTTGAAAAGTGTGCTGTTACTGCCCCATAAGTGGCATGGGGGTGACCAAACTTGCAGAAACATGTTTATTTCTGGTGAAAAACATGTTTAGACACTTTCTGCACACTGGGGTTAAGATCTGAGTGTGTGGGCTCTTCTGAGCCTTGCAGTTACATGGGAATTCAGTTGTCTGAAAAAACGCGTTTATTTCGGGCTGAAAAACACGTTTTGAAAAGTGTGCTGTTATTGCCCCATAACTTACATGGGGTTGACCAAACTTGCAGAAACATGTTAATTTCTGCTGAAAAACTCGTTTTGGCACTTTCTGCACACTGGGGTTAAGAGCTGAGTGTGTGGGCTCTTCTGAGCCTTGCAGTTACATGGGAATTCAGTTGACTGAAAAAACGCGTTTATTTCGGGCTGAAAAACACGTTTTGAAAAGTGTGCTGTTACTGCCCCATAAGTTGCATGGGGGTGACCAAACTTGCAGAAACATGTTTATTTCTGCTGAAAAAACACGTTTTGGCACTTTCTGCATACTGGGGTTAAGAGCTGAGTGTGTGGGCTCTTCTGAGCCTTGCAGTTACATGGGGATTCAGTTGACTGAAAAAACGCGTTTATTTCGGCCTGAAAAACACGTTTTGAAAAGTGTGCTGTTACTGCCCCATAACTTACATGGGGTTGACCAAACTTGCAGAAACATGTTTATTTCTGCTGAAAAACATGTTTAGACACTTTCTGCATACTGGGGTAATGAGCTGAGTGTGTGGGCTCTTCTGAGCCTTGCAGTTACATTGGGATCCTGAAGTCTGAAAAAACGCGTTCATTTCGGGCTGAAAAGCACGTTTTGAAAAGTGTGCTGTTATTGCCCCATAACTTACATGGGGTTGACCAAACTTGCAGAAACATGTTAATTTCTGCTGAAAAACACGTTTTGGCACTTTATGCACACTGGGGTTAAAAGGTGAGAGTGTGGGCTCTTCTGAGCCTTGCAGTTACATAGGGATACAGCTGTCTGAAAAAATGCGTTTATTTCGGGCTGAAAAACACGTTCTGAAAAGTGTTCTGTTACTGCCCCATAAGTTGCATGGGGGTGACCAAACTTGCAGAAACATTTTAATTTCTGCTGAAAAAACACGTTTTGACACTTTCTGCATACTGGGGTTAAGAGCTGAGTGTGTGGGCTCTTCTGAGCCTTGCAGATACATAGGGATACAGCTGTCTGAAAAAACGCGTTTATTTCGGGCGTAAAAACACGTTTTGAAAATTGTTCTGTTACTGCCCCATAAGTTGCATGGGGGTGACCAAACTTGCAGAAACATGTTTATTTCTGCTGAAAAACACGTTTTGGCACTTTCTGCACACTGGGGTTAAGAGCTGAGTGCATGGGCTCTTCTGAGCCTTGCAGATACATAGGGATACAGCTGTCTGAAAAAATGCGTTTATTTCGGGCTGAAAAACACGTTCTGAAAAGTGTGCTGTTACTGCCCCATAAGTTGCATGGGGGTGACCAAACTTGCAGAAACATGTTTATTTCTGCTGAAAAAACACGTTTTGGCACTTTCTGCATACTGGGGTTAAGAGCTGAGTGTGTGGGCTCTTCTGAGCCTTGCAGATACTTAGGGATACAGCTGTCTGAAAAAACGCGTTTATTTCGGGCTGAAAAACACGTTTTGAAAAGTGTGCTGTTACTGCCCCATAAGTTGCATGGGGGTGACCAAACTTGCAGAAACATGTTTATTTCTGCTGAAAAACATGTTTAAACACTTTCTGCACACTGGGGTTAAGATCTGAGTGTGTGGGCTCTTCTGAGCCTTGCAGTTACATGGGAATTCAGTTGTCTGAAAAAACGCGTTTATTTCGGGCTGAAAAACACGTTTTGAAAAGTGTGCTGTTACTGCCCCATAACTTACATGGGGGTGACCAAACTTGCAGAAACATGCTTATTTCTGCTGAAAAACATGTTTAGACACTTTCTGCACACTGGGGTTAAGAGCTGAGTGTGTGGGCTCTTCTGAGCCTTGCAGTTACATTGGGATCCTGAAGTCTGAAAAAACGCGTTCATTTCGGGCTGAAAAGCACGTTTTGAAAAGTGTGCTGTTATTGCCCCATAACTTACATGGGGTTGACCAAACTTGCAGAAACATGTTAATTTCTGCTGAAAAACACGTTTTGGCACTTTCTGCACACTGGGGTTAAGAGCTGAGTGTGTTGGCTCTTCTGAGCCTTGCAGTTACATGGGAATTCAGTTGACTGAAAAAACGCGTTTATTTCGGGCTGAAAAACACGTTTTGAAAAGTGTGCTGTTACTGCCCCATAAGTTGCATGGGGGTGACCAAACTTGCAGAAACATGTTTATTTCTGCTGAAAAAACACGTTTTGGCACTTTCTGCATACTGGGGTTAAGAGCTGAGTGTGTGGGCTCTTCTGAGCCTTGCAGTTACATTGGGATCCTGAAGTCTGAAAAAACGCGTTCATTTCGGGCTGAAAAGCACGTTTTGAAAAGTGTGCTGTTATTGCCCCATAACTTACATGGGGTTGACCAAACTTGCAGAAACATGTTTATTTCTGCTGAAAAACATGTTTAGACACGTTCTGCACACTGGGGTTAAGATCTTAGTGTGTGGGCTCTTCTGAGCCTTGCAGTTACATGGGAATTCAGTTGTCTGAAAAAACGCGTTTATTTCGGGATGAAAAACACGTTTTAAAAAGTGTTCTGTTACTGCCCCATGAGTTGCATGGGGGTGACCAAACTTGCAGAAACATGCTTATTTCTGCTGAAAAACATGTTTTGACACTTTCAGCACACTTGGGTTAAGAGCTGAGTGTTTGGGCTCTTCTGAGACTTGCAGTTATATTGGGATTCTGAAGCCTGAAAAAACGTGTTTATTTCGGGCTGAAAAACACGTTTTGAAAAGTGTGCTGTTACTGCCCCATAACTTACATGGGGTTGACCAAACTTGCAGAAACATGTTTATTTCTGCTGAAAAACACGTTTTGGCACTTTCTGCATACTGGGGTTAAGAGCTGAGTGTATGGGCTCTTCTGAGCCTTGCAGATACATAGGGATACAGCTGTCTGAAAAAACGCGTTTATTTCGGGCTGAAAAACACGTTTTGAAAAGTGTGCTGTTACTGCCCCATAAGTTGCATGGGGGTGACCAAACTTGCAGAAACATGTTTATTTCTGCTGAAAAAACACGTTTTGGCACTTTCTGCATACTGGGGTTAAGAGCTGAGTGTGTGGGCTCTTCTGAGCCTTGCAGTTACATTGGGATCCTGAAGTCTGAAAAAACGCGTTCATTTCGGGCTGAAAAGCACATTTTGAAAAGTGTGCTGTTATTGCCCCATAACTTACATGGGGTTGACCAAACTTGCAGAAACATGTTTATTTCTGCTGAAAAACATGTTTAGACACGTTCTGCACACTGGGGTTAAGATCTTAGTGTGTGGGCTCTTCTGAGCCTTGCAGTTACATGGGAATTCAGTTGTCTGAAAAAACGCGTTTATTTCGGGATGAAAAACACGTTTTAAAAAGTGTTCTGTTACTGCCCCATGAGTTGCATGGGGGTGACCAAACTTGCAGAAACATGCTTATTTCTGCTGAAAAACATGTTTTGACACTTTCAGCACACTTGGGTTAAGAGCTGAGTGTTTGGGCTCTTCTGAGACTTGCAGTTATATTGGGATTCTGAAGCCTGAAAAAACGTGTTTATTTCGGGCTGAAAAACACGTTTTGAAAAGTGTGCTGTTACTGCCCCATAACTTACATGGGGTTGACCAAACTTGCAGAAACATGTTTATTTCTGCTGAAAAACACGTTTTGGCACTTTCTGCATACTGGGGTTAAGAGCTGAGTGTATGGGCTCTTCTGAGCCTTGCAGATACATAGGGATACAGCTGTCTGAAAAAATGCGTTTATTTCAAGCTGAAAAACACGTTCTGAAAAGTGTGCTGTTACTGCCCCATAAGTTGCATGGGGGTGACCAAACTTGCAGAAACATGTTTATTTCTGCTGAAAAAACACGTTTTGGCACTTTCTGCATACTGGGGTTAAGAGCTGAGTGTGTGGGCTCTTCTGAGCCTTGCAGATACTTAGGGATACAGCTGTCTGAAAAAACGCATTTATTTCGGGCTGAAAAACACGTTTTGAAAAGTGTGCTGTTACTGCCCCATAAGTTGCATGGGGGTGACCAAACTTGCAGAAACATGTTTATTTCTGCTGAAAAACATGTTTAGACACTTTCTGCACACTGGGATTAAGAGCTGAGTGTGTGGGCTCCTCTGAGCCTTGCAGTTACATGGGAATTCAGTTGTCTGAAAAAACGCTTTTATTTCGGGCTGAAAAACACGTTTTGAAAAGTGTGCTGTTACTGCCCCATAAGTTGCATGGGGGTGACCAAACTTGCAGAAACGTTTATTTCTGCTGAAAAAACACGTTTTGGCACTTTCTGAATACTGGGGTTAAGAGCTGAGTGTGTGGGCTCTTCTGAGCCTTGCAGTTACATTGGGATCCTGAAGTCTGAAAAAACGCGTTCATTTCGGGCTGAAAAGCACGTTTTGAAAAGTGTACTGTTATTGCCCCATAACTTACATGGGGTTGACCAAACTTGCAGAAACATGTTTATTTCTGCTGAAAAAACACGTTTTGGCACTTTCTGCATACTGGGGTTAAGAGCTGAGTGTGTGGGCTCTTCTGAGCCTTGCAGTTACATTGGGATCCTGAAGTCTGAAAAAACGCGTTCATTTCGGGCTGAAAAGCACGTTTTGAAAAGTGTGCTGTTACTGCCCCATAACTTACATGGGGTTGACCAAACTTGCAGAAACATGTTTATTTCTGCTGAAAAACATGTTTAGACACTTTCTGCACACTGGGATTAAGAGCTGAGTGTGTGGGCTCCTCTGAGCCTTGCAGTTACATGGGAATTCAGTTGTCTGAAAAAACGCTTTTATTTCGGGCTGAAAAACACGTTTTGAAAAGTGTGCTGTTACTGCCCCATAACTTACATGGGGTTGACCAAACTTGCAGAAACATGTTTATTTCTGCTGAAAAACATGTTTAGACACGTTCTGCACACTGGGGTTAAGATCTTAGTGTGTGGGCTCTTCTGAGCCTTGCAGTTACATGGGAATTCAGTTGTCTGAAAAAACGCGTTTATTTCGGGATGAAAAACACGTTTTAAAAAGTGTTCTGTTACTGCCCCATGAGTTGCATGGGGGTGACCAAACTTGCAGAAACATGCTTATTTCTGCTGAAAAACATGTTTTGATACTTTCAGCACACTGGGGTTAAGAGCTGAGTGTGTGGGCTCTTCTGAGCCTTGCAGTTACATTGGGATCCTGAAGTCTGAAAAAACGCGTTCATTTCGGGCTGAAAAGCACGTTTTGAAAAGTGTGCTGTTATTGCCCCATAACTTACATGGGGTTGACCAAACTTGCAGAAACATGTTTATTTCTGCTGAAAAAACACGTTTTGGCACTTTCTGCATACTGGGGTTAAGAGCTGAGTGTGTGGGCTCTTCTGAGCCTTGCAGATACTTAGGGATACAGCTGTCTGAAAAAACGCGTTTATTTCGGGCTGAAAAACACGTTTTGAAAAGTGTGCTGTTACTGCCCCATAAGTTGCATGGGGGTGACCAAACTTGCAGAAACATGTTTATTTCTGGTGAAAAACATGTTTAGACACTTTCTGCACACTGGGGTTAAGATCTGAGTGTGTGGGCTCTTCTGAGCCTTGCAGTTACATGGGAATTCAGTTGTCTGAAAAAACGCGTTTATTTCGGGCTGAAAAACACGTTTTGAAAAGTGTGCTGTTATTGCCCCATAACTTACATGGGGTTGACCAAACTTGCAGAAACATGTTAATTTCTGCTGAAAAACTCGTTTTGGCACTTTATGCACACTGGGGTTAAGAGGTGAGAGTGTGGGCTCTTCTGAGCCTTGCAGTTACATAGGGATACAGCTGTCTGAAAAAATGCGTTTATTTCGGGCTGAAAAACACGTTCTGAAAAGTGTTCTGTTACTGCCCCATAAGTTGCATGGGGGTGACCAAACTTGCAGAAACATTTTAATTTCTGCTGAAAAAACACGTTTTGACACTTTCTGCATACTGGGGTTAAGAGCTGAGTGT
Organism: Lepisosteus oculatus; assembly: GCF_040954835.1. Taxonomy (NCBI): domain Eukaryota; kingdom Metazoa; phylum Chordata; class Actinopteri; order Semionotiformes; family Lepisosteidae; genus Lepisosteus; species Lepisosteus oculatus. Next base: position 287,087 of record NW_027167656.1, on the reverse strand, counting down.
GTGGGCTCTTCTGAGCCTTGCAGATACATAGGGATACAGCTGTCTGAAAAAACGCGTTTATTTCGGGCGTAAAAACACGTTTTGAAAATTGTTCTGTTACTGCCCCATAAGTTGCATGGGGGTGACCAAACTTGCAGAAACATGTTTATTTCTGCTGAAAAACACGTTTTGGCACTTTCTGCACACTGGGGTTAAGAGCTGAGTGCATGGGCTCTTCTGAGCCTTGCAGATACATAGGGATACAGCTGTCTGAAAAAATGCGTTTATTTCGGGCTGAAAAACACGTTCTGAAAAGTGTGCTGTTACTGCCCCATAAGTTGCATGGGGGTGACCAAACTTGCAGAAACATGTTTATTTCTGCTGAAAAAACACGTTTTGGCACTTTCTGCATACTGGGGTTAAGAGCTGAGTGTGTGGGCTCTTCTGAGCCTTGCAGATACTTAGGGATACAGCTGTCTGAAAAAACGCGTTTATTTCGGGCTGAAAAACACGTTTTGAAAAGTGTGCTGTTACTGCCCCATAAGTTGCATGGGGGTGACCAAACTTGCAGAAACATGTTTATTTCTGCTGAAAAACATGTTTAAACACTTTCTGCACACTGGGGTTAAGATCTGAGTGTGTGGGCTCTTCTGAGCCTTGCAGTTACATGGGAATTCAGTTGTCTGAAAAAACGCGTTTATTTCGGGCTGAAAAACACGTTTTGAAAAGTGTGCTGTTACTGCCCCATAACTTACATGGGGGTGACCAAACTTGCAGAAACATGCTTATTTCTGCTGAAAAACATGTTTAGACACTTTCTGCACACTGGGGTTAAGAGCTGAGTGTGTGGGCTCTTCTGAGCCTTGCAGTTACATTGGGATCCTGAAGTCTGAAAAAACGCGTTCATTTCGGGCTGAAAAGCACGTTTTGAAAAGTGTGCTGTTATTGCCCCATAACTTACATGGGGTTGACCAAACTTGCAGAAACATGTTAATTTCTGCTGAAAAACACGTTTTGGCACTTTCTGCACACTGGGGTTAAGAGCTGAGTGTGTTGGCTCTTCTGAGCCTTGCAGTTACATGGGAATTCAGTTGACTGAAAAAACGCGTTTATTTCGGGCTGAAAAACACGTTTTGAAAAGTGTGCTGTTACTGCCCCATAAGTTGCATGGGGGTGACCAAACTTGCAGAAACATGTTTATTTCTGCTGAAAATACACGTTTTGGCACTTTCTGCATACTGGGGTTAAGAGCTGAGTGTGTGGGCTCTTCTGAGCCTTGCAGTTACATTGGGATCCTGAAGTCTGAAAAAACGCGTTCATTTCGGGCTGAAAAGCACGTTTTGAAAAGTGTGCTGTTATTGCCCCATAACTTACATGGGGTTGACCAAACTTGCAGAAACATGTTTATTTCTGCTGAAAAAACACGTTTTGGCACTTTCTGCATACTGGGGTTAAGAGCTGAGTGTGTGGGCTCTTCTGAGCCTTGCAGATACATTGGGATCCTGAAGTCTGAAAAAACGCGTTCATTTCGGGCTGAAAAGCACGTTTTGAAAAGTGTGCTGTTATTGCCCCATAACTTACATGGGGTTGACCAAACTTGCAGAAACATGTTTATTTCTGCTGAAAAAACACGTTTTGGCACTTTCTGCATACTGGGGTTAAGAGCTGAGTGTGTGGGCTCTTCTGAGCCTTGCAGTTACATTGGGATCCTGAAGTCTGAAAAAACGCGTTCATTTCGGGCTGAAAAGCACGTTTTGAAAAGTGTGCTGTTACTGCCCCATAACTTGCATGGGGTTGACCAAACTTGCAGAAACATGTTTATTTCTGCTGAAAAACATGTTTAGACACTTTCTGCACACTGGGATTAAGAGCTGAGTGTGTGGGCTCCTCTGAGCCTTGCAGTTACATGGGAATTCAGTTGTCTGAAAAAACGCTTTTATTTCGGGCTGAAAAACACGTTTTGAAAAGTGTGCTGTTACTGCCCCATAACTTACATGGGGTTGACCAAACTTGCAGAAACATGTTTATTTCTGCTGAAAAACATGTTTAGACACGTTCTGCACACTGGGGTTAAGATCTTAGTGTGTGGGCTCTTCTGAGCCTTGCAGTTACATGGGAATTCAGTTGTCTGAAAAAACGCGTTTATTTCGGGATGAAAAACACGTTTTAAAAAGTGTTCTGTTACTGCCCCATGAGTTGCATGGGGGTGACCAAACTTGCAGAAACATGCTTATTTCTGCTGAAAAACATGTTTTGACACTTTCAGCACACTTGGGTTAAGAGCTGAGTGTTTGGGCTCTTCTGAGACTTGCAGTTATATTGGGATTCTGAAGCCTGAAAAAACGTGTTTATTTCGGGCTGAAAAACACGTTTTGAAAAGTGTGCTGTTACTGCCCCATAACTTACATGGGGTTGACCAAACTTGCAGAAACATGTTTATTTCTGCTGAAAAACACGTTTTGGCACTTTCTGCATACTGGGGTTAAGAGCTGAGTGTATGGGCTCTTCTGAGCCTTGCAGATACATAGGGATACAGCTGTCTGAAAAAATGCGTTTATTTCAAGCTGAAAAACACGTTCTGAAAAGTGTGCTGTTACTGCCCCATAAGTTGCATGGGGGTGACCAAACTTGCAGAAACATGTTTATTTCTGCTGAAAAAACACGTTTTGGCACTTTCTGCATACTGGGGTTAAGAGCTGAGTGTGTGGGCTCTTCTGAGCCTTGCAGATACTTAGGGATACAGCTGTCTGAAAAAACGCGTTTATTTCGGGCTGAAAAACACGTTTTGAAAAGTGTGCTGTTACTGCCCCATAAGTTGCATGGGGGTGACCAAACTTGCAGAAACATGTTTATTTCTGCTGAAAAACATGTTTAGACACTTTCTGCACACTGGGATTAAGAGCTGAGTGTGTGGGCTCCTCTGAGCCTTGCAGTTACATGGGAATTCAGTTGTCTGAAAAAACGCTTTTATTTCGGGCTGAAAAACACGTTTTGAAAAGTGTGCTGTTACTGCCCCATAAGTTGCATGGGGGTGACCAAACTTGCAGAAACATGTTTATTTCTGCTGAAAAAACACGTTTTGGCACTTTCTGAATACTGGGGTTAAGAGCTGAGTGTGTGGGCTCTTCTGAGCCTTGCAGTTACATTGGGATCCTGAAGTCTGAAAAAACGCGTTCATTTCGGGCTGAAAAGCACGTTTTGAAAAGTGTACTGTTATTGCCCCATAACTTACATGGGGTTGACCAAACTTGCAGAAACATGTTTATTTCTGCTGAAAAAACACGTTTTGGCACTTTCTGCATACTGGGGTTAAGAGCTGAGTGTGTGGGCTCTTCTGAGCCTTGCAGTTACATTGGGATCCTGAAGTCTGAAAAAACGCGTTCATTTCGGGCTGAAAAGCACGTTTTGAAAAGTGTGCTGTTACTGCCCCATAACTTACATGGGGTTGACCAAACTTGCAGAAACATGTTTATTTCTGCTGAAAAACATGTTTAGACACTTTCTGCACACTGGGATTAAGAGCTGAGTGTGTGGGCTCCTCTGAGCCTTGCAGTTACATGGGAATTCAGTTGTCTGAAAAAACGCTTTTATTTCGGGCTGAAAAACACGTTTTGAAAAGTGTGCTGTTACTGCCCCATAACTTACATGGGGTTGACCAAACTTGCAGAAACATGTTTATTTCTGCTGAAAAACATGTTTAGACACGTTCTGCACACTGGGGTTAAGATCTTAGTGTGTGGGCTCTTCTGAGCCTTGCAGTTACATGGGAATTCAGTTGTCTGAAAAAACGCGTTTATTTCGGGATGAAAAACACGTTTTAAAAAGTGTTCTGTTACTGCCCCATGAGTTGCATGGGGGTGACCAAACTTGCAGAAACATGCTTATTTCTGCTGAAAAACATGTTTTGATACTTTCAGCACACTTGGGTTAAGAGCTGAGTGTTTGGGCTCTTCTGAGACTTGCAGTTATATTGGGATTCTGAAGCCTGAAAAAACGTGTTCATTTCGGGCTGAAAAACACGTTTTGAAAAGTGTGCTGTTACTGCCCCATAACTTACATGGGGTTTACCAAACTTGCAGAAACATGTTTATTTCTGCTGAAAAACACGTTTTGGCATTTTCTGCATACTGGGGTTAAGAGCTGAGTGTATGGGCTCTTCTGAGCCTTGCAGATACATAGGGGTACAGCTGTCTGAAAAAATGCGTTTATTTCAAGCTGAAAAACACGTTCTGAAAAGTGTGCTGTTACTGCCCCATAAGTTGCATGGGGGTGACCAAACTTGCAGAAACATGTTTATTTCTGCTGAAAAAACACGTTTTGGCACTTTCTGCATACTGGGGTTAAGAGCTGAGTGTGTGGGCTCTTCTGAGCCTTGCAGTTACATTGGGATCCTGAAGTCTGAAAAAACGTGTTCATTTCGGGCTGAAAAGCACGTTTTGAAAAGTGTGCTGTTATTGCCCCATAACTTACATGGGGTTGACCAAACTTGCAGAAACATGTTTATTTCTGCTGAAAAAACACGTTTTGGCACTTTCTGCATACTGGGGTTAAGAGCTGAGTGTGTGGGCTCTTCTGAGCCTTGCAGATACTTAGGGATACAGCTGTCTGAAAAAACGCGTTTATTTCGGGCTGAAAAACACGTTTTGAAAAGTGTGCTGTTACTGCCCCATAAGTTGCATGGGGGTGACCAAACTTGCAGAAACATGTTTATTTCTGGTGAAAAACATGTTTAGACACTTTCTGCACACTGGGGTTAAGATCTGAGTGTGTGGGCTTTTCTGAGCCTTGCAGTTACATGGGAATTCAGTTGTCTGAAAAAACGCGTTTATTTCGGGCTGAAAAACACGTTTTGAAAAGTGTGCTGTTATTGCCCCATAACTTACATGGGGTTGACCAAACTTGCAGAAACATGTTAATTTCTGCTGAAAAACTCGTTTTGGCACTTTCTGCACACTGGGGTTAAGAGCTGAGTGTGTGGGCTCTTCTGAGCCTTGCAGTTACATGGGAATTCAGTTGACTGAAAAAACGCGTTTATTTCGGGCTGAAAAACACGTTTTGAAAAGTGTGCTGTTACTGCCCCATAAGCTGCATGGGGGTGACCAAACTTGCAGAAACATGTTTATTTCTGCTGAAAAAACACGTTTTGGCACTTTCTGCATACTGGGGTTAAGAGCTGAGTGTGTGGGCTCTTCTGAGCCTTGCAGTTACATGGGGATTCAGTTGACTGAAAAAACGCGTTTATTTCGGCCTGAAAAACACGTTTTGAAAAGTGTGCTGTTACTGCCCCATAACTTACATGGGGTTGACCAAACTTGCAGAAACATGTTTATTTCTGCTGAAAAACATGTTTAGACACTTTCTGCATACTGGGGTAATGAGCTGAGTGTGTGGGCTCTTCTGAGCCTTGCAGTTACATTGGGATCCTGAAGTCTGAAAAAACGCGTTCATTTCGGGCTGAAAAGCACGTTTTGAAAAGTGTGCTGTTATTGCCCCATAACTTACATGGGGTTGACCAAACTTGCAGAAACATGTTAATTTCTGCTGAAAAACACGTTTTGGCACTTTATGCACACTGGGGTTAAGAGGTGAGAGTGTGGGCTCTTCTGAGCCTTGCAGTTACATAGGGATACAGCTGTCTGAAAAAATGCGTTTATTTCGGGCTGAAAAACACGTTCTGAAAAGTGTTCTGTTACTGCCCCATAAGTTGCATGGGGGTGACCAAACTTGCAGAAACATTTTAATTTCTGCTGAAAAAACACGTTTTGACACTTTCTGCATACTGGGGTTAAAAGCTGAGTGTGTGGGCTCTTCTGAGCCTTGCAGATACATAGGGATACAGCTGTCTGAAAAAACGCGTTTATTTCGGGCGTAAAAACACGTTTTGAAAATTGTTCTGTTACTGCCCCATAAGTTGCATGGGGGTGACCAAACTTGCAGAAACATGTTTATTTCTGCTGAAAAACACGTTTTGGCACTTTCTGCACACTGGGGTTAAGAGCTGAGTGCATGGGCTCTTCTGAGCCTTGCAGATACATAGGGATACAGCTGTCTGAAAAAATGCGTTTATTTCGGGCTGAAAAACACGTTCTGAAAAGTGTGCTGTTACTGCCCCATAAGTTGCATGGGGGTGACCAAACTTGCAGAAACATGTTTATTTCTGCTGAAAAAACACGTTTTGGCACTTTCTGCACACTGGGGTTAAGAGCTGAGTGTGTGGGCTCTTCTGAGCCTTGCAGTTACATTGGGATCCTGAAGTCTGAAAAAACGCGTTCATTTCGGGCTGAAAAGCACGTTTTGAAAAGTGTGCTGTTACTGCCCCATAACTTACATGGGGTTGACCAAACTTGCAGAAACATGTTTATTTCTGCTGAAAAACATGTTTAGACACTTTCTGCACACTGGGATTAAGAGCTGAGTGTGTGGGCTCCTCTGAGCCTTGCAGTTACATGGGAATTCAGTTGTCTGAAAAAACGCTTTTATTTCGGGCTGAAAAACACGTTTTGAAAAGTGTGCTGTTACTGCCCCATAACTTACATGGGGTTGACCAAACTTGCAGAAACATGTTTATTTCTGCTGAAAAACATGTTTAGACACGTTCTGCACACTGGGGTTAAGATCTTAGTGTGTGGGCTCTTCTGAGCCTTGCAGTTACATGGGAATTCAGTTGTCTGAAAAAACGCGTTTATTTCGGGATGAAAAACACGTTTTAAAAAGTGTTCTGTTACTGCCCCATGAGTTGCATGGGGGTGACCAAACTTGCAGAAACATGCTTATTTCTGCTGAAAAACATGTTTTGATACTTTCAGCACACTTGGGTTAAGAGCTGAGTGTTTGGGCTCTTCTGAGACTTGCAGTTATATTGGGATTCTGAAGCCTGAAAAAACGTGTTCATTTCGGGCTGAAAAACACGTTTTGAAAAGTGTGCTGTTACTGCCCCATAACTTACATGGGGTTTACCAAACTTGCAGAAACATGTTTATTTCTGCTGAAAAACACGTTTTGGCATTTTCTGCATACTGGGGTTAAGAGCTGAGTGTATGGGCTCTTCTGAGCCTTGCAGATACATAGGGGTACAGCTGTCTGAAAAAATGCGTTTATTTCAAGCTGAAAAACACGTTCTGAAAAGTGTGCTGTTACTGCCCCATAAGTTGCATGGGGGTGACCAAACTTGCAGAAACATGTTTATTTCTGCTGAAAAAACACGTTTTGGCACTTTCTGCATACTGGGGTTAAGAGCTGAGTGTGTGGGCTCTTCTGAGCCTTGCAGTTACATTGGGATCCTGAAGTCTGAAAAAACGTGTTCATTTCGGGCTGAAAAGCACGTTTTGAAAAGTGTGCTGTTATTGCCCCATAACTTACATGGGGTTGACCAAACTTGCAGAAACATGTTTATTTCTGCTGAAAAAACACGTTTTGGCACTTTCTGCATACTGGGGTTAAGAGCTGAGTGTGTGGGCTCTTCTGAGCCTTGCAGATACTTAGGGATACAGCTGTCTGAAAAAACGCGTTTATTTCGGGCTGAAAAACACGTTTTGAAAAGTGTGCTGTTACTGCCCCATAAGTTGCATGGGGGTGACCAAACTTGCAGAAACATGTTTATTTCTGGTGAAAAACATGTTTAGACACTTTCTGCACACTGGGGTTAAGATCTGAGTGTGTGGGCTTTTCTGAGCCTTGCAGTTACATGGGAATTCAGTTGTCTGAAAAAACGCGTTTATTTCGGGCTGAAAAACACGTTTTGAAAAGTGTGCTGTTATTGCCCCATAACTTACATGGGGTTGACCAAACTTGCAGAAACATGTTAATTTCTGCTGAAAAACTCGTTTTGGCACTTTCTGCACACTGGGGTTAAGAGCTGAGTGTGTGGGCTCTTCTGAGCCTTGCAGTTACATGGGAATTCAGTTGACTGAAAAAACGCGTTTATTTCGGGCTGAAAAACACGTTTTGAAAAGTGTGCTGTTACTGCCCCATAAGTTGCATGGGGGTGACCAAACTTGCAGAAACATGTTTATTTCTGCTGAAAAAACACGTTTTGGCACTTTCTGCATACTGGGGTTAAGAGCTGAGTGTGTGGGCTCTTCTGAGCCTTGCAGTTACATGGGGATTCAGTTGACTGAAAAAACGCGTTTATTTCGGCCTGAAAAACACGTTTTGAAAAGTGTGCTGTTACTGCCCCATAACTTACATGGGGTTGACCAAACTTGCAGAAACATGTTTATTTCTGCTGAAAAACATGTTTAGACACTTTCTGCATACTGGGGTAATGAGCTGAGTGTGTGGGCTCTTCTGAGCCTTGCAGTTACATTGGGATCCTGAAGTCTGAAAAAACGCGTTCATTTCGGGCTGAAAAGCACGTTTTGAAAAGTGTGCTGTTATTGCCCCATAACTTACATGGGGTTGACCAAACTTGCAGAAACATGTTAATTTCTGCTGAAAAACACGTTTTGGCACTTTATGCACACTGGGGTTAAGAGGTGAGAGTGTGGGCTCTTCTGAGCCTTGCAGTTACATAGGGATACAGCTGTCTGAAAAAATGCGTTTATTTCGGGCTGAAAAACACGTTCTGAAAAGTGTTCTGTTACTGCCCCATAAGTTGCATGGGGGTGACCAAACTTGCAGAAACATTTTAATTTCTGCTGAAAAAACACGTTTTGACACTTTCTGCATACTGGGGTTAAAAGCTGAGTGTGTGGGCTCTTCTGAGCCTTGCAGATACATAGGGATACAGCTGTCTGAAAAAACGCGTTTATTTCGGGCGTAAAAACACGTTTTGAAAATTGTTCTGTTACTGCCCCATAAGTTGCATGGGGGTGACCAAACTTGCAGAAACATGTTTATTTCTGCTGAAAAACACGTTTTGGCACTTTCTGCACACTGGGGTTAAGAGCTGAGTGCATGGGCTCTTCTGAGCCTTGCAGATACATAGGGATACAGCTGTCTGAAAAAATGCGTTTATTTCGGGCTGAAAAACACGTTCTGAAAAGTGTGCTGTTACTGCCCCATAAGTTGCATGGGGGTGACCAAACTTGCAGAAACATGTTTATTTCTGCTGAAAAAACACGTTTTGGCACTTTCTGCACACTGGGGTTAAGAGCTGAGTGTGTGGGCTCTTCTGAGCCTTGCAGTTACATTGGGATCCTGAAGTCTGAAAAAACGCGTTCATTTCGGGCTGAAAAGCACGTTTTGAAAAGTGTGCTGTTACTGCCCCATAACTTACATGGGGTTGACCAAACTTGCAGAAACATGTTTATTTCTGCTGAAAAACATGTTTAGACACTTTCTGCACACTGGGATTAAGAGCTGAGTGTGTGGGCTCCTCTGAGCCTTGCAGTTACATGGGAATTCAGTTGTCTGAAAAAACGCGTTTATTTCGGGATGAAAAACACGTTTTAAAAATTGTTCTGTTACTGCCCCATGAGTTGCATGGGGGTGACCAAACTTGCAGAAACATGCTTATTTCTGCTGAAAAACATGTTTTGACACTTTCAGCACACTTGGGTTAAGAGCTGAGTGTTTGGGCTCTTCTGAGACTTGCAGTTATATTGGGATTCTGAAGCCTGAAAAAACGTGTTTATTTCGGGCTGAAAAACACGTTTTGAAAAGTGTGCTGTTACTGCCCCATAACTTACATGGGGTTGACCAAACTTGCAGAAACATGTTTATTTCTGCTGAAAAACACGTTTTGGCACTTTCTGCATACTGGGGTTAAGAGCTGAGTGTATGGGCTCTTCTGAGCCTTGCAGATACATAGGGATACAGCTGTCTGAAAAAATGCGTTTATTTCAAGCTGAAAAACACGTTCTGAAAAGTGTGCTGTTACTGCCCCATAAGTTGCATGGGGGTGACCAAACTTGCAGAAACATGTTTATTTCTGCTGAAAAAACACGTTTTGGCACTTTCTGCATACTGGGGTTAAGAGCTGAGTGTGTGGGCTCTTCTGAGCCTTGCAGATACTTAGGGATACAGCTGTCTGAAAAAACGCGTTTATTTCGGGCTGAAAAACACGTTTTGAAAAGTGTGCTGTTACTGCCCCATAAGTTGCATGGGGGTGACCAAACTTGCAGAAACATGTTTATTTCTGCTGAAAAACATGTTTAGACACTTTCTGCACACTGGGATTAAGAGCTGAGTGTGTGGGCTCCTCTGAGCCTTGCAGTTACATGGGAATTCAGTTGTCTGAAAAAACGCTTTTATTTCGGGCTGAAAAACACGTTTTGAAAAGTGTGCTGTTACTGCCCCATAAGTTGCATGGGGGTGACCAAACTTGCAGAAACATGTTTATTTCTGCTGAAAAAACACGTTTTGGCACTTTCTGAATACTGGGGTTAAGAGCTGAGTGTGTGGGCTCTTCTGAGCCTTGCAGTTACATTGGGATCCTGAAGTCTGAAAAAACGCGTTCATTTCGGGCTGAAAAGCACGTTTTGAAAAGTGTACTGTTATTGCCCCATAACTTACATGGGGTTGACCAAACTTGCAGAAACATGTTTATTTCTGCTGAAAAAACACGTTTTGGCACTTTCTGCATACTGGGGTTAAGAGCTGAGTGTGTGGGCTCTTCTGAGCCTTGCAGTTACATTGGGATCCTGAAGTCTGAAAAAACGCGTTCATTTCGGGCTGAAAAGCACGTTTTGAAAAGTGTGCTGTTACTGCCCCATAACTTACATGGGGTTGACCAAACTTGCAGAAACATGTTTATTTCTGCTGAAAAACATGTTTAGACACTTTCTGCACACTGGGATTAAGAGCTGAGTGTGTGGGCTCCTCTGAGCCTTGCAGTTACATGGGAATTCAGTTGTCTGAAAAAACGCTTTTATTTCGGGCTGAAAAACACGTTTTGAAAAGTGTGCTGTTACTGCCCCATAACTTACATGGGGTTGACCAAACTTGCAGAAACATGTTTATTTCTGCTGAAAAACATGTTTAGACACGTTCTGCACACTGGGGTTAAGATCTTAGTGTGTGGGCTCTTCTGAGCCTTGCAGTTACATGGGAATTCAGTTGTCTGAAAAAACGCGTTTATTTCGGGATGAAAAACACGTTTTAAAAAGTGTTCTGTTACTGCCCCATGAGTTGCATGGGGGTGACCAAACTTGCAGAAACATGCTTATTTCTGCTGAAAAACATGTTTTGATACTTTCAGCACACTTGGGTTAAGAGCTGAGTGTTTGGGCTCTTCTGAGACTTGCAGTTATATTGGGATTCTGAAGCCTGAAAAAACGTGTTCATTTCGGGCTGAAAAACACGTTTTGAAAAGTGTGCTGTTACTGCCCCATAACTTACATGGGGTTTACCAAACTTGCAGAAACATGTTTATTTCTGCTGAAAAACACGTTTTGGCATTTTCTGCATACTGGGGTTAAGAGCTGAGTGTATGGGCTCTTCTGAGCCTTGCAGATACATAGGGGTACAGCTGTCTGAAAAAATGCGTTTATTTCAAGCTGAAAAACACGTTCTGAAAAGTGTGCTGTTACTGCCCCATAAGTTGCATGGGGGTGACCAAACTTGCAGAAACATGTTTATTTCTGCTGAAAAAACACGTTTTGGCACTTTCTGCATACTGGGGTTAAGAGCTGAGTGTGTGGGCTCTTCTGAGCCTTGCAGTTACATTGGGATCCTGAAGTCTGAAAAAACGTGTTCATTTCGGGCTGAAAAGCACGTTTTGAAAAGTGTGCTGTTATTGCCCCATAACTTACATGGGGTTGACCAAACTTGCAGAAACATGTTTATTTCTGCTGAAAAAACACGTTTTGGCACTTTCTGCATACTGGGGTTAAGAGCTGAGTGTGTGGGCTCTTCTGAGCCTTGCAGATACTTAGGGATACAGCTGTCTGAAAAAACGCGTTTATTTCGGGCTGAAAAACACGTTTTGAAAAGTGTGCTGTTACTGCCCCATAAGTTGCATGGGGGTGACCAAACTTGCAGAAACATGTTTATTTCTGGTGAAAAACATGTTTAGACACTTTCTGCACACTGGGGTTAAGATCTGAGTGTGTGGGCTTTTCTGAGCCTTGCAGTTACATGGGAATTCAGTTGTCTGAAAAAACGCGTTTATTTCGGGCTGAAAAACACGTTTTGAAAAGTGTGCTGTTATTGCCCCATAACTTACATGGGGTTGACCAAACTTGCAGAAACATGTTAATTTCTGCTGAAAAACTCGTTTTGGCACTTTCTGCACACTGGGGTTAAGAGCTGAGTGTGTGGGCTCTTCTGAGCCTTGCAGTTACATGGGAATTCAGTTGACTGAAAAAACGCGTTTATTTCGGGCTGAAAAACACGTTTTGAAAAGTGTGCTGTTACTGCCCCATAAGCTGCATGGGGGTGACCAAACTTGCAGAAACATGTTTATTTCTGCTGAAAAAACACGTTTTGGCACTTTCTGCATACTGGGGTTAAGAGCTGAGTGTGTGGGCTCTTCTGAGCCTTGCAGTTACATGGGGATTCAGTTGACTGAAAAAACGCGTTTATTTCGGCCTGAAAAACACGTTTTGAAAAGTGTGCTGTTACTGCCCCATAACTTACATGGGGTTGACCAAACTTGCAGAAACATGTTTATTTCTGCTGAAAAACATGTTTAGACACTTTCTGCATACTGGGGTAATGAGCTGAGTGTGTGGGCTCTTCTGAGCCTTGCAGTTACATTGGGATCCTGAAGTCTGAAAAAACGCGTTCATTTCGGGCTGAAAAGCACGTTTTGAAAAGTGTGCTGTTATTGCCCCATAACTTACATGGGGTTGACCAAACTTGCAGAAACATGTTAATTTCTGCTGAAAAACACGTTTTGGCACTTTATGCACACTGGGGTTAAGAGGTGAGAGTGTGGGCTCTTCTGAGCCTTGCAGTTACATAGGGATACAGCTGTCTGAAAAAATGCGTTTATTTCGGGCTGAAAAACACGTTCTGAAAAGTGTTCTGTTACTGCCCCATAAGTTGCATGGGGGTGACCAAACTTGCAGAAACATTTTAATTTCTGCTGAAAAAACACGTTTTGACACTTTCTGCATACTGGGGTTAAAAGCTGAGTGTGTGGGCTCTTCTGAGCCTTGCAGATACATAGGGATACAGCTGTCTGAAAAAACGCGTTTATTTCGGGCGTAAAAACACGTTTTGAAAATTGTTCTGTTACTGCCCCATAAGTTGCATGGGGGTGACCAAACTTGCAGAAACATGTTTATTTCTGCTGAAAAACACGTTTTGGCACTTTCTGCACACTGGGGTTAAGAGCTGAGTGCATGGGCTCTTCTGAGCCTTGCAGATACATAGGGATACAGCTGTCTGAAAAAATGCGTTTATTTCGGGCTGAAAAACACGTTCTGAAAAGTGTGCTGTTACTGCCCCATAAGTTGCATGGGGGTGACCAAACTTGCAGAAACATGTTTATTTCTGCTGAAAAAACACGTTTTGGCACTTTCTGCACACTGGGGTTAAGAGCTGAGTGTGTGGGCTCTTCTGAGCCTTGCAGTTACATTGGGATCCTGAAGTCTGAAAAAACGCGTTCATTTCGGGCTGAAAAGCACGTTTTGAAAAGTGTGCTGTTACTGCCCCATAACTTACATGGGGTTGACCAAACTTGCAGAAACATGTTTATTTCTGCTGAAAAACATGTTTAGACACTTTCTGCACACTGGGATTAAGAGCTGAGTGTGTGGGCTCCTCTGAGCCTTGCAGTTACATGGGAATTCAGTTGTCTGAAAAAACGCTTTTATTTCGGGCTGAAAAACACGTTTTGAAAAGTGTGCTGTTACTGCCCCATAACTTACATGGGGTTGACCAAACTTGCAGAAACATGTTTATTTCTGCTGAAAAACATGTTTAGACACGTTCTGCACACTGGGGTTAAGATCTTAGTGTGTGGGCTCTTCTGAGCCTTGCAGTTACATGGGAATTCAGTTGTCTGAAAAAACGCGTTTATTTCGGGATGAAAAACACGTTTTAAAAAGTGTTCTGTTACTGCCCCATGAGTTGCATGGGGGTGACCAAACTTGCAGAAACATGCTTATTTCTGCTGAAAAACATGTTTTGATACTTTCAGCACACTTGGGTTAAGAGCTGAGTGTTTGGGCTCTTCTGAGACTTGCAGTTATATTGGGATTCTGAAGCCTGAAAAAACGTGTTCATTTCGGGCTGAAAAACACGTTTTGAAAAGTGTGCTGTTACTGCCCCATAACTTACATGGGGTTTACCAAACTTGCAGAAACATGTTTATTTCTGCTGAAAAACACGTTTTGGCATTTTCTGCATACTGGGGTTAAGAGCTGAGTGTATGGGCTCTTCTGAGCCTTGCAGATACATAGGGGTACAGCTGTCTGAAAAAATGCGTTTATTTCAAGCTGAAAAACACGTTCTGAAAAGTGTGCTGTTACTGCCCCATAAGTTGCATGGGGGTGACCAAACTTGCAGAAACATGTTTATTTCTGCTGAAAAAACACGTTTTGGCACTTTCTGCATACTGGGGTTAAGAGCTGAGTGTGTGGGCTCTTCTGAGCCTTGCAGTTACATTGGGATCCTGAAGTCTGAAAAAACGTGTTCATTTCGGGCTGAAAAGCACGTTTTGAAAAGTGTGCTGTTATTGCCCCATAACTTACATGGGGTTGACCAAACTTGCAGAAACATGTTTATTTCTGCTGAAAAAACACGTTTTGGCACTTTCTGCATACTGGGGTTAAGAGCTGAGTGTGTGGGCTCTTCTGAGCCTTGCAGATACTTAGGGATACAGCTGTCTGAAAAAACGCGTTTATTTCGGGCTGAAAAACACGTTTTGAAAAGTGTGCTGTTACTGCCCCATAAGTTGCATGGGGGTGACCAAACTTGCAGAAACATGTTTATTTCTGGTGAAAAACATGTTTAGACACTTTCTGCACACTGGGGTTAAGATCTGAGTGTGTGGGCTTTTCTGAGCCTTGCAGTTACATGGGAATTCAGTTGTCTGAAAAAACGCGTTTATTTCGGGCTGAAAAACACGTTTTGAAAAGTGTGCTGTTATTGCCCCATAACTTACATGGGGTTGACCAAACTTGCAGAAACATGTTAATTTCTGCTGAAAAACTCGTTTTGGCACTTTCTGCACACTGGGGTTAAGAGCTGAGTGTGTGGGCTCTTCTGAGCCTTGCAGTTACATGGGAATTCAGTTGACTGAAAAAACGCGTTTATTTCGGGCTGAAAAACACGTTTTGAAAAGTGTGCTGTTACTGCCCCATAAGTTGCATGGGGGTGACCAAACTTGCAGAAACATGTTTATTTCTGCTGAAAAAACACGTTTTGGCACTTTCTGCATACTGGGGTTAAGAGCT
Organism: Lepisosteus oculatus; assembly: GCF_040954835.1. Classification (NCBI taxonomy): domain Eukaryota; kingdom Metazoa; phylum Chordata; class Actinopteri; order Semionotiformes; family Lepisosteidae; genus Lepisosteus; species Lepisosteus oculatus. The sequence goes on along the minus strand of NW_027167656.1, from coordinate 271,821 downwards.
GAGTGTGTGGGCTCTTCTGAGCCTTGCAGTTACATGGGGATTCAGTTGACTGAAAAAACGCGTTTATTTCGGCCTGAAAAACACGTTTTGAAAAGTGTGCTGTTACTGCCCCATAACTTACATGGGGTTGACCAAACTTGCAGAAACATGTTTATTTCTGCTGAAAAACATGTTTAGACACTTTCTGCATACTGGGGTAATGAGCTGAGTGTGTGGGCTCTTCTGAGCCTTGCAGTTACATTGGGATCCTGAAGTCTGAAAAAACGCGTTCATTTCGGGCTGAAAAGCACGTTTTGAAAAGTGTGCTGTTATTGCCCCATAACTTACATGGGGTTGACCAAACTTGCAGAAACATGTTAATTTCTGCTGAAAAACACGTTTTGGCACTTTATGCACACTGGGGTTAAGAGGTGAGAGTGTGGGCTCTTCTGAGCCTTGCAGTTACATAGGGATACAGCTGTCTGAAAAAATGCGTTTATTTCGGGCTGAAAAACACGTTCTGAAAAGTGTTCTGTTACTGCCCCATAAGTTGCATGGGGGTGACCAAACTTGCAGAAACATTTTAATTTCTGCTGAAAAAACACGTTTTGACACTTTCTGCATACTGGGGTTAAAAGCTGAGTGTGTGGGCTCTTCTGAGCCTTGCAGATACATAGGGATACAGCTGTCTGAAAAAACGCGTTTATTTCGGGCGTAAAAACACGTTTTGAAAATTGTTCTGTTACTGCCCCATAAGTTGCATGGGGGTGACCAAACTTGCAGAAACATGTTTATTTCTGCTGAAAAACACGTTTTGGCACTTTCTGCACACTGGGGTTAAGAGCTGAGTGCATGGGCTCTTCTGAGCCTTGCAGATACATAGGGATACAGCTGTCTGAAAAAATGCGTTTATTTCGGGCTGAAAAACACGTTCTGAAAAGTGTGCTGTTACTGCCCCATAAGTTGCATGGGGGTGACCAAACTTGCAGAAACATGTTTATTTCTGCTGAAAAAACACGTTTTGGCACTTTCTGCACACTGGGGTTAAGAGCTGAGTGTGTGGGCTCTTCTGAGCCTTGCAGTTACATTGGGATCCTGAAGTCTGAAAAAACGCGTTCATTTCGGGCTGAAAAGCACGTTTTGAAAAGTGTGCTGTTACTGCCCCATAACTTACATGGGGTTGACCAAACTTGCAGAAACATGTTTATTTCTGCTGAAAAACATGTTTAGACACTTTCTGCACACTGGGATTAAGAGCTGAGTGTGTGGGCTCCTCTGAGCCTTGCAGTTACATGGGAATTCAGTTGTCTGAAAAAACGCGTTTATTTCGGGATGAAAACACGTTTTAAAAATTGTTCTGTTACTGCCCCATGAGTTGCATGGGGGTGACCAAACTTGCAGAAACATGCTTATTTCTGCTGAAAAACATGTTTTGATACTTTCAGCACACTTGGGTTAAGAGCTGAGTGTTTGGGCTCTTCTGAGACTTGCAGTTATATTGGGATTCTGAAGCACTGAAAAAACGTGTTTATTTCGGGCTGAAAAACACGTTTTTGAAAAGTGTGCTGTTACTGCCCCATAACTTACATGGGGTTTACCAAACTTGCAGAAACATGTTTATTTCTGCTGAAAAACACGTTTTGGCACTTTCTGCATACTGGGGTTAAGAGCTGAGTGTATGGGCTCTTCTGAGCCTTGCAGATACATAGGGGTACAGCTGTCTGAAAAAATGCGTTTATTTCAAGCTGAAAAACACGTTCTGAAAAGTGTGCTGTTACTGCCCCATAAGTTGCATGGGGGTGACCAAACTTGCAGAAACATGTTTATTTCTGCTGAAAAAACACGTTTTGGCACTTTCTGCATACTGGGGTTAAGAGCTGAGTGTGTGGGCTCTTCTGAGCCTTGCAGTTACATTGGGATCCTGAAGTCTGAAAAAACGCGTTCATTTCGGGCTGAAAAGCACGTTTTGAAAAGTGTGCTGTTATTGCCCCATAACTTACATGGGGTTGACCAAACTTGCAGAAACATGTTTATTTCTGCTGAAAAAACACGTTTTGGCACTTTCTGCATACTGGGGTTAAGAGCTGAGTGTGTGGGCTCTTCTGAGCCTTGCAGATACTTAGGGATACAGCTGTCTGAAAAAACGCGTTTATTTCGGGCTGAAAAACACGTTTTGAAAAGTGTGCTGTTACTGCCCCATAAGTGGCATGGGGGTGACCAAACTTGCAGAAACATGTTTATTTCTGGTGAAAAACATGTTTAGACACTTTCTGCACACTGGGGTTAAGATCTGAGTGTGTGGGCTCTTCTGAGCCTTGCAGTTACATGGGAATTCAGTTGTCTGAAAAAACGCGTTTATTTCGGGCTGAAAAACACGTTTTGAAAAGTGTGCTGTTATTGCCCCATAACTTACATGGGGTTGACCAAACTTGCAGAAACATGTTAATTTCTGCTGAAAAACTCGTTTGGCACTTTCTGCACACTGGGGTTAAGAGCTGAGTGTGTGGGCTCTTCTGAGCCTTGCAGTTACATGGGAATTCAGTTGACTGAAAAAACGCGTTTATTTCGGGCTGAAAAACACGTTTTGAAAAGTGTGCTGTTACTGCCCCATAAGTTGCATGGGGGTGACCAAACTTGCAGAAACATGTTTATTTCTGCTGAAAAAACACGTTTTGGCACTTTCTGCATACTGGGGTTAAGAGCTGAGTGTGTGGGCTCTTCTGAGCCTTGCAGTTACATGGGGATTCAGTTGACTGAAAAAACGCGTTTATTTCGGCCTGAAAAACACGTTTTGAAAAGTGTGCTGTTACTGCCCCATAACTTACATGGCGTTGACCAAACTTGCAGAAACATGTTTATTTCTGCTGAAAAACATGTTTAGACACTTTCTGCATACTGGGGTAATGAGCTGAGTGTGTGGGCTCTTCTGAGCCTTGCAGTTACATTGGGATCCTGAAGTCTGAAAAAACGCGTTCATTTCGGGCTGAAAAGCACGTTTTGAAAAGTGTGCTGTTATTGCCCCATAACTTACATGGGGTTGACCAAACTTGCAGAAACATGTTAATTTCTGCTGAAAAACACGTTTTGGCACTTTATGCACACTGGGGTTAAAAGGTGAGAGTGTGGGCTCTTCTGAGCCTTGCAGTTACATAGGGATACAGCTGTCTGAAAAAATGCGTTTATTTCGGGCTGAAAAACACGTTTCTGAAAAGTGTTCTGTTACTGCCCCATAAGTTGCATGGGGTGACCAAACTTGCAGAAACATTTTAATTTCTGCTGAAAAAACACGTTTTGACACTTTCTGCATACTGGGGTTAAGAGCTGAGTGTGTGGCTCTTCTGAGCCTTGCAGATACATAGGGATACAGCTGTCTGAAAAAACGCGTTTATTTCGGGCGTAAAAACACGTTTTGAAAATTGTTCTGTTACTGCCCCATAAGTTGCATGGGGGTGACCAAACTTGCAGAAACATGTTTATTTCTGCTGAAAAACACGTTTTGGCACTTTCTGCACACTGGGTTAAGAGCTGAGTGCATGGGCTCTTCTGAGCCTTGCAGATACATAGGGATACAGCTGTCTGAAAAATGCGTTTATTTCGGGCTGAAAAACACGTTCTGAAAAGTGTGCTGTTACTGCCCCATAAGTTGCATGGGGGTGACCAAACTTGCAGAAACATGTTTATTTCTGCTGAAAAAACACGTTTTGGCACTTTCTGCATACTGGGGTTAAGAGCTGAGTGTGTGGGCTCTTCTGAGCCTTGCAGATACTTAGGGATACAGCTGTCTGAAAAAACGCGTTTATTTCGGGCTGAAAAACACGTTTTGAAAAGTGTGCTGTTACTGCCCCATAAGTTGCATGGGGGTGACCAAACTTGCAGAAACATGTTTTATTTCTGCTGAAAAACATGTTTAAACACTTTCTGCACACTGGGGTTAAGATCTGAGTGTGTGGGCTCTTCTGAGCCTTGCAGTTACATGGGAATTCAGTTGTCTGAAAAAACGCGTTTATTTCGGGCTGAAAAACACGTTTTGAAAAGTGTGCTGTTACTGCCCCATAACTTACATGGGGGTGACCAAACTTGCAGAAACATGCTTATTTCTGCTGAAAAACATGTTTAGACACTTTCTGCACACTGGGGTTAAGAGCTGAGTGTGTGGGCTCTTCTGAGCCTTGCAGTTACATTGGGATCCTGAAGTCTGAAAAAACGCGTTCATTTCGGCTGAAAAGCACGTTTTGAAAAGTGTGCTGTTATTGCCCCATAACTTACATGGGGTTGACCAAACTTGCAGAAACATGTTAATTTCTGCTGAAAAACACGTTTTGGCACTTTCTGCACACTGGGGTTAAGAGCTGAGTGTGTTGGCTCTTCTGAGCCTTGCAGTTACATGGGAATTCAGTTGACTGAAAAAACGCGTTTATTTCGGGCTGAAAAACACGTTTTGAAAAGTGTGCTGTTACTGCCCCATAAGTTGCATGGGGGTGACCAAACTTGCAGAAACATGTTTATTTCTGCTGAAAAAACACGTTTTGGCACTTTCTGCATACTGGGGTTAAGAGCTGAGTGTGTGGGCTCTTCTGAGCCTTGCAGTTACATGGGAATTCAGTTGACTGAAAAAACGCGTTTATTTCGGGCTGAAAAACACGTTTTGAAAAGTGTGCTGTTACTGCCCCATAAGTTGCATGGGGGTGACCAAACTTGCAGAAACATGTTTATTTCTGCTGAAAAAACACGTTTTGGCACTTTCTGCATACTGGGGTTAAGAGCTGAGTGTGTGGGCTCTTCTGAGCCTTGCAGATACATTGGGATCCTGAAGTCTGAAAAAACGCGTTCATTTCTGGGCTGAAAAGCACGTTTTGAAAAGTGTGCTGTTATTGCCCCATAACTTACATGGGGTTGACCAAACTTGCAGAAACATGTTTATTTCTGCTGAAAAAACACGTTTTGGCACTTTCTGCATACTGGGGTTAAGAGCTGAGTGTGTGGGCTCTTCTGAGCCTTGCAGTTACATTGGGATCCTGAAGTCTGAAAAAACGCGTTCATTTCGGGCTGAAAAGCACGTTTTGAAAAGTGTGCTGTTACTGCCCCATAACTTGCATGGGGTTGACCAAACTTGCAGAAACATGTTTATTTCTGCTGAAAAACATGTTTAGACACTTTCTGCCACACTGGGATTAAGAGCTGAGTGTGTGGGTTCCTCTGAGCCTTGCAGTTACATGGGAATTCAGTTGTCTGAAAAAACGCTTTTATTTCGGGCTGAAAAACACGTTTTGAAAAGTGTGCTGTTACTGCCCCATAACTTACATGGGGTTGACCAAACTTGCAGAAACATGTTATTTCTGCTGAAAAACATGTTTAGACACGTTCTGCACACTGGGGTTAAGATCTTAGTGTGTGGGCTCTTCTGAGCCTTGCAGTTACATGGGAATTCAGTTGTCTGAAAAAACGCTTTTATTTCGGGGCTGAAAAACACGTTTTGAAAAGTGTGCTGTTACTGCCCCATAAGTTGCATGGGGGTGACCAAACTTGCAGAAACATGCTTATTTCTGCTGAAAAACATGTTTTGACACTTTCAGCACACTTGGGTTAAGAGCTGAGTGTGTGGGCTCTTCTGAGCCTTGCAGTTACATTGGGATCCTGAAGTCTGAAAAAACGCGTTCATTTCGGGCTGAAAAGCACGTTTTGAAAAGTGTGCTTTTACTGCCCCATAACTTACATGGGGTTGACCAAACTTGCAGAAACATGTTTATTTCTGCTGAAAAAACACGTTTTGGCACTTTCTGCATACTGGGGTTAAGAGCTGAGTGTGTGGGCTCCTCTGAGCCTTGCAGTTACATGGGAATTCAGTTGTCTGAAAAAACGCTTTTATTTCGGGGCTGAAAAACACGTTTTGAAAAGTGTGCTGTTACTGCCCCATAAGTTGCATGGGGGTGACCAAACTTGCAGAAACATGTTTATTTCTGCTGAAAAAACACGTTTTGGCACTTTCTGAATACTGGGGTTAAGAGCTGAGTGTGTGGGCTCTTCTGAGCCTTGCAGTTACATTGGGATCCTGAAGTCTGAAAAAACGCGTTCATTTCGGGCTGAAAAGCACGTTTTGAAAAGTGTACTGTTATTGCCCCATAACTTACATGGGGTTGACCAAACTTGCAGAAACATGTTTATTTCTGCTGAAAAAACACGTTTTGGCACTTTCTGCATACTGGGGTTAAGAGCTGAGTGTGTGGGCTCTTCTGAGCCTTGCAGTTACATTGGGATCCTGAAGTCTGAAAAAACGCGTTCATTTCGGGCTGAAAAGCACGTTTTGAAAAGTGTGCTGTTACTGCCCCATAACTTACATGGGGTTGACCAAACTTGCAGAAACATGTTTATTTCTGCTGAAAAACATGTTTAGACACTTTCTGCACACTGGGATTAAGAGCTGAGTGTGTGGGCTCCTCTGAGCCTTGCAGTTACATGGGAATTCAGTTGTCTGAAAAAACGCTTTTATTTCGGGCTGAAAAACACGTTTTGAAAAGTGTGCTGTTACTGCCCCATAACTTACATGGGGTTGACCAAACTTGCAGAAACATGTTTATTTCTGCTGAAAAAACACGTTTTGGCACTTTCTGCATACTGGGGTTAAGAGCTGAGTGTGTGGGCTCTTCTGAGCCTTGCAGTTACATTGGGATCCTGAAGTCTGAAAAAACGCGTTCATTTCGGGCTGAAAAGCACGTTTTGAAAAGTGTGCTGTTACTGCCCCATAACTTACATGGGGTTGACCAAACTTGCAGAAACATGTTTATTTCTGCTGAAAAACATGTTTAGACACTTTCTGCACACTGGGATTAAGAGCTGAGTGTGTGGGCTCCTCTGAGCCTTGCAGTTACATGGGAATTCAGTTGTCTGAAAAAACGCGTTTATTTCGGGATGAAAAACACGTTTTAAAAATTGTTCTGTTACTGCCCCATGAGTTGCATGGGGGTGACCAAACTTGCAGAAACATGCTTATTTCTGCTGAAAAACATGTTTTGATACTTTCAGCACACTTGGGTTAAGAGCTGAGTGTTTGGGCTCTTCTGAGACTTGCAGTTATATTGGGATTCTGAAGCCTGAAAAAACGTGTTTATTTCGGGCTGAAAAACACGTTTTGAAAAGTGTGCTGTTACTGCCCCATAACTTACATGGGGTTTACCAAACTTGCAGAAACATGTTTATTTCTGCTGAAAAACACGTTTTGGCACTTTCTGCATACTGGGGTTAAGAGCTGAGTGTATGGGCTCTTCTGAGCCTTGCAGATACATAGGGGTACAGCTGTCTGAAAAAATGCGTTTATTTCAAGCTGAAAAACACGTTCTGAAAAGTGTGCTGTTACTGCCCCATAAGTTGCATGGGGGTGACCAAACTTGCAGAAACATGTTTATTTCTGCTGAAAAAACACGTTTTGGCACTTTCTGCATACTGGGGTTAAGAGCTGAGTGTGTGGGCTCTTCTGAGCCTTGCAGTTACATTGGGATCCTGAAGTCTGAAAAAACGCGTTCATTTCGGGCTGAAAAGCACGTTTTGAAAAGTGTGCTGTTATTGCCCCATAACTTACATGGGGTTGACCAAACTTGCAGAAACATGTTTATTTCTGCTGAAAAAACACGTTTTGGCACTTTCTGCATACTGGGGTTAAGAGCTGAGTGTGTGGGCTCTTCTGAGCCTTGCAGATACTTAGGGATACAGCTGTCTGAAAAAACGCGTTTATTTCGGGCTGAAAAACACGTTTTGAAAAGTGTGCTGTTACTGCCCCATAAGTGGCATGGGGGTGACCAAACTTGCAGAAACATGTTTATTTCTGGTGAAAAACATGTTTAGACACTTTCTGCACACTGGGGTTAAGATCTGAGTGTGTGGGCTCTTCTGAGCCTTGCAGTTACATGGGAATTCAGTTGTCTGAAAAAACGCGTTTATTTCGGGCTGAAAAACACGTTTTGAAAAGTGTGCTGTTATTGCCCCATAACTTACATGGGGTTGACCAAACTTGCAGAAACATGTTAATTTCTGCTGAAAAACTCGTTTTGGCACTTTCTGCACACTGGGGTTAAGAGCTGAGTGTGTGGGCTCTTCTGAGCCTTGCAGTTACATGGGAATTCAGTTGACTGAAAAAACGCGTTTATTTCGGGCTGAAAAACACGTTTTGAAAAGTGTGCTGTTACTGCCCCATAAGTTGCATGGGGGTGACCAAACTTGCAGAAACATGTTTATTTCTGCTGAAAAAACACGTTTTGGCACTTTCTGCATACTGGGGTTAAGAGCTGAGTGTGTGGGCTCTTCTGAGCCTTGCAGTTACATGGGGATTCAGTTGACTGAAAAAACGCGTTTATTTCGGCCTGAAAAACACGTTTTGAAAAGTGTGCTGTTACTGCCCCATAACTTACATGGGGTTGACCAAACTTGCAGAAACATGTTTATTTCTGCTGAAAAACATGTTTAGACACTTTCTGCATACTGGGGTAATGAGCTGAGTGTGTGGGCTCTTCTGAGCCTTGCAGTTACATTGGGATCCTGAAGTCTGAAAAAACGCGTTCATTTCGGGCTGAAAAGCACGTTTTGAAAAGTGTGCTGTTATTGCCCCATAACTTACATGGGGTTGACCAAACTTGCAGAAACATGTTAATTTCTGCTGAAAAACACGTTTTGGCACTTTATGCACACTGGGGTTAAAAGGTGAGAGTGTGGGCTCTTCTGAGCCTTGCAGTTACATAGGGATACAGCTGTCTGAAAAAATGCGTTTATTTCGGGCTGAAAAACACGTTCTGAAAAGTGTTCTGTTACTGCCCCATAAGTTGCATGGGGGTGACCAAACTTGCAGAAACATTTTAATTTCTGCTGAAAAAACACGTTTTGACACTTTCTGCATACTGGGGTTAAGAGCTGAGTGTGTGGGCTCTTCTGAGCCTTGCAGATACATAGGGATACAGCTGTCTGAAAAAACGCGTTTATTTCGGGCGTAAAAACACGTTTTGAAAATTGTTCTGTTACTGCCCCATAAGTTGCATGGGGGTGACCAAACTTGCAGAAACATGTTTATTTCTGCTGAAAAACACGTTTTGGCACTTTCTGCACACTGGGGTTAAGAGCTGAGTGCATGGGCTCTTCTGAGCCTTGCAGATACATAGGGATACAGCTGTCTGAAAAAATGCGTTTATTTCGGGCTGAAAAACACGTTCTGAAAAGTGTGCTGTTACTGCCCCATAAGTTGCATGGGGGTGACCAAACTTGCAGAAACATGTTTATTTCTGCTGAAAAAACACGTTTTGGCACTTTCTGCATACTGGGGTTAAGAGCTGAGTGTGTGGGCTCTTCTGAGCCTTGCAGATACTTAGGGATACAGCTGTCTGAAAAAACGCGTTTATTTCGGGCTGAAAAACACGTTTTGAAAAGTGTGCTGTTACTGCCCCATAAGTTGCATGGGGGTGACCAAACTTGCAGAAACATGTTTATTTCTGCTGAAAAACATGTTTAAACACTTTCTGCACACTGGGGTTAAGATCTGAGTGTGTGGGCTCTTCTGAGCCTTGCAGTTACATGGGAATTCAGTTGTCTGAAAAAACGCGTTTATTTCGGGCTGAAAAACACGTTTTGAAAAGTGTGCTGTTACTGCCCCATAACTTACATGGGGGTGACCAAACTTGCAGAAACATGCTTATTTCTGCTGAAAAACATGTTTAGACACTTTCTGCACACTGGGGTTAAGAGCTGAGTGTGTGGGCTCTTCTGAGCCTTGCAGTTACATTGGGATCCTGAAGTCTGAAAAAACGCGTTCATTTCGGGCTGAAAAGCACGTTTTGAAAAGTGTGCTGTTATTGCCCCATAACTTACATGGGGTTGACCAAACTTGCAGAAACATGTTAATTTCTGCTGAAAAACACGTTTTGGCACTTTCTGCACACTGGGGTTAAGAGCTGAGTGTGTTGGCTCTTCTGAGCCTTGCAGTTACATGGGAATTCAGTTGACTGAAAAAACGCGTTTATTTCGGGCTGAAAAACACGTTTTGAAAAGTGTGCTGTTACTGCCCCATAAGTTGCATGGGGGTGACCAAACTTGCAGAAACATGTTTATTTCTGCTGAAAAAACACGTTTTGGCACTTTCTGCATACTGGGGTTAAGAGCTGAGTGTGTGGGCTCTTCTGAGCCTTGCAGTTACATTGGGATCCTGAAGTCTGAAAAAACGCGTTCATTTCGGGCTGAAAAGCACGTTTTGAAAAGTGTGCTGTTATTGCCCCATAACTTACATGGGTTGACCAAACTTGCAGAAACATGTTTATTTCTGCTGAAAAACATGTTTAGACACGTTCTGCACACTGGGGTTAAGATCTTAGTGTGTGGGCTCTTCTGAGCCTTGCAGTTACATGGGAATTCAGTTGTCTGAAAAAACGCGTTTATTTCGGGATGAAAAACACGTTTTTAAAAAGTGTTCTGTTACTGCCCCATGAGTTGCATGGGGGTGACCAAACTTGCAGAAACATGCTTATTTCTGCTGAAAAACATGTTTTGACACTTTCAGCACACTTGGGTTAAGAGCTGAGTGTTTGGGCTCTTCTGAGACTTGCAGTTATATTGGGATTCTGAAGCCTGAAAAAACGTGTTTATTTCGGGCTGAAAAACACGTTTTGAAAAGTGTGCTGTTACTGCCCCATAACTTACATGGGGTTGACCAAACTTGCAGAAACATGTTTATTTCTGCTGAAAAACACGTTTTGGCACTTTCTGCATACTGGGGTTAAGAGCTGAGTGTATGGGCTCTTCTGAGCCTTGCAGATACATAGGGATACAGCTGTCTGAAAAAACGCGTTTATTTCGGGCTGAAAAACACGTTTTGAAAAGTGTGCTGTTACTGCCCCATAAGTTGCATGGGGGTGACCAAACTTGCAGAAACATGTTTATTTCTGCTGAAAAAACACGTTTTGGCACTTTCTGCATACTGGGGTTAAGAGCTGAGTGTGTGGGCTCTTCTGAGCCTTGCAGTTACATTGGGATCCTGAAGTCTGAAAAAACGCGTTCATTTCGGGCTGAAAAGCACGTTTTGAAAAGTGTGCTGTTATTGCCCCATAACTTACATGGGGTTGACCAAACTTGCAGAAAACATGTTTATTTCTGCTGAAAAACATGTTTAGACACGTTCTGCACACTGGGGTTAAGATCTTATGTGTGGGCTCTTCTGAGCCTTGCAGTTACATGGGAATTCAGTTGTCTGAAAAAACGCGTTTATTTCGGGATGAAAAACACGTTTTAAAAAGTGTTCTGTTACTGCCCCATGAGTTGCATGGGGGTGACCAAACTTGCAGAAACATGCTTATTTCTGCTGAAAAACATGTTTTGACACTTTCAGCACACTTGGGTTAAGAGCTGAGTGTTTGGGCTCTTCTGAGACTTGCAGTTATATTGGGATTCTGAAGCCTGAAAAAACGTGTTTATTTCGGGCTGAAAAACACGTTTTGAAAAGTGTGCTGTTACTGCCCCATAACTTACATGGGGTTGACCAAACTTGCAGAAACATGTTTATTTCTGCTGAAAAACACGTTTTGGCACTTTCTGCACACTGGGGTTAAGAGCTGAGTGCATGGGCTCTTCTGAGCCTTGCAGATACATAGGGATACAGCTGTCTGAAAAAATGCGTTTATTTCGGGCTGAAAAACACGTTCTGAAAAGTGTGCTGTTACTGCCCCATAAGTTGCATGGGGGTGACCAAACTTGCAGAAACATGTTTATTTCTGCTGAAAAAACACGTTTTGGCACTTTCTGCATACTGGGGTTAAGAGCTGAGTGTGTGGGCTCTTCTGAGCCTTGCAGATACTTAGGGATACAGCTGTCTGAAAAAACGCATTTATTTCGGGCTGAAAAACACGTTTTGAAAAGTGTGCTGTTACTGCCCCATAAGTTGCATGGGGGTGACCAAACTTGCAGAAACATGTTTATTTCTGCTGAAAAACATGTTTAGACACTTTCTGCACACTGGGATTAAGAGCTGAGTGTGTGGGCTCCTCTGAGCCTTGCAGTTACATGGGAATTCAGTTGTCTGAAAAAACGCTTTTATTTCGGGCTGAAAAACACGTTTTGAAAAGTGTGCTGTTACTGCCCCATAAGTTGCATGGGGGTGACCAAACTTGCAGAAACGTTTATTTCTGCTGAAAAAACACGTTTTGGCACTTTCTGAATACTGGGGTTAAGAGCTGAGTGTGTGGGCTCTTCTGAGCCTTGCAGTTACATTGGGATCCTGAAGTCTGAAAAAACGCGTTCATTTCGGGCTGAAAAGCACGTTTTGAAAAGTGTACTGTTATTGCCCCATAACTTACATGGGGTTGACCAAACTTGCAGAAACATGTTTATTTCTGCTGAAAAAACACGTTTTGGCACTTTCTGCATACTGGGGTTAAGAGCTGAGTGTGTGGGCTCTTCTGAGCCTTGCAGTTACATTGGGATCCTGAAGTCTGAAAAAACGCGTTCATTTCGGGCTGAAAAGCACGTTTTGAAAAGTGTGCTGTTACTGCCCCATAACTTACATGGGGTTGACCAAACTTGCAGAAACATGTTTATTTCTGCTGAAAAACATGTTTAGACACTTTCTGCACACTGGGATTAAGAGCTGAGTGTGTGGGCTCCTCTGAGCCTTGCAGTTACATGGGAATTCAGTTGTCTGAAAAAACGCTTTTATTTCGGGCTGAAAAACACGTTTTGAAAAGTGTGCTGTTACTGCCCCATAACTTACATGGGGTTGACCAAACTTGCAGAAACATGTTTATTTCTGCTGAAAAACATGTTTAGACACGTTCTGCACACTGGGGTTAAGATCTTAGTGTGTGGGCTCTTCTGAGCCTTGCAGTTACATGGGAATTCAGTTGTCTGAAAAAACGCGTTTATTTCGGGATGAAAAACACGTTTTAAAAAGTGTTCTGTTACTGCCCCATGAGTTGCATGGGGGTGACCAAACTTGCAGAAACATGCTTATTTCTGCTGAAAAACATGTTTTGATACTTTCAGCACACTGGGGTTAAGAGCTGAGTGTGTGGGCTCTTCTGAGCCTTGCAGTTACATTGGGATCCTGAAGTCTGAAAAAACGCGTTCATTTCGGGCTGAAAAGCACGTTTTGAAAAGTGTGCTGTTATTGCCCCATAACTTACATGGGGTTGACCAAACTTGCAGAAACATGTTTATTTCTGCTGAAAAAACACGTTTTGGCACTTTCTGCATACTGGGGTTAAGAGCTGAGTGTGTGGGCTCTTCTGAGCCTTGCAGATACTTAGGGATACAGCTGTCTGAAAAAACGCGTTTATTTCGGGCTGAAAAACACGTTTTGAAAAGTGTGCTGTTACTGCCCCATAAGTTGCATGGGGGTGACCAAACTTGCAGAAACATGTTTATTTCTGGTGAAAAACATGTTTAGACACTTTCTGCACACTGGGGTTAAGATCTGAGTGTGTGGGCTCTTCTGAGCCTTGCAGTTACATGGGAATTCAGTTGTCTGAAAAAACGCGTTTATTTCGGGCTGAAAAACACGTTTTGAAAAGTGTGCTGTTATTGCCCCATAACTTACATGGGGTTGACCAAACTTGCAGAAACATGTTAATTTCTGCTGAAAAACTCGTTTTGGCACTTTATGCACACTGGGGTTAAGAGGTGAGAGTGTGGGCTCTTCTGAGCCTTGCAGTTACATAGGGATACAGCTGTCTGAAAAAATGCGTTTATTTCGGGCTGAAAAACACGTTCTGAAAAGTGTTCTGTTACTGCCCCATAAGTTGCATGGGGGTGACCAAACTTGCAGAAACATTTTAATTTCTGCTGAAAAAACACGTTTTGACACTTTCTGCATACTGGGGTTAAGAGCTGAGTGTGTGGGCTCTTCTGAGCCTTGCAGATACATAGGGATACAGCTGTCTGAAAAAACGCGTTTATTTCGGGCGTAAAAACACGTTTTGAAAATTGTTCTGTTACTGCCCCATAAGTTGCATGGGGGTGACCAAACTTGCAGAAACATGTTTATTTCTGCTGAAAAACACGTTTTGGCACTTTCTGCACACTGGGGTTAAGAGCTGAGTGCATGGGCTCTTCTGAGCCTTGCAGATACATAGGGATACAGCTGTCTGAAAAAATGCGTTTATTTCGGGCTGAAAAACACGTTCTGAAAAGTGTGCTGTTACTGCCCCATAAGTTGCATGGGGGTGACCAAACTTGCAGAAACATGTTTATTTCTGCTGAAAAAACACGTTTTGGCACTTTCTGCATACTGGGGTTAAGAGCTGAGTGTGTGGGCTCTTCTGAGCCTTGCAGATACTTAGGGATACAGCTGTCTGAAAAAACGCGTTTATTTCGGGCTGAAAAACACGTTTTGAAAAGTGTGCTGTTACTGCCCCATAAGTTGCATGGGGGTGACCAAACTTGCAGAAACATGTTTATTTCTGCTGAAAAACATGTTTAAACACTTTCTGCACACTGGGGTTAAGATCTGAGTGTGTGGGCTCTTCTGAGCCTTGCAGTTACATGGGAATTCAGTTGTCTGAAAAAACGCGTTTATTTCGGGCTGAAAAACACGTTTTGAAAAGTGTGCTGTTACTGCCCCATAACTTACATGGGGGTGACCAAACTTGCAGAAACATGCTTATTTCTGCTGAAAAACATGTTTAGACACTTTCTGCACACTGGGGTTAAGAGCTGAGTGTGTGGGCTCTTCTGAGCCTTGCAGTTACATTGGGATCCTGAAGTCTGAAAAAACGCGTTCATTTCGGGCTGAAAAGCACGTTTTGAAAAGTGTGCTGTTATTGCCCCATAACTTACATGGGGTTGACCAAACTTGCAGAAACATGTTAATTTCTGCTGAAAAACACGTTTTGGCACTTTCTGCACACTGGGGTTAAGAGCTGAGTGTGTTGGCTCTTCTGAGCCTTGCAGTTACATGGGAATTCAGTTGACTGAAAAAACGCGTTTATTTCGGGCTGAAAAACACGTTTTGAAAAGTGTGCTGTTACTGCCCCATAAGTTGCATGGGGGTGACCAAACTTGCAGAAACATGTTTATTTCTGCTGAAAATACACGTTTTGGCACTTTCTGCATACTGGGGTTAAGAGCTGAGTGTGTGGGCTCTTCTGAGCCTTGCAGTTACATTGGGATCCTGAAGTCTGAAAAAACGCGTTCATTTCGGGCTGAAAAGCACGTTTTGAAAAGTGTGCTGTTATTGCCCCATAACTTACATGGGGTTGACCAAACTTGCAGAAACATGTTTATTTCTGCTGAAAAAACACGTTTTGGCACTTTCTGCATACTGGGGTTAAGAGCTGAGTGTGTGGGCTCTTCTGAGCCTTGCAGATACATTGGGATCCTGAAGTCTGAAAAAACGCGTTCATTTCGGGCTGAAAAGCACGTTTTGAAAAGTGTGCTGTTATTGCCCCATAACTTACATGGGGTTGACCAAACTTGCAGAAACATGTTTATTTCTGCTGAAAAAACACGTTTTGGCACTTTCTGCATACTGGGGTTAAGAGCTGAGTGTGTGGGCTCTTCTGAGCCTTGCAGTTACATTGGGATCCTGAAGTCTGAAAAAACGCGTTCATTTCGGGCTGAAAAGCACGTTTTGAAAAGTGTGCTGTTACTGCCCCATAACTTGCATGGGGTTGACCAAACTTGCAGAAACATGTTTATTTCTGCTGAAAAACATGTTTAGACACTTTCTGCACACTGGGATTAAGAGCTGAGTGTGTGGGCTCCTCTGAGCCTTGCAGTTACATGGGAATTCAGTTGTCTGAAAAAACGCTTTTATTTCGGGCTGAAAAACACGTTTTGAAAAGTGTGCTGTTACTGCCCCATAACTTACATGGGGTTGACCAAACTTGCAGAAACATGTTTATTTCTGCTGAAAAACATGTTTAGACACGTTCTGCACACTGGGGTTAAGATCTTAGTGTGTGGGCTCTTCTGAGCCTTGCAGTTACATGGGAATTCAGTTGTCTGAAAAAACGCGTTTATTTCGGGATGAAAAACACGTTTTAAAAAGTGTTCTGTTACTGCCCCATGAGTTGCATGGGGGTGACCAAACTTGCAGAAACATGCTTATTTCTGCTGAAAAACATGTTTTGACACTTTCAGCACACTTGGGTTAAGAGCTGAGTGTTTGGGCTCTTCTGAGACTTGCAGTTATATTGGGATTCTGAAGCCTGAAAAAACGTGTTTATTTCGGGCTGAAAAACACGTTTTGAAAAGTGTGCTGTTACTGCCCCATAACTTACATGGGGTTGACCAAACTTGCAGAAACATGTTTATTTCTGCTGAAAAACACGTTTTGGCACTTTCTGCATACTGGGGTTAAGAGCTGAGTGTATGGGCTCTTCTGAGCCTTGCAGATACATAGGGATACAGCTGTCTGAAAAAATGCGTTTATTTCAAGCTGAAAAACACGTTCTGAAAAGTGTGCTGTTACTGCCCCATAAGTTGCATGGGGGTGACCAAACTTGCAGAAACATGTTTATTTCTGCTGAAAAAACACGTTTTGGCACTTTCTGCATACTGGGGTTAAGAGCTGAGTGTGTGGGCTCTTCTGAGCCTTGCAGATACTTAGGGATACAGCTGTCTGAAAAAACGCGTTTATTTCGGGCTGAAAAACACGTTTTGAAAAGTGTGCTGTTACTGCCCCATAAGTTGCATGGGGGTGACCAAACTTGCAGAAACATGTTTATTTCTGCTGAAAAACATGTTTAGACACTTTCTGCACACTGGGATTAAGAGCTGAGTGTGTGGGCTCCTCTGAGCCTTGCAGTTACATGGGAATTCAGTTGTCTGAAAAAACGCTTTTATTTCGGGCTGAAAAACACGTTTTGAAAAGTGTGCTGTTACTGCCCCATAAGTTGCATGGGGGTGACCAAACTTGCAGAAACATGTTTATTTCTGCTGAAAAAACACGTTTTGGCACTTTCTGAATACTGGGGTTAAGAGCTGAGTGTGTGGGCTCTTCTGAGCCTTGCAGTTACATTGGGATCCTGAAGTCTGAAAAAACGCGTTCATTTCGGGCTGAAAAGCACGTTTTGAAAAGTGTACTGTTATTGCCCCATAACTTACATGGGGTTGACCAAACTTGCAGAAACATGTTTATTTCTGCTGAAAAAACACGTTTTGGCACTTTCTGCATACTGGGGTTAAGAGCTGAGTGTGTGGGCTCTTCTGAGCCTTGCAGTTACATTGGGATCCTGAAGTCTGAAAAAACGCGTTCATTTCGGGCTGAAAAGCACGTTTTGAAAAGTGTGCTGTTACTGCCCCATAACTTACATGGGGTTGACCAAACTTGCAGAAACATGTTTATTTCTGCTGAAAAACATGTTTAGACACTTTCTGCACACTGGGATTAAGAGCTGAGTGTGTGGGCTCCTCTGAGCCTTGCAGTTACATGGGAATTCAGTTGTCTGAAAAAACGCTTTTATTTCGGGCTGAAAAACACGTTTTGAAAAGTGTGCTGTTACTGCCCCATAACTTACATGGGGTTGACCAAACTTGCAGAAACATGTTTATTTCTGCTGAAAAACATGTTTAGACACGTTCTGCACACTGGGGTTAAGATCTTAGTGTGTGGGCTCTTCTGAGCCTTGCAGTTACATGGGAATTCAGTTGTCTGAAAAAACGCGTTTATTTCGGGATGAAAAACACGTTTTAAAAAGTGTTCTGTTACTGCCCCATGAGTTGCATGGGGGTGACCAAACTTGCAGAAACATGCTTATTTCTGCTGAAAAACATGTTTTGATACTTTCAGCACACTTGGGTTAAGAGCTGAGTGTTTGGGCTCTTCTGAGACTTGCAGTTATATTGGGATTCTGAAGCCTGAAAAAACGTGTTCATTTCGGGCTGAAAAACACGTTTTGAAAAGTGTGCTGTTACTGCCCCATAACTTACATGGGGTTTACCAAACTTGCAGAAACATGTTTATTTCTGCTGAAAAACACGTTTTGGCATTTTCTGCATACTGGGGTTAAGAGCTGAGTGTATGGGCTCTTCTGAGCCTTGCAGATACATAGGGGTACAGCTGTCTGAAAAAATGCGTTTATTTCAAGCTGAAAAACACGTTCTGAAAAGTGTGCTGTTACTGCCCCATAAGTTGCATGGGGGTGACCAAACTTGCAGAAACATGTTTATTTCTGCTGAAAAAACACGTTTTGGCACTTTCTGCATACTGGGGTTAAGAGCTGAGTGTGTGGGCTCTTCTGAGCCTTGCAGTTACATTGGGATCCTGAAGTCTGAAAAAACGTGTTCATTTCGGGCTGAAAAGCACGTTTTGAAAAGTGTGCTGTTATTGCCCCATAACTTACATGGGGTTGACCAAACTTGCAGAAACATGTTTATTTCTGCTGAAAAAACACGTTTTGGCACTTTCTGCATACTGGGGTTAAGAGCTGAGTGTGTGGGCTCTTCTGAGCCTTGCAGATACTTAGGGATACAGCTGTCTGAAAAAACGCGTTTATTTCGGGCTGAAAAACACGTTTTGAAAAGTGTGCTGTTACTGCCCCATAAGTTGCATGGGGGTGACCAAACTTGCAGAAACATGTTTATTTCTGGTGAAAAACATGTTTAGACACTTTCTGCACACTGGGGTTAAGATCTGAGTGTGTGGGCTTTTCTGAGCCTTGCAGTTACATGGGAATTCAGTTGTCTGAAAAAACGCGTTTATTTCGGGCTGAAAAACACGTTTTGAAAAGTGTGCTGTTATTGCCCCATAACTTACATGGGGTTGACCAAACTTGCAGAAACATGTTAATTTCTGCTGAAAAACTCGTTTTGGCACTTTCTGCACACTGGGGTTAAGAGCTGAGTGTGTGGGCTCTTCTGAGCCTTGCAGTTACATGGGAATTCAGTTGACTGAAAAAACGCGTTTATTTCGGGCTGAAAAACACGTTTTGAAAAGTGTGCTGTTACTGCCCCATAAGTTGCATGGGGGTGACCAAACTTGCAGAAACATGTTTATTTCTGCTGAAAAAACACGTTTTGGCACTTTCTGCATACTGGGGTTAAGAGCTGAGTGTGTGGGCTCTTCTGAGCCTTGCAGTTACATGGGGATTCAGTTGACTGAAAAAACGCGTTTATTTCGGCCTGAAAAACACGTTTTGAAAAGTGTGCTGTTACTGCCCCATAACTTACATGGGGTTGACCAAACTTGCAGAAACATGTTTATTTCTGCTGAAAAACATGTTTAGACACTTTCTGCATACTGGGGTAATGAGCTGAGTGTGTGGGCTCTTCTGAGCCTTGCAGTTACATTGGGATCCTGAAGTCTGAAAAAACGCGTTCATTTCGGGCTGAAAAGCACGTTTTGAAAAGTGTGCTGTTATTGCCCCATAACTTACATGGGGTTGACCAAACTTGCAGAAACATGTTAATTTCTGCTGAAAAACACGTTTTGGCACTTTATGCACACTGGGGTTAAGAGGTGAGAGTGTGGGCTCTTCTGAGCCTTGCAGTTACATAGGGATACAGCTGTCTGAAAAAATGCGTTTATTTCGGGCTGAAAAACACGTTCTGAAAAGTGTTCTGTTACTGCCCCATAAGTTGCATGGGGGTGACCAAACTTGCAGAAACATTTTAATTTCTGCTGAAAAAACACGTTTTGACACTTTCTGCATACTGGGGTTAAAAGCTGAGTGTGTGGGCTCTTCTGAGCCTTGCAGATACATAGGGATACAGCTGTCTGAAAAAACGCGTTTATTTCGGGCGTAAAAACACGTTTTGAAAATTGTTCTGTTACTGCCCCATAAGTTGCATGGGGGTGACCAAACTTGCAGAAACATGTTTATTTCTGCTGAAAAACACGTTTTGGCACTTTCTGCACACTGGGGTTAAGAGCTGAGTGCATGGGCTCTTCTGAGCCTTGCAGATACATAGGGATACAGCTGTCTGAAAAAATGCGTTTATTTCGGGCTGAAAAACACGTTCTGAAAAGTGTGCTGTTACTGCCCCATAAGTTGCATGGGGGTGACCAAACTTGCAGAAACATGTTTATTTCTGCTGAAAAAACACGTTTTGGCACTTTCTGCATACTGGGGTTAAGAGCTGAGTGTGTGGGCTCTTCTGAGCCTTGCAGATACTTAGGGATACAGCTGTCTGAAAAAACGCGTTTATTTCGGGCTGAAAAACACGTTTTGAAAAGTGTGCTGTTACTGCCCCATAAGTTGCATGGGGGTGACCAAACTTGCAGAAACATGTTTATTTCTGCTGAAAAACATGTTTAAACACTTTCTGCACACTGGGGTTAAGATCTGAGTGTGTGGGCTCTTCTGAGCCTTGCAGTTACATGGGAATTCAGTTGTCTGAAAAAACGCGTTTATTTCGGGCTGAAAAACACGTTTTGAAAAGTGTGCTGTTACTGCCCCATAACTTACATGGGGGTGACCAAACTTGCAGAAACATGCTTATTTCTGCTGAAAAACATGTTTAGACACTTTCTGCACACTGGGGTTAAGATCTGAGTGTGTGGGCTCTTCTGAGCCTTGCAGTTACATTGGGATCCTGAAGTCTGAAAAAACGCGTTCATTTCGGGCTGAAAAGCACGTTTTGAAAAGTGTGCTGTTATTGCCCCATAACTTACATGGGGTTGACCAAACTTGCAGAAACATGTTAATTTCTGCTGAAAAACACGTTTTGGCACTTTCTGCACACTGGGGTTAAGAGCTGAGTGTGTTGGCTCTTCTGAGCCTTGCAGTTACATGGGAATTCAGTTGACTGAAAAAACGCGTTTATTTCGGGCTGAAAAACACGTTTTGAAAAGTGTGCTGTTACTGCCCCATAAGTTGCATGGGGGTGACCAAACTTGCAGAAACATGTTTATTTCTGCTGAAAATACACGTTTTGGCACTTTCTGCATACTGGGGTTAAGAGCTGAGTGTGTGGGCTCTTCTGAGCCTTGCAGATACATTGGGATCCTGAAGTCTGAAAAAACGCGTTCATTTCGGGCTGAAAAGCACGTTTTGAAAAGTGTGCTGTTATTGCCCCATAACTTACATGGGGTTGACCAAACTTGCAGAAACATGTTTATTTCTGCTGAAAAAACACGTTTTGGCACTTTCTGCATACTGGGGTTAAGAGCTGAGTGTGTGGGCTCTTCTGAGCCTTGCAGTTACATTGGGATCCTGAAGTCTGAAAAAACGCGTTCATTTCGGGCTGAAAAGCACGTTTTGAAAAGTGTGCTGTTACTGCCCCATAACTTGCATGGGGTTGACCAAACTTGCAGAAACATGTTTATTTCTGCTGAAAAACATGTTTAGACACTTTCTGCACACTGGGATTAAGAGCTGAGTGTGTGGGCTCCTCTGAGCCTTGCAGTTACATGGGAATTCAGTTGTCTGAAAAAACGCTTTTATTTCGGGCTGAAAAACACGTTTTGAAAAGTGTGCTGTTACTGCCCCATAACTTACATGGGGTTGACCAAACTTGCAGAAACATGTTTATTTCTGCTGAAAAACATGTTTAGACACGTTCTGCACACTGGGGTTAAGATCTTAGTGTGTGGGCTCTTCTGAGCCTTGCAGTTACATGGGAATTCAGTTGTCTGAAAAAACGCGTTTATTTCGGGATGAAAAACACGTTTTAAAAAGTGTTCTGTTACTGCCCCATGAGTTGCATGGGGGTGACCAAACTTGCAGAAACATGCTTATTTCTGCTGAAAAACATGTTTTGACACTTTCAGCACACTTGGGTTAAGAGCTGAGTGTTTGGGCTCTTCTGAGACTTGCAGTTATATTGGGATTCTGAAGCCTGAAAAAACGTGTTTATTTCGGGCTGAAAAACACGTTTTGAAAAGTGTGCTGTTACTGCCCCATAACTTACATGGGGTTGACCAAACTTGCAGAAACATGTTTATTTCTGCTGAAAAACACGTTTTGGCACTTTCTGCATACTGGGGTTAAGAGCTGAGTGTATGGGCTCTTCTGAGCCTTGCAGATACATAGGGATACAGCTGTCTGAAAAAATGCGTTTATTTCAAGCTGAAAAACACGTTCTGAAAAGTGTGCTGTTACTGCCCCATAAGTTGCATGGGGGTGACCAAACTTGCAGAAACATGTTTATTTCTGCTGAAAAAACACGTTTTGGCACTTTCTGCATACTGGGGTTAAGAGCTGAGTGTGTGGGCTCTTCTGAGCCTTGCAGATACTTAGGGATACAGCTGTCTGAAAAAACGCGTTTATTTCGGGCTGAAAAACACGTTTTGAAAAGTGTGCTGTTACTGCCCCATAAGTTGCATGGGGGTGACCAAACTTGCAGAAACATGTTTATTTCTGCTGAAAAACATGTTTAGACACTTTCTGCACACTGGGATTAAGAGCTGAGTGTGTGGGCTCCTCTGAGCCTTGCAGTTACATGGGAATTCAGTTGTCTGAAAAAACGCTTTTATTTCGGGCTGAAAAACACGTTTTGAAAAGTGTGCTGTTACTGCCCCATAAGTTGCATGGGGGTGACCAAACTTGCAGAAACATGTTTATTTCTGCTGAAAAAACACGTTTTGGCACTTTCTGAATACTGGGGTTAAGAGCTGAGTGTGTGGGCTCTTCTGAGCCTTGCAGTTACATTGGGATCCTGAAGTCTGAAAAAACGCGTTCATTTCGGGCTGAAAAGCACGTTTTGAAAAGTGTACTGTTATTGCCCCATAACTTACATGGGGTTGACCAAACTTGCAGAAACATGTTTATTTCTGCTGAAAAAACACGTTTTGGCACTTTCTGCATACTGGGGTTAAGAGCTGAGTGTGTGGGCTCTTCTGAGCCTTGCAGTTACATTGG
The DNA here is from genome assembly GCF_040954835.1 of Lepisosteus oculatus. Taxonomy (NCBI): domain Eukaryota; kingdom Metazoa; phylum Chordata; class Actinopteri; order Semionotiformes; family Lepisosteidae; genus Lepisosteus; species Lepisosteus oculatus. Next base: position 249,082 of record NW_027167656.1, on the reverse strand, counting down.
GATCCTGAAGTCTGAAAAAACGCGTTCATTTCGGGCTGAAAAGCACGTTTTGAAAAGTGTGCTGTTACTGCCCCATAACTTACATGGGGTTGACCAAACTTGCAGAAACATGTTTATTTCTGCTGAAAAACATGTTTAGACACTTTCTGCACACTGGGATTAAGAGCTGAGTGTGTGGGCTCCTCTGAGCCTTGCAGTTACATGGGAATTCAGTTGTCTGAAAAAACGCTTTTATTTCGGGCTGAAAAACACGTTTTGAAAAGTGTGCTGTTACTGCCCCATAACTTACATGGGGTTGACCAAACTTGCAGAAACATGTTTATTTCTGCTGAAAAACATGTTTAGACACGTTCTGCACACTGGGGTTAAGATCTTAGTGTGTGGGCTCTTCTGAGCCTTGCAGTTACATGGGAATTCAGTTGTCTGAAAAAACGCGTTTATTTCGGGATGAAAAACACGTTTTAAAAAGTGTTCTGTTACTGCCCCATGAGTTGCATGGGGGTGACCAAACTTGCAGAAACATGCTTATTTCTGCTGAAAAACATGTTTTGATACTTTCAGCACACTTGGGTTAAGAGCTGAGTGTTTGGGCTCTTCTGAGACTTGCAGTTATATTGGGATTCTGAAGCCTGAAAAAACGTGTTCATTTCGGGCTGAAAAACACGTTTTGAAAAGTGTGCTGTTACTGCCCCATAACTTACATGGGGTTTACCAAACTTGCAGAAACATGTTTATTTCTGCTGAAAAACACGTTTTGGCACTTTCTGCATACTGGGGTTAAGAGCTGAGTGTATGGGCTCTTCTGAGCCTTGCAGATACATAGGGGTACAGCTGTCTGAAAAAATGCGTTTATTTCAAGCTGAAAAACACGTTCTGAAAAGTGTGCTGTTACTGCCCCATAAGTTGCATGGGGGTGACCAAACTTGCAGAAACATGTTTATTTCTGCTGAAAAAACACGTTTTGGCACTTTCTGCATACTGGGGTTAAGAGCTGAGTGTGTGGGCTCTTCTGAGCCTTGCAGTTACATTGGGATCCTGAAGTCTGAAAAAACGTGTTCATTTCGGGCTGAAAAGCACGTTTTGAAAAGTGTGCTGTTATTGCCCCATAACTTACATGGGGTTGACCAAACTTGCAGAAACATGTTTATTTCTGCTGAAAAAACACGTTTTGGCACTTTCTGCATACTGGGGTTAAGAGCTGAGTGTGTGGGCTCTTCTGAGCCTTGCAGATACTTAGGGATACAGCTGTCTGAAAAAACGCGTTTATTTCGGGCTGAAAAACACGTTTTGAAAAGTGTGCTGTTACTGCCCCATAAGTTGCATGGGGGTGACCAAACTTGCAGAAACATGTTTATTTCTGGTGAAAAACATGTTTAGACACTTTCTGCACACTGGGGTTAAGATCTGAGTGTGTGGGCTCTTCTGAGCCTTGCAGTTACATGGGAATTCAGTTGTCTGAAAAAACGCGTTTATTTCGGGCTGAAAAACACGTTTTGAAAAGTGTGCTGTTATTGCCCCATAACTTACATGGGGTTGACCAAACTTGCAGAAACATGTTAATTTCTGCTGAAAAACTCGTTTTGGCACTTTCTGCACACTGGGGTTAAGAGCTGAGTGTGTGGGCTCTTCTGAGCCTTGCAGTTACATGGGAATTCAGTTGACTGAAAAAACGCGTTTATTTCGGGCTGAAAAACACGTTTTGAAAAGTGTGCTGTTACTGCCCCATAAGTTGCATGGGGGTGACCAAACTTGCAGAAACATGTTTATTTCTGCTGAAAAAACACGTTTTGGCACTTTCTGCATACTGGGGTTAAGAGCTGAGTGTGTGGGCTCTTCTGAGCCTTGCAGTTACATGGGGATTCAGTTGACTGAAAAAACGCGTTTATTTCGGCCTGAAAAACACGTTTTGAAAAGTGTGCTGTTACTGCCCCATAACTTACATGGGGTTGACCAAACTTGCAGAAACATGTTTATTTCTGCTGAAAAACATGTTTAGACACTTTCTGCATACTGGGGTAATGAGCTGAGTGTGTGGGCTCTTCTGAGCCTTGCAGTTACATTGGGATCCTGAAGTCTGAAAAAACGCGTTCATTTCGGGCTGAAAAGCACGTTTTGAAAAGTGTGCTGTTATTGCCCCATAACTTACATGGGGTTGACCAAACTTGCAGAAACATGTTAATTTCTGCTGAAAAACACGTTTTGGCACTTTATGCACACTGGGGTTAAGAGGTGAGAGTGTGGGCTCTTCTGAGCCTTGCAGTTACATAGGGATACAGCTGTCTGAAAAAATGCGTTTATTTCGGGCTGAAAAACACGTTCTGAAAAGTGTTCTGTTACTGCCCCATAAGTTGCATGGGGGTGACCAAACTTGCAGAAACATTTTAATTTCTGCTGAAAAAACACGTTTTGACACTTTCTGCATACTGGGGTTAAGAGCTGAGTGTGTGGGCTCTTCTGAGCCTTGCAGATACATAGGGATACAGCTGTCTGAAAAAACGCGTTTATTTCGGGCGTAAAAACACGTTTTGAAAATTGTTCTGTTACTGCCCCATAAGTTGCATGGGGGTGACCAAACTTGCAGAAACATGTTTATTTCTGCTGAAAAACACGTTTTGGCACTTTCTGCACACTGGGGTTAAGAGCTGAGTGCATGGGCTCTTCTGAGCCTTGCAGATACATAGGGATACAGCTGTCTGAAAAAATGCGTTTTTTTCGGGCTGAAAAACACGTTCTGAAAAGTGTGCTGTTACTGCCCCATAAGTTGCATGGGGGTGACCAAACTTGCAGAAACATGTTTATTTCTGCTGAAAAAACACGTTTTGGCACTTTCTGCATACTGGGGTTAAGAGCTGAGTGTGTGGGCTCTTCTGAGCCTTGCAGATACTTAGGGATACAGCTGTCTGAAAAAACGCGTTTATTTCGGGCTGAAAAACACGTTTTGAAAAGTGTGCTGTTACTGCCCCATAAGTTGCATGGGGGTGACCAAACTTGCAGAAACATGTTTATTTCTGCTGAAAAACATGTTTAAACACTTTCTGCACACTGGGGTTAAGATCTGAGTGTGTGGGCTCTTCTGAGCCTTGCAGTTACATGGGAATTCAGTTGTCTGAAAAAACGCGTTTATTTCGGGCTGAAAAACACGTTTTGAAAAGTGTGCTGTTACTGCCCCATAACTTACATGGGGGTGACCAAACTTGCAGAAACATGCTTATTTCTGCTGAAAAACATGTTTAGACACTTTCTGCACACTGGGGTTAAGAGCTGAGTGTGTGGGCTCTTCTGAGCCTTGCAGTTACATTGGGATCCTGAAGTCTGAAAAAACGCGTTCATTTCGGGCTGAAAAGCACGTTTTGAAAAGTGTGCTGTTATTGCCCCATAACTTACATGGGGTTGACCAAACTTGCAGAAACATGTTAATTTCTGCTGAAAAACACGTTTTGGCACTTTCTGCATACTGGGGTTAAGAGCTGAGTGTGTGGGCTCTTCTGAGCCTTGCAGATACATTGGGATCCTGAAGTCTGAAAAAACGCATTCATTTCGGGCTGAAAAGCACGTTTTGAAAAGTGTGCTGTTATTGCCCCATAACTTACATGGGGTTGACCAAACTTGCAGAAACATGTTTATTTCTGCTGAAAAAACACGTTTTGGCACTTTCTGCATACTGGGGTTAAGAGCTGAGTGTGTGGGCTCTTCTGAGCCTTGCAGTTACATTGGGATCCTGAAGTCTGAAAAAACGCGTTCATTTCGGGCTGAAAAGCACGTTTTGAAAAGTGTGCTGTTACTGCCCCATAACTTGCATGGGGTTGACCAAACTTGCAGAAACATGTTTATTTCTGCTGAAAAACATGTTTAGACACTTTCTGCACACTGGGATTAAGAGCTGAGTGTGTGGGCTCCTCTGAGCCTTGCAGTTACATGGGAATTCAGTTGTCTGAAAAAACGCTTTTATTTCGGGCTGAAAAACACGTTTTGAAAAGTGTGCTGTTACTGCCCCATAACTTACATGGGGTTGACCAAACTTGCAGAAACATGTTTATTTCTGCTGAAAAACATGTTTAGACACGTTCTGCACACTGGGGTTAAGATCTTAGTGTGTGGGCTCTTCTGAGCCTTGCAGTTACATGGGAATTCAGTTGTCTGAAAAAACGCGTTTATTTCGGGATGAAAAACACGTTTTGAAAAGTGTTCTGTTACTGCCCCATGAGTTGCATGGGGGTGACCAAACTTGCAGAAACATGCTTATTTCTGCTGAAAAACATGTTTTGACACTTTCAGCACACTTGGGTTAAGAGCTGAGTGTTTGGGCTCTTCTGAGACTTGCAGTTATATTGGGATTCTGAAGCCTGAAAAAACGTGTTTATTTCGGGCTGAAAAACACGTTTTGAAAAGTGTGCTGTTACTGCCCCATAACTTACATGGGGTTGACCAAACTTGCAGAAACATGTTTATTTCTGCTGAAAAACACGTTTTGGCACTTTCTGCATACTGGGGTTAAGAGCTGAGTGTATGGGCTCTTCTGAGCCTTGCAGATACATAGGGATACAGCTGTCTGAAAAAATGCGTTTATTTCAAGCTGAAAAACACGTTCTGAAAAGTGTGCTGTTACTGCCCCATAAGTTGCATGGGGGTGACCAAACTTGCAGAAACATGTTTATTTCTGCTGAAAAAACACGTTTTGGCACTTTCTGCATACTGGGGTTAAGAGCTGAGTGTGTGGGCTCTTCTGAGCCTTGCAGATACTTAGGGATACAGCTGTCTGAAAAAACGCGTTTATTTCGGGCTGAAAAACACGTTTTGAAAAGTGTGCTGTTACTGCCCCATAAGTTGCATGGGGGTGACCAAACTTGCAGAAACATGTTTATTTCTGCTGAAAAACATGTTTAAACACTTTCTGCACACTGGGGTTAAGATCTGAGTGTGTGGGCTCTTCTGAGCCTTGCAGTTACATGGGAATTCAGTTGTCTGAAAAAACGCGTTTATTTCGGGCTGAAAAACACGTTTTGAAAAGTGTGCTGTTACTGCCCCATAACTTACATGGGGGTGACCAAACTTGCAGAAACATGCTTATTTCTGCTGAAAAACATGTTTAGACACTTTCTGCACACTGGGGTTAAGAGCTGAGTGTGTGGGCTCTTCTGAGCCTTGCAGTTACATTGGGATCCTGAAGTCTGAAAAAACGCGTTCATTTCGGGCTGAAAAGCACGTTTTGAAAAGTGTGCTGTTATTGCCCCATAACTTACATGGGGTTGACCAAACTTGCAGAAACATGTTAATTTCTGCTGAAAAACACGTTTTGGCACTTTCTGCACACTGGGGTTAAGAGCTGAGTGTGTTGGCTCTTCTGAGCCTTGCAGTTACATGGGAATTCAGTTGACTGAAAAAACGCGTTTATTTCGGGCTGAAAAACACGTTTTGAAAAGTGTGCTGTTACTGCCCCATAAGTTGCATGGGGGTGACCAAACTTGCAGAAACATGTTTATTTCTGCTGAAAAAACACGTTTTGGCACTTTCTGCATACTGGGGTTAAGAGCTGAGTGTGTGGGCTCTTCTGAGCCTTGCAGTTACATGGGGATTCAGTTGACTGATGTAGCGGTGAGGCTTAATAATAATGCAGAATTAAGTGTTTCTGAGCTTTCCCAAATTAGGCCTCATTTCTCTGTTCATCTCTGTGGTGCAGCCACAGAGAAACCATTCATGCAAGGTGATTTAAGGTCCAAGGACAGCTCCCAAAGGGGGATGCACTTAGCTAAGCCTGGCTATCATGATCAATGGTCACCCATTGGCGCCTATCTGTCTAGGGAGTGCGAGTTGGACATCTGGACTGCATTACTAAGTGTCAGGAGTAAGTGACTCATATCTCACCTTGATCAACCAATCAGGGACTGGTAGGGCCGAGTAACCCACGTGGGACTCTGATGCCCATGGAACTTTCAACCAATCAATGAGCTAAAGTTCCTCCAGGTAAAAACAGGCAACACAGAGAGCCTGGGAGATTCAGATTCAGATTCAACAAGATTCTGTGAGAATTCCAGGGCAGGACGGCCCAGGAGCAGAAGGCTCCCAAGGGCAGGACATCCTCGCAGCGCGCCTCCTGACCATCCTGAGACTCAGCCCGGACAACCACGGAACGGCCAGTGTGTCCGAGTGCCAGAACTTTCCTTTGTTCTAAGAGTCTAGAGTGGAGGTTGCCAGAGAGTAACCAGCAGCAGGCCTCGTGAACAGGTCGGAACTGTGGACAGCTGAATCACTATTCAGAACTAGCTCTTCATCAGGAACGAACCGATCCTCTTCCTGACTTGCTGGGACCCACAGTCATCTTTTCTCCTGTGCACAAACTTTGCTAGTTAAACAACACCAACTAGCCGGTCAGTGAGCATCAGCAGCGCACCGTCGCAAGCCGCACAGCACAGCCTGGCACGGAGCCAGAGAGCGCGGATTAGACGGCAACAGCCTGCAACTGTTTCTTTGTGCCCGCAGGAGATCTGAATCCCCAGAGATTGGATGAGTATTCAACTTCAATGCATTACAGCTCGAGAATTCAATTGTTATCCAAACCAGTTGATATCAATTTAATTCCTAAGAGTTATGTACTTGTTTGAGTATCTAATGTAGAAGTTGTAACCAAGTTCACTTTACGAAACGGTCTTAATGAATGATATACTGAACGTATTTCCTCTTGATGTGTAACACTTTGTAACTGATTGAATATATATCTTTTGTATTCTGATAACCCTCTCGATAAGATCTGTTAGGTTTATATGCATATTCTATGTATTAATAAATGTATCCTCGTGTATTAGTACCTGTGTGTGTGCGTTGTTTGAGTTATGTCGCATGGTTGGATTCTAAAGCCATCAAAAGAATCAACTTTGTGATTTACTGCTACAATTAATAATTGTCTCAGTAAATGCCCAAACCCTACAGAACTGGTGCCTTCAGAGAGCCACTATGATTACATATTTGGCGTCCCTGAACCGGCATAATCTACATTATTTGGCGTCCCTGGCACGGGCGTGGCAAGACTGAAATGAGTCAACCAAGCGGAATAATTCAATATAAAACGCCGCGGGTTTCATACACGACAATACAGTGTGCTGAAAGCCGAAAGGAAAAAAAGTTCCCCTTGCTCTTTAAGCAGTGCTTGATTGTTTTGTGATCTTTTGCGATCTACCGGGTTGATTGCATACTTGATCTTGTGGTTTTCTGTGGTAAAACTGTAATTTCGTACTTAAAAGTAATACTCTTTAAGTTTAACGATGGTTGCTAAAAGGTCTGAATTCGAGTCGCTATTAAGCACTCTCTCTAGCAGCGACAGGTCTGACCACGATCTCTTCCATATCTCCGTCAGCGGAGAAGCTAGGAGAGTAAATCTCCATTCTCTGAGAGAGCTAGCGAAGGACATAGAGAGATTTGACCCCGCAGTGTCAGAGAATAATATCGAGAGTTATATTCAAGACCTCAGGTATTACCTGCAGTACCTGCCAAACGCCACAGAACAGGAGAAAGTGTTTCTGGTTAGAAAAACTACCAGCAGAGCTGTACATGAGTGGATGGCTAGGCAGATGAAAGAAGTCTGTAATGACTTTGAGCAGCTTTGTCAAGCACTTATCGAAGAATACAGTGCGTTTATTGACCCAACTGCCGCGATAGCCGCCGCTCTTAACATTAAGCACGAGAGAGCAGAGTCCCCTCGCGAATATTACGAGAGACTTAGACGAACTTATTTTGCAGGGCGAAATGATGAGGGTTGCGAAGAGAACACACATTTCAAGGGTTTATTCATTGCGAATCTCCACCCATCAGTCAGAAAGATGATCTTAATGCATACAGATGCACAGACCATGAAAATGACTGATATTAAGAGATTCGTGCAGAAAGCCTGGGAGTATGATGTCAAAAGTCGCTCTGAGCGAAAAGCTGTTAAAGCGACTGTGTTCGCCGTCAGAGCCAGCAGGGTTAATTCCCCCCTGCTCGAAGGAGCACAGGCTCCTGAGCTGGCTAAGCCCCGTTCCAAAGCACTCACACAGGACCGCACCCAGCGTCCTAAGTGCCATGAGAACACCGGGGGAGGGAAAGGGCTAGAAAAAACTGAACAAAAGGATTCAGTAGCCGCCCGCCTGGCCAGGCTTGAACAAGCTTTATTAGGACAGGGACAACCGCTCCCCAAGGCTGCCGGAAGCGTGAATGAGCTGATACTCTCCACTTTAGGAGGCGGAGACCCGCCCCCTCTCCCTCCCTCAGTCTATCTGATTGAGCGGAATGGTTCCTGCCTGGATAAGGTCAGCCACTCCCAAGTGAGTGCTGACTCCACCCCTGAAGTCACAGAGCAGGCAGTAAAACGCAGAGGAAAAGCAAGAAGCTTTTACCTCAAGGCTGCCATGGGAGATGTCTTACCCAGTGAGACACTGATTGACACTGAGGTTGAAAGGTGTTTGATGTCACACGGCAAGCTCAAACGGGTAGAAAAAGAAAAGGGCATGCGACTCAGAGAGGAACCTTTGGTGAATCACCAGAAAGGCAAGGTGTGGAAACAGGTCAAGGCTCCTAAGCCTTCTGTACAGAAGGAAAGGGGGGCCAAGAGGCAGACTGTGCTCACACAGTGCCCACCGAACACAGAAGCCTATGCGGAGATTCCTTCTGTTCCCTCTGGACAAGAAATAAAAATATTTCCTTGTTCCCCAGATATACAGGGAAGTCGTGTCCCGGCTGAGGTCCCAACAGCCTCCATGCCACAGGAGCGGTGCTCCAAGCAGCCGCCTGATCCACCAGGTAAAGCACACACCTTTTACGTCCCTAAAGAGGAGCAGATCTCCCCACCTGGCGATGAAAAGGAGCTTTCCCTGTGCACCCTGGCACCCAAGAGGGGTCAGGACCACCACCCTGCAGTGGTGGAAGGGATCCAGATGGCAGGAGAGCAGGTTGGTGATGAAGCCCTCACCCTTAGCCCTGAGAGGTCCTCTATTAGTGAGAATCTGCTCGAGCAGCTGTCGCAGGGCCACCGCCAGGTGCCCCTGGTGCAACATTCACAGGTTAGACAGGAGGTCCAGCTCGACGCTGAGACTACTGCGCTGTGGACACACCTGATCCCAGATGCCGATTCCCTCTGCTTTGACCCAGGGAACCTGCAGTCAGGTAACATTATTTCTCACAACTACCAGGTAGTGAGTGAGACTGACCTGATTGTTCCTGCCTCAACGGCAGGGTTGCCAACACACCCAGTCCCCCAGAAGGGACAGGGAATGAAAGCCGAGACGGTTTTCTTACAGCCACCAGCTCAGTCTGTCAGTCTGAGTCTGACCAACAGTGGTTCACCCAGACTGGAGCTGGATGGTCAAGCCACCCGCCTGCCAGTGCAGGACATCGCAAAGAGGGGTGTCAGAACCCCAGCCTGCACTGACATGGGCCTGGTGAGTGATAGTAAGTTCAAAGACAGTGAACTAGCTATCCCAGTGCTGGGGCAGCTCCCTGAACCCCTAGCGAGGGAAGGGGGGAGCGAGCAGGTGTCCTACACCTACCCCCAGCGAACGATTGTAAACATGCCGATAGAGGGATTCCTCAATCAGGAAGTGTGCAGGGTGGACCTGAACAGTGAGAATAGGATAACAATCCCAGATCACTCAGGTGCTCCAGATGACCACTCAGCCGAGGGTCAGGCATGCTCCACCGCTGCACCGCCCCCTGCAGGGTTCCTAGAGCACAGGCATGAACAAATCGAAAGAGCAGATGCCCTGGAAAAGGAGGAACAGCATCAGCAGCTGCGTCAGATCTCCCCAGATTTCCAGGATGTTGGTGCCCAAGATGCCACAGGGCATACTGAGAAAGACACCATGTACATGCTGCGCCAGCTTAGAAAGGCAACAGTCACTCAGAAGGAGATGACTGGGATCAGCCACCCGAAAAGACTTTTGGGAGGACTGATTGCTGCCACCACTGTTGTGCATTTGCTATTTCTGGTAGGTTTGTGTGCTACTGGCACTCTCACCCTGACTGCCCCAAGAAGGCAGGTGTCAGAAATGCCAGAGGGTAGTGACAGACTGTATCAACAGCAGCAAAAGTTGGAAAGCTTAGGGAAAACCCTAAAGGCAACTTCCTATGCAACAGGGTTAAACCTTATTCCCCAAACAGTGGACATGATTGTTGGTGTTATACAGTGGGTTTATGCTTGTGTGCAACAGGCCAGAATGTTGACACAAGACCTGTTAAGGGAGTTTAGTGCCACTGTGGCCAGTCTAGCCATGGCACAAATCCCAACCCACTTGATTCCACTCTTCTCAGTAGAGGAGTGTGTGACATTAACCCCATCGCTCATAGCTCACCCAGAAGGCAATCCAAGATTGAATTCGGTTCCAAATCTTGAGATGGGTATGGCTACCAAAGCTATCCATTGGGTGTGTCTAAACGGTTCACCATTGAAGGGTGTAAAGCTACTAACGAGCAGAGGGAGGTTAATGGACCCCATGAAGAGCAGGTGGGAAGTAAATGGCTGGTCAGCACACCACATTTAACTGACACTATGACTTGTGACGGGCATGATACAGCTACCGCAATGCAGCTACTTAATCAAACAGTTTTCCTGTAAGTTCCCGAGGAGGCCATAGTACAGCATGGTAACTTAACACTGTACGGTCTGAAACCAGACGATATAAGACCAAACTTGAGGTCTTGGATGCCTTCAGGTGCCACACTATTGAATTGGATAGAAATCCAAGAAACAGTAAGCCCTGAAGAGGTACAGGTAGTTAGTTTGCTTTAATGGAACAAACCTCCAAATCACCCTAGCAGATACCCAACACAGGTGTTGTGGTTTATCGGGGGGCTGGGAACAGGAACTGGTGTTATTGTAACACTACTGCCAGGTAGCTGGATCATGACTGACAGTGTACTCTGAATGATGTAGTCTCACATCAAGATGTACTCTGGGTAGCATGAATGAGTCAAAGGTAGCATGCCAAAAGAAAGGAAGTTACTTCTTCCCAAATATCTACTACAGAGGTATCAGATATTGACAGTGAACTTCCTGATGTGTAATTCCTAGACTTAGATAATGTATCCTACCGTGTTTATACATACTCCAGATGTTATTCATCCTGTTTGTATCCAATGCTGGTTCCAGTATGAATTCTCGAGGAGTAATGTGGACATTTAAGGTTAATGTTCTAATGGCAAGGGACATCACTTAACTCTGTTTTGTTTTGAAGGCAACAATGCCTCGGGACCTCGTGGCCTTCAAAAAGGGGGGATATGTAGCGGTGAGGCTTAATAATAATGCAGAATTAAGTGTTTCTGAGCTTTCCCAAATTAGGCCTCATTTCTCTGTTCATCTCTGTGGTGCAGCCACAGAGAAACCATTCATGCAAGGTGATTTAAGGTCCAAGGACAGCTCCCAAAGGGGGATGCACTTAGCTAAGCCTGGCTATCATGATCAATGGTCACCCATTGGCGCCTATCTGTCTAGGGAGTGCGAGTTGGACATCTGGACTGCATTACTAAGTGTCAGGAGTTAGTGACTCATATCTCACCTTGATCAACCAATCAGGGACTGGTAGGGCCGAGTAACCCACGTGGGACTCTGATGCCCATGGAACTTTCAACCAATCAATGAGCTAAAGTTCCTCCAGGTAAAAACAGGCAACACAGAGAGCCTGGGAGATTCAGATTCAGATTCAACAAGATTCTGTGAGAATTCCAGGGCAGGACGGCCCAGGAGCAGAAGGCTCCCAAGGGCAGGACATCCTCGCAGCGCGCCTCCTGACCATCCTGAGACTCAGCCCGGACAACCACGGAACGGCCAGTGTGTCCGAGTGCCAGAACTTTCCTTTGTTCTAAGAGTCTAGAGTGGAGGTTGCCAGAGAGTAACCAGCAGCAGGCCTCGTGAACAGGTCGGAACTGTGGACAGCTGAATCACTATTCAGAACTAGCTCTTCATCAGGAACGAACCGATCCTCTTCCTGACTTTCTGGGACCCACAGTCATCTTTTCTCCTGTGCACAAACTTTGCTAGTTAAACAACACCAACTAGCCGGTCAGTGAGCATCAGCAGCGCACCGTCGCAAGCCGCACAGCACAGCCTGGCACGGAGCCAGAGAGCGCGGATTAGACGGCAACAGCCTGCAACTGTTTCTTTGTGCCCGCAGGAGATCTGAATCCCCAGAGATTGGATGAGTATTCAACTTCAATGCATTACAGCTCGAGAATTCAATTGTTATCCAAACCAGTTGATATCAATTTAATTCCTAAGAGTTATGTACTTGTTTGAGTATCTAATGTAGAAGTTGTAACCAAGTTCACTTTACGAAACGGTCTTAATGAATGATATACTGAACGTATTTCCTCTTGATGTGTAACACTTTGTAACTGATTGAATATATATCTTTTGTATTCTGATAACCCTCTCGATAAGATCTGTTAGGTTTATATGCATATTCTATGTATTAATAAATGTATCCTCGTGTATTAGTACCTGTGTGTGTGCGTTGTTTGAGTTATGTCGCATGGTTGGATTCTAAAGCCATCAAAAGAATCAACTTTGTGATTTACTGCTACAATTAATAATTGTCTCAGTAAATGCCCAAACCCTACAGAACTGGTGCCTTCAGAGAGCCACTATGATTACATATTTGGCGTCCCTGAACCGGCATAATCTACACTGAAAAAACGCGTTTATTTCGGGCTGAAAAACACGTTTTGAAAAGTGTGCTGTTACTGCCCCATAACTTACATGGGGTTGACCAAACTTGCAGAAACATGTTTATTTCTGCTGAAAAACATGTTTAGACACTTTCTGCACACTGGGATTAAGAGCTGAGTGTGTGGGCTCCTCTGAGCCTTGCAGTTACATGGGAATTCAGTTGTCTGAAAAAACGCTTTTATTTCGGGCTGAAAAACACGTTTTGAAAAGTGTGCTGTTACTGCCCCATAACTTACATGGGGTTGACCAAACTTGCAGAAACATGTTTATTTCTGCTGAAAAACATGTTTAGACACGTTCTGCACACTGGGGTTAAGATCTTAGTGTGTGGGCTCTTCTGAGCCTTGCAGTTACATGGGAATTCAGTTGTCTGAAAAAACGCGTTTATTTCGGGATGAAAAACACGTTTTGAAAAGTGTTCTGTTACTGCCCCATGAGTTGCATGGGGGTGACCAAACTTGCAGAAACATGCTTATTTCTGCTGAAAAACATGTTTTGACACTTTCAGCACACTTTGGTTAAGAGCTGAGTGTTTGGGCTCTTCTGAGACTTGCAGTTATATTGGGATTCTGAAGCCTGAAAAAACGTGTTTATTTCGGGCTGAAAAACACGTTTTGAAAAGTGTGCTGTTACTGCCCCATAACTTACATGGGGTTGACCAAACTTGCAGAAACATGTTTATTTCTGCTGAAAAACACGTTTTGGCACTTTCTGCATACTGGGGTTAAGAGCTGAGTGTATGGGCTCTTCTGAGCCTTGCAGATACATAGGGATACAGCTGTCTGAAAAAATGCGTTTATTTCAAGCTGAAAAACACGTTCTGAAAAGTGTGCTGTTACTGCCCCATAAGTTGCATGGGGGTGACCAAACTTGCAGAAACATGTTTATTTCTGCTGAAAAAACACGTTTTGGCACTTTCTGCATACTGGGGTTAAGAGCTGAGTGTGTGGGCTCTTCTGAGCCTTGCAGATACTTAGGGATACAGCTGTCTGAAAAAACGCGTTTATTTCGGGCTGAAAAACACGTTTTGAAAAGTGTGCTGTTACTGCCCCATAAGTTGCATGGGGGTGACCAAACTTGCAGAAACATGTTTATTTCTGCTGAAAAACATGTTTAAACACTTTCTGCACACTGGGGTTAAGATCTGAGTGTGTGGGCTCTTCTGAGCCTTGCAGTTACATGGGAATTCAGTTGTCTGAAAAAACGCGTTTATTTCGGGCTGAAAAACACGTTTTGAAAAGTGTGCTGTTACTGCCCCATAACTTACATGGGGGTGACCAAACTTGCAGAAACATGCTTATTTCTGCTGAAAAACATGTTTAGACACTTTCTGCACACTGGGGTTAAGAGCTGAGTGTGTGGGCTCTTCTGAGCCTTGCAGTTACATTGGGATCCTGAAGTCTGAAAAAACGCGTTCATTTCGGGCTGTAAAGCACGTTTTGAAAAGTGTGCTGTTATTGCCCCATAACTTACATGGGGTTGACCAAACTTGCAGAAACATGTTAATTTCTGCTGAAAAACACGTTTTGGCACTTTCTGCACACTGGGGTTAAGAGCTGAGTGTGTGGGCTCTTCTGAGCCTTGCAGTTACATGGGGATTCAGTTGACTGAAAAAACGCGTTTATTTCGGGCTGAAAAACACGTTTTGAAAAGTGTGCTGTTACTGCCCCATAACTTACATGGGGTTGACCAAACTTGCAGAAACATGTTTATTTCTGCTGAAAAACATGTTTAGACACTTTCTGCACACTGGGATTAAGAGCTGAGTGTGTGGGCTCCTCTGAGCCTTGCAGTTACATGGGAATTCAGTTGTCTGAAAAAACGCTTTTATTTCGGGCTGAAAAACACGTTTTGAAAAGTGTGCTGTTACTGCCCCATAACTTACATGGGGTTGACCAAACTTGCAGAAACATGTTTATTTCTGCTGAAAAACATGTTTAGACACGTTCTGCACACTGGGGTTAAGATCTTAGTGTGTGGGCTCTTCTGAGCCTTGCAGTTACATGGGAATTCAGTTGTCTGAAAAAACGCGTTTATTTCGGGATGAAAAACACGTTTTGAAAAGTGTTCTGTTACTGCCCCATGAGTTGCATGGGGGTGACCAAACTTGCAGAAATATGCTTATTTCTGCTGAAAAACATGTTTTGACACTTTCAGCACACTTGGGTTAAGAGCTGAGTGTTTGGGCTCTTCTGAGACTTGCAGTTATATTGGGATTCTGAAGCCTGAAAAAACGTGTTTATTTCGGGCTGAAAAACACGTTTTGAAAAGTGTGCTGTTACTGCCCCATAACTTACATGGGGTTGACCAAACTTGCAGAAACATGTTTATTTCTGCTGAAAAACACGTTTTGGCACTTTCTGCATACTGGGGTTAAGAGCTGAGTGTATGGGCTCTTCTGAGCCTTGCAGATACATAGGGATACAGCTGTCTGAAAAAACGTGTTTATTTCAAGCTGAAAAACACGTTCTGAAAAGTGTGCTGTTACTGCCCCATAAGTTGCATGGGGGTGACCAAACTTGCAGAAACATGTTTATTTCTGCTGAAAAAACACGTTTTGGCACTTTCTGCATACTGGGGTTAAGAGCTGAGTGTGTGGGCTCTTCTGAGCCTTGCAGATACTTAGGGATACAGCTGTCTGAAAAAACGCGTTTATTTCGGGCTGAAAAACACGTTTTGAAAAGTGTGCTGTTACTGCCCCATAAGTTGCATGGGGGTGACCAAACTTGCAGAAACATGTTTATTTCTGCTGAAAAACATGTTTAAACACTTTCTGCACACTGGGGTTAAGATCTGAGTGTGTGGGCTCTTCTGAGCCTTGCAGTTACATGGGAATTCAGTTGTCTGAAAAAACGCGTTTATTTCGGGCTGAAAAACACGTTTTGAAAAGTGTGCTGTTACTGCCCCATAACTTACATGGGGGTGACCAAACTTGCAGAAACATGCTTATTTCTGCTGAAAAACATGTTTAGACACTTTCTGCACACTGGGGTTAAGAGCTGAGTGTGTGGGCTCTTCTGAGCCGTGCAGTTACATTGGGATCCTGAAGTCTGAAAAAACGCGTTCATTTCGGGCTGAAAAGCACGTTTTGAAAAGTGTGCTGTTATTGCCCCATAACTTACATGGGGTTGACCAAACTTGCAGAAACATGTTAATTTCTGCTGAAAAACACGTTTTGGCACTTTCTGCACACTGGGGTTAAGAGCTGAGTGTGTTGGCTCTTCTGAGCCTTGCAGTTACATGGGAATTCAGTTGACTGAAAAAACGCGTTTATTTCGGGCTGAAAAACACGTTTTGAAAAGTGTGCTGTTACTGCCCCATAAGTTGCATGGGGGTGACCAAACTTGCAGAAACATGTTTATTTCTGCTGAAAAAACACGTTTTGGCACTTTCTGCATACTGGGGTTAAGAGCTGAGTGTGTGGGCTCTTCTGAGCCTTGCAGTTACATGGGGATTCAGTTGACTGAAAAAACGCGTTTATTTCGGGCTGAAAAACACGTTTTGAAAAGTGTGCTGTTACTGCCCCATAACTTACATGGGGTTGACCAAACTTGCAGAAACATGTTTATTTCTGCTGAAAAACATGTTTAGACACTTTCTGCACACTGGGATTAAGAGCTGAGTGTGTGGGCTCCTCTGAGCCTTGCAGTTACATGGGAATTCAGTTGTCTGAAAAAACGCTTTTATTTCGGGCTGAAAAACACGTTTTGAAAAGTGTGCTGTTACTGCCCCATAACTTACATGGGGTTGACCAAACTTGCAGAAACATGTTTATTTCTGCTGAAAAACATGTTTAGACACGTTCTGCACACTGGGGTTAAGATCTTAGTGTGTGGGCTCTTCTGAGCCTTGCAGTTACATGGGAATTCAGTTGTCTGAAAAAACGCGTTTATTTCGGGATGAAAAACACGTTTTGAAAAGTGTTCTGTTACTGCCCCATGAGTTGCATGGGGGTGACCAAACTTGCAGAAACATGCTTATTTCTGCTGAAAAACATGTTTTGACACTTTCAGCACACTTGGGTTAAGAGCTGAGTGTTTGGGCTCTTCTGAGACTTGCAGTTATATTGGGATTCTGAAGCCTGAAAAAACGTGTTTATTTCGGGCTGAAAAACACGTTTTGAAAAGTGTGCTGTTACTGCCCCATAACTTACATGGGGTTGACCAAACTTGCAGAAACATGTTTATTTCTGCTGAAAAACACGTTTTGGCACTTTCTGCATACTGGGGTTAAGAGCTGAGTGTATGGGCTCTTCTGAGCCTTGCAGATACATAGGGATACAGCTGTCTGAAAAAATGCGTTTATTTCAAGCTGAAAAACACGTTCTGAAAAGTGTGCTGTTACTGCCCCATAAGTTGCATGGGGGTGACCAAACTTGCAGAAACATGTTTATTTCTGCTGAAAAAACACGTTTTGGCACTTTCTGCATACTGGGGTTAAGAGCTGAGTGTGTGGGCTCTTCTGAGCCTTGCAGATACTTAGGGATACAGCTGTCTGAAAAAACGCGTTTATTTCGGGCTGAAAAACACGTTTTGAAAAGTGTACTGTTACTGCCCCATAAGTTGCATGGGGGTGACCAAACTTGCAGAAACATGTTTATTTCTGCTGAAAAACATGTTTAAACACTTTCTGCACACTGGGGTTAAGATCTGAGTGTGTGGGCTCTTCTGAGCCTTGCAGTTACATGGGAATTCAGTTGTCTGAAAAAACGCGTTTATTTCGGGATGAAAAACACGTTTTGAAAAGTGTTCTGTTACTGCCCCATGAGTTGCATGGGGGTGACCAAACTTGCAGAAACATGCTTATTTCTGCTGAAAAACATGTTTTGACACTTTCAGCACACTTGGGTTAAGAGCTGAGTGTTTGGGCTCTTCTGAGACTTGCAGTTATATTGGGATTCTGAAGCCTGAAAAAACGTGTTTATTTCGGGCTGAAAAACACGTTTTGAAAAGTGTGCTGTTACTGCCCCATAACTTACATGGGGTTGACCAAACTTGCAGAAACATGTTTATTTCTGCTGAAAAACACGTTTTGGCACTTTCTACATACTGGGGTTAAGAGCTGAGTGTATGGGCTCTTCTGAGCCTTGCAGATACATAGGGATACAGCTGTCTGAAAAAATGCGTTTATTTCAAGCTGAAAAACACGTTCTGAAAAGTGTGCTGTTACTGCCCCATAAGTTGCATGGGGGTGACCAAACTTGCAGAAACATGTTTATTTCTGCTGAAAAACATGTTTAGACACTTTCTGCACACTGGGGTTAAGAGCTGAGTGTGTGGGCTCTTCTGAGCCTTGCAGTTACATTGGGATTCTGAAGTCTGAAAAAACGCGTTTATTTCGGGCTGAAAAACACGTTCTGAAAAGTGTGCTGTTACTGCCCCATAAGTTGCATGGGGGTGACCAAACTTGCAGAAACATGTTTATTTCTGCTGAAAAACATGTTTTGACACTTTTAGCACACTGGGGTTAAGAGCTGAGTGTTTGGGCTCTTCTGAGCCTTGCAGTTACATAGGGATACAGCTGTCTGAAATAACGTGTTTATTTCGGGCTGAAAGACACGTTTTCAAAAGTGTGCTGTTACTGCCCCATAACTTACATGGGGGTGACCAAGCTTGCAGAAACATGTTTATTTCTGCTGAAAAACACGTTTTGGCACTTTCTGCACACTGGGGTTAAGAGCTGAGTGTGTGGGCTCTTCTGAGCCTTGCAGTTACATTGGGATCCTGAAGTCTGAAAAAACGTGTTTATTTCGGGCTGAAAAACACGTTTTGAAAAGTGTGCTGTTACTGCCCCATAACTTACATGGGGGTGACCAAACTTGCAGAAACATGCTTATTTCTGCTGAAAAACATGTTTAAACACTTTCTGCACACTGGGGTTAAGAGCTGAGTGTGTGGGCTCTTCTGAGCCTTGCAGTTACATTGGGATCCTGAAGTCTGAAAAAACGCGTTCATTTCGGGCTGAAAAGCACGTTTTGAAAAGTGTGCTGTTATTGCCCCATAACTTACATGGGGTTGACCAAACTTGCAGAAACATGTTAATTTCTGCTGAAAAACACGTTTTGGCACTTTCTGCACACTGGGGTTAAGAGCTGAGTGTGTTGGCTCTTCTGAGCCTTGCAGTTACATGGGAATTCAGTTGACTGAAAAAACGCGTTTATTTCGGGCTGAAAAACACGTTTTGAAAAGTGTGCTGTTACTGCCCCATAAGTTGCATGGGGGTGACCAAACTTGCAGAAACATGTTTATTTCTGCTGAAAAAACACGTTTTGGCACTTTCTGCATACTGGGGTTAAGAGCTGAGTGTGTGGGCTCTTCTGAGCCTTGCAGTTACATGGGGATTCAGTTGACTGAAAAAACGCGTTTATTTCGGGCTGAAAAACACGTTTTGAAAAGTGTGCTGTTACTGCCCCATAACTTACATGGGGTTGACCAAACTTGCAGAAACATGTTTATTTCTGCTGAAAAACATGTTTAGACACTTTCTGCACACTGGGATTAAGAGCTGAGTGTGTGGGCTCCTCTGAGCCTTGCAGTTACATGGGAATTCAGTTGTCTGAAAAAACGCTTTTATTTCGGGCTGAAAAACACGTTTTGAAAAGTGTGCTGTTACTGCCCCATAACTTACATGGGGTTGACCAAACTTGCAGAAACATGTTTATTTCTGCTGAAAAACATGTTTAGACACGTTCTGCACACTGGGGTTAAGATCTTAGTGTGTGGGCTCTTCTGAGCCTTGCAGTTACATGGGAATTCAGTTGTCTGAAAAAACGCGTTTATTTCGGGATGAAAAACACGTTTTGAAAAGTGTTCTGTTACTGCCCCATGAGTTGCATGGGGGTGACCAAACTTGCAGAAACATGCTTATTTCTGCTAAAAACATGTTTTGACACTTTCAGCACACTTGGGTTAAGAGCTGAGTGTTTGGGCTCTTCTGAGACTTGCAGTTATATTGGGATTCTGAAGCCTGAAAAAACGCGTTTATTTCGGGCTGAAAAACACGTTTTGAAAAGTGTGCTGTTACTGCCCCATAACTTACATGGGGTTGACCAAACTTGCAGAAACATGTTTATTTCTGCTGAAAAACACGTTTTGGAACTTTCTGCATACTGGGGTTAAGAGCTGAGTGTATGGGCTCTTCTGAGCCTTGCAGATACATAGGGATACAGCTGTCTGAAAAAATGCGTTTATTTCGGGCTGAAAAACACGTTCTGAAAAGTGTGCTGTTACTGCCCCATAAGTTGCATGGGGGTGACCAAACTTGCAGAAACATGTTTATTTCTGCTGAAAAAACACGTTTTGGCACTTTCTGCATACTGGGGTTAAGAGCTGAGTGTGTGGGCTCTTCTGAGCCTTGCAGATACTTAGGGATACAGCTGTCTGAAAAAACGCGTTTATTTCGGGCTGAAAAACACGTTTTGAAAAGTGTGCTGTTACTGCCCCATAAGTTGCATGGGGGTGACCAAACTTGCAGAAACATGTTTATTTCTGCTGAAAAACATGTTTAAACACTTTCTGCACACTGGGGTTAAGATCTGAGTGTGTGGGCTCTTCTGAGCCTTGCAGTTACATGGGAATTCAGTTGTCTGAAAAAACGCGTTTATTTCGGGCTGAAAAGCACGTTTTGAAAAGTGTGCTGTTATTGCCCCATAACTTACATGGGGTTGACCAAACTTGCAGAAACATGTTAATTTCTGCTGAAAAACACGTTTTGGCACTTTCTGCACACTGGGGTTAAGGGCTGAGTGTGTTAGCTCTTGTGAGCCTTGCAGTTACATGGGAATTCAGTTGACTGAAAAAACGCGTTTATTTCGGGCTGAAAAACACGTTTTGAAAAGTGTGCTGTTACTGCCCCATAAGTTGCATGGGGGTGACCAAACTTGCAGAAACATGTTTATTTCTGCTGAAAAAACACGTTTTGGCACTTTCTGCATACTGGGGTTAAGAGCTGAGTATGTGGGCTCTTCTGAGCCTTGCAGTTACATGGGGATTCAGTTGACTGAAAAAACGCGTTTATTTCGGGCTGAAAAACACGTTTTGAAAAGTGTGCTGTTACTGCCCCATAAGTTGCATGGGGGTGACCAAACTTGCAGAAACATGTTTATTTCTGCTGAAAAACATGTTTAAACACTTTCTGCACACTGGGGTTAAGATCTGAGTGTGTGGGCTCTTCTGAGCCTTGCAGTTACATGGGAATTCAGTTGTCTGAAAAAACGCGTTTATTTCGGGCTGAAAAACACGTTTTGAAAATTGTGCTGTTACTGCCCCATAAGTTGCATGGGGGTGACCAAACTTGCAGAAACATGTTTATTTCTGCTGAAAAAACACGTTTGGGCACTTTCTGCACACTGGGGTTAAGAGCTGAGTGTGTTGGCTCTTCTGAGCCTTGCAGTTACATGGGAATTCAGTTGACTGAAAAAACGCGTTTATTTCGGGCTGAAAAACACGTTTTGAAAAGTGTGCTGTTACTGCCCCATAAGTTGAATGGGGGTGACCAAACTTGCAGAAACATGTTTATTTCTGCTGAAAAAACACGTTTTGGCACTTTCTGCATACTGGGGTTAAGAGCTGAGTGTGTGGGCTCTTCTGAGCCTTGCAGTTACATGGGAATTCAGTTGACGGAAAAAACGCGTTTATTTCGGGCTGAAAAACACGTTTTGAAAAGTGTGCTGTTACTGCCCCATAACCTACATGGGGTTGACCAAACTTGCAGAAACATGTTTATTTCTGTTGAAAAACATGTTTAGACACTTTCTGCACACTGGGATTAAGAGCTGAGTGTGTGGGCTCCTCTGAGCCTTGCAGTTACATGGGAATTCAGTTGTCTGAAAAAACGCTTTTATTTCGGGCTGAAAAACACGTTTTGAAAAGTGTGCTGTTACTGCCCCATAACTTACATGGGGGTGACCAAACTTGCAGAAACATGTTTATTTCTGCTGAAAAAACACGTTTTGGCACTTTCTGCATACTGGGGTTAAGAGCTGAGTGTGTGGGCTCTTCTGAGCCTTGCAGATACTTAGGGATACAGCTGTCTGAAAAAACGCGTTTATTTCGGGCTGAAAAACACGTTTTGAAAATTGTGCTGTTACTGCCCCATAAGTTGCATGGGGGTGACCAAACTTGCAGAAACATGTTTATTTCTGCTGAAAAACATGTTTAGACACTTTCTGCACACTGGGGTTAAGAGCTGAGTGTGTGGGCTCTTCTGAGCCTTGCAGTTACATGGGAATTCAGTTGTCTGAAAAAACACGTTTATTTCGGGCTGAATAACACGTTTTGAAAAGTGTGCTGTTACTGCCCCATAACTTACATGGGGGTGACCAAACTTGCAGAAACATGCTTATTTCTGCTGAAAAACATGTTTAGACACTTTCTGCACACTGGGGTTAAGAGCTGAGTGTGTGGGCTCTTCTGAGCCTTGCAGTTACATGGGAATTCAGTTGACGGAAAAAACGCGTTTATTTCGGGCTGAAAAACACGTTTTGAAAAGTGTGCTGTTACTGCCCCATAACCTACATGGGGTTGACCAAACTTGCAGAAACATGTTTATTTCTGTTGAAAAACGTGTTTAGACACTTTCTGCACACTGGGATTAAGAGCTGAGTGTGTGGGCTCCTCTGAGCCTTGCAGTTACATGGGAATTCAGTTGTCTGAAAAAACGCTTTTATTTCGGGCTGAAAAACACGTTTTGAAAAGTGTGCTGTTACTGCCCCATAACTTACATGGGGGTGACCAAACTTGCAGAAACATGCTTATTTCTGCTGAAAAACATGTTTAGACACTTTCTGCACACTGGGGTTAAGAGCTGAGTGTGTGGGCTCTTCTGAGCCTTGCAGTTACATTGGGATCCTGAAGTCTGAAAAAACGCGTTCATTTCGGGCTGAAAAGCACGTTTTGAAAAGTGTGCTGTTATTGCCCCATAACTTACATGGGGTTGACCAAACTTGCAGAAACATGTTAATTTCTGCTGAAAAACACGTTTTGGCACTTTCTGCACACTGGGGTTAAGAGCTGAGTGTGTTGGCTCTTCTGAGCCTTGCAGTTACATGGGAATTCAGTTGACTGAAAAAACGCGTTTATTTCGGGCTGAAAAACACGTTTTGAAAAGTGTGCTGTTACTGCCCCATAAGTTGCATGGGGGTGACCAAACTTGCAGAAACATGTTTATTTCTGCTGAAAAAACACGTTTTGGCACTTTCTGCATACTGGGGTTAAGAGCTGAGTGTGTGGGCTCTTCTGAGCCTTGCAGTTACATGGGGATTCAGTTGACTGAAAAAACGCGTTTATTTCGGGCTGAAAAACACGTTTTGAAAAGTGTGCTGTTACTGCCCCATAACTTACATGGGGTTGACCAAACTTGCAGAAACATGTTTATTTCTGCTGAAAAACATGTTTAGACACTTTCTGCACACTGGGATTAAGAGCTGAGTGTGTGGGCTCCTCTGAGCCTTGCAGTTACATGGGAATTCAGTTGTCTGAAAAAACGCTTTTATTTCGGGCTGAAAAACACGTTTTGAAAAGTGTGCTGTTACTGCCCCATAACTTACATGGGGTTGACCAAACTTGCAGAAACATGTTTATTTCTGCTGAAAAACATGTTTAGACACGTTCTGCACACTGGGGTTAAGATCTTAGTGTGTGGGCTCTTCTGAGCCTTGCAGTTACATGGGAATTCAGTTGTCTGAAAAAACGCGTTTATTTCGGGATGAAAAACACGTTTTGAAAAGTGTTCTGTTACTGCCCCATGAGTTGCATGGGGGTGACCAAACTTGCAGAAACATGCTTATTTCTGCTAAAAACATGTTTTGACACTTTCAGCACACTTGGGTTAAGAGCTGAGTGTTTGGGCTCTTCTGAGACTTGCAGTTATATTGGGATTCTGAAGCCTGAAAAAACGCGTTTATTTCGGGCTGAAAAACACGTTTTGAAAAGTGTGCTGTTACTGCCCCATAACTTACATGGGGTTGACCAAACTTGCAGAAACATGTTTATTTCTGCTGAAAAACACGTTTTGGAACTTTCTGCATACTGGGGTTAAGAGCTGAGTGTATGGGCTCTTCTGAGCCTTGCAGATACATAGGGATACAGCTGTCTGAAAAAATGCGTTTATTTCGGGCTGAAAAACACGTTCTGAAAAGTGTGCTGTTACTGCCCCATAAGTTGCATGGGGGTGACCAAACTTGCAGAAACATGTTTATTTCTGCTGAAAAAACACGTTTTGGCACTTTCTGCATACTGGGGTTAAGAGCTGAGTGTGTGGGCTCTTCTGAGCCTTGCAGATACTTAGGTATACAGCTGTCTGAAAAAACGCGTTTATTTCGGGCTGAAAAACACGTTTTGAAAAGTGTGCTGTTACTGCCCCATAAGTTGCATGGGGGTGACCAAACTTGCAGAAACATGTTTATTTCTGCTGAAAAACATGTTTAAACACTTTCTGCACACTGGGGTTAAGATCTGAGTGTGTGGGCTCTTCTGAGCCTTGCAGTTACATGGGAATTCAGTTGTCTGAAAAAACGCGTTTATTTCGGGCTGAAAAGCACGTTTTGAAAAGTGTGCTGTTATTGCCCCATAACTTACATGGGGTTGACCAAACTTGCAGAAACATGTTAATTTCTGCTGAAAAACACGTTTTGGCACTTTCTGCACACTGGGGTTAAGAGCTGAGTGTGTTAGCTCTTGTGAGCCTTGCAGTTACATGGGAATTCAGTTGACTGAAAAAACGCGTTTATTTCGGGCTGAAAAACACGTTTTGAAAAGTGTGCTGTTACTGCCCCATAAGTTGCATGGGGGTGACCAAACTTGCAGAAACATGTTTATTTCTGCTGAAAAAACACGTTTTGGCACTTTCTGCATACTGGGGTTAAGAGCTGAGTATGTGGGCTCTTCTGAGCCTTGCAGTTACATGGGGATTCAGTTGACTGAAAAAACGCGTTTATTTCGGGCTGAAAAACACGTTTTGAAAAGTGTGCTGTTACTGCCCCATAAGTTGCATGGGGGTGACCAAACTTGCAGAAACATGTTTATTTCTGCTGAAAAACATGTTTAAACACTTTCTGCACACTGGGGTTAAGATCTGAGTGTGTGGGCTCTTCTGAGCCTTGCAGTTACATGGGAATTCAGTTGTCTGAAAAAACGCGTTTATTTCGGGCTGAAAAACACGTTTTGAAAATTGTGCTGTTACTGCCCCATAAGTTGCATGGGGGTGACCAAACTTGCAGAAACATGTTTATTTCTGCTGAAAAAACACGTTTTGGCACTTTCTGCACACTGGGGTTAAGAGCTGAGTGTGTTGGCTCTTCTGAGCCTTGCAGTTACATGGGAATTCAGTTGACTGAAAAAACGCGTTTATTTCGGGCTGAAAAACACGTTTTGAAAAGTGTGCTGTTACTGCCCCATAAGTTGAATGGGGGTGACCAAACTTGCAGAAACATGTTTATTTCTGCTGAAAAAACACGTTTTGGCACTTTCTGCATACTGGGGTTAAGAGCTGAGTGTGTGGGCTCTTCTGAGCCTTGCAGTTACATGGGAATTCAGTTGACGGAAAAAACGCGTTTATTTCGGGCTGAAAAACACGTTTTGAAAAGTGTGCTGTTACTGCCCCATAACCTACATGGGGTTGACCAAACTTGCAGAAACATGTTTATTTCTGTTGAAAAACATGTTTAGACACTTTCTGCACACTGGGATTAAGAGCTGAGTGTGTGGGCTCCTCTGAGCCTTGCAGTTACATGGGAATTCAGTTGTCTGAAAAAACGCTTTTATTTCGGGCTGAAAAACACGTTTTGAAAAGTGTGCTGTTACTGCCCCATAACTTACATGGGGGTGACCAAACTTGCAGAAACATGTTTATTTCTGCTGAAAAAACACGTTTTGGCACTTTCTGCATACTGGGGTTAAGAGCTGAGTGTGTGGGCTCTTCTGAGCCTTGCAGATACTTAGGGATACAGCTGTCTGAAAAAACGCGTTTATTTCGGGCTGAAAAACACGTTTTGAAAATTGTGCTGTTACTGCCCCATAAGTTGCATGGGGGTGACCAAACTTGCAGAAACATGTTTATTTCTGCTGAAAAACATGTTTAGACACTTTCTGCACACTGGGGTTAAGAGCTGAGTGTGTGGGCTCTTCTGAGCCTTGCAGTTACATGGGAATTCAGTTGTCTGAAAAAACACGTTTATTTCGGGCTGAATAACACGTTTTGAAAAGTGTGCTGTTACTGCCCCATAACTTACATGGGGGTGACCAAACTTGCAGAAACATGCTTATTTCTGCTGAAAAACATGTTTAGACACTTTCTGCACACTGGGGTTAAGAGCTGAGTGTGTGGGCTCTTCTGAGCCTTGCAGTTACATGGGAATTCAGTTGACGGAAAAAACGCGTTTATTTCGGGCTGAAAAACACGTTTTGAAAAGTGTGCTGTTACTGCCCCATAACCTACATGGGGTTGACCAAACTTGCAGAAACATGTTTATTTCTGTTGAAAAATGTGTTTAGACACTTTCTGCACACTGGGATTAAGAGCTGAGTGTGTGGGCTCTTCTGAGCCGTGCAGTTACATTGGGATCCTGAAGTCTGAAAAAACGCGTTCATTTCGGGCTGAAAAGCACGTTTTGAAAAGTGTGCTGTTATTGCCCCATAACTTACATGGGGTTGACCAAACTTGCAGAAACATGTTAATTTCTGCTGAAAAACACGTTTTGGCACTTTCTGCACACTGGGGTTAAGAGCTGAGTGTGTTGGCTCTTCTGAGCCTTGCAGTTACATGGGAATTCAGTTGACTGAAAAAACGCGTTTATTTCGGGCTGAAAAACACGTTTTGAAAAGTGTGCTGTTACTGCCCCATAAGTTGCATGGGGGTGACCAAACTTGCAGAAACATGTTTATTTCTGCTGAAAAAACACGTTTTGGCACTTTCTGCATACTGGGGTTAAGAGCTGAGTGTGTGGGCTCTTCTGAGCCTTGCAGATACTTAGGGATACAGCTGTCTGAAAAAACGCGTTTATTTCGGGCTGAAAAACACGTTTTGAAAATTGTGCTGTTACTGCCCCATAAGTTGCATGGGGGTGACCAAACTTGCAGAAACATGTTTATTTCTGCTGAAAAACATGTTTAGACACTTTCTGCACACTGGGGTTAAGAGCTGAGTGTGTGGGCTCTTCTGAGCCTTGCAGTTACATGGGAATTCAGTTGTCTGAAAAAACACGTTTATTTCCGGCTGAATAACACGTTTTGAAAAGTGTTCTGTTACTGCCCCATAACTCACATGGGGGTGACCAAACTTGCAGAAACATGCTTATTTCTGCTGAAAAACATGTTTAGACACTTTCTGCACACTGGGTTTAAGAGCTGAGTGTGTTGGCTCTTCTGAGCCTTGCAGTTACATTGGGATCCTGAAGTCTGAAAAAACGCGTTCATTACGGGCTGAAAAGCACGTTTTGAAAAGTGTGCTGTTATTGCCCCATAACTTACATGGGGTTGACCAAACTTGCAGAAACGTTAATTTCTGCTGAAAAACACGTTTTGGCACTTTCTGCACACTGGGGTTAAGAGCTGAGTGTGTGGGCTCTTCTGAGCCTTGCAGTTACATGGGAATTCAGTTGACTGAAAAAACGCGTTTATTTCGGGCTGAAAAACACGTTTTGAAAAGTGTGCTGTTACTGCCCCATAAGTTGCATGGGGGTGACCAAACTTGCAGAAACATGTTTATTTCTGCTGAAAAACATGTTTAGACACTTTCTGCACACTGGGGTTAAGAGCTGAGTGTGTGGGCTCTTCTGAGCCTTGCAGTTACATTGGGATTCTGAAGTCTGAAAAAACGCGTTTATTTCGGGCTGAAAAACACGTTCTGAAAAGTGTGCTGTTACTGCCCCATAAGTTGCATGGGGGTGACCAAACTTGCAGAAACATGTTTATTTCTGCTGAAAAACATGTTTTGACACTTTTAGCACACTGGGGTTAAGAGCTGAGTGTTTGGGCTCTTCTGAGCCTTGCAGTTACATAGGGATACAGCTGTCTGAAATAACGCGTTTATTTCGGGCTGAAAGACACGTTTTCAAAAGTGTGCTGTTACTGCCCCATAACTTACATGGGGGTGACCAAGCTTGCAGAAACATGTTTATTTCTGCTGAAAAACACGTTTTGGCACTTTCTGCACACTGGGGTTAAGAGCTGAGTGTGTGGGCTCTTCTGAGCCTTGCAGTTACATTGGGATCCTGAAGTCTGAAAAAACGCGTTCATTTCGGGCTGAAAAGCACGTTTTGAATAGTGTGCTGTTACTGCCCCATAACATACATGGGGTTGACCAAACTTGCAGAAACGTGTTTATTTCTGCTGAAAAACACGTTTTGACACTTTCAGCACACTGGGGTTAAGAGCTGAGTGTGTGGGCTCTTCTGAGCCTTGCAGTTACATAGGTATAGAGCTGTCTGAAAAAACGTGTTTATTTCGGGCTGAAAAACACGTTTTGAAAAGTGTGCTGTTACTGCCCCATAACTTACATGGGGGTGACCAAACTTGCAGAAACATGCTTATTTCTGCTGAAAACATGTTTAAACACTTTCTGCACACTGGGGTTAAGATCTGAGTGTGTGGGCTCTTCTGAGCCTTGCAGTTACATTGGGATCCTGAAGAATGAAAAAACGCGTTCATTTCGGGCTGAAAAGCACGTTTTGAAAAGTGTGCTGTTATTGCCCCATAACTTACATGGGGTTGACCAAACTTGCAGAAACATGTTAATTTCTGCTGAAAAACACGTTTTGGCACTTTCTGCACACTGGGGTTAAGAGCTGAGTGTGTTGGCTCTTCTGAGCCTTTCAGTTACATGGGAATTCAGTTGACTGAAAAAACGCGTTTATTTCGGGCTGAAAAACACGTTTTGAAAAGTGTTCTGTTACTGCCCCATAAGTTGCATGGGGGTGACCAAACTTGCAGAAACATGTTTATTTCTGCTGAAAAAACACGTTTTGGCACTTTCTGCATACTGGGGTTAAGAGCTGAGTGTGTGGGCTCTTCTGAGCCTTGCAGTTACATGGGGATTCAGTTGACTGAAAAAACGCGTTTATTTCGGGCTGAAAAACACGTTTTGAAAAGTGTGCTGTTACTGCCCCATAACTTACATGGGGTTGACCAAACTTGCAGAAACATGTTTATTTCTGCTGAAAAACATGTTTAGACACTTTCTGCACACTGGGATTAAGAGCTGAGTGTGTGGGCTCCTCTGAGCCTTGCAGTTACATGGGAATTCAGTTGTCTGAAAAAACGCTTTTATTTCGGGCTGAAAAACACGTTTTGAAAAGTGTGCTGTTACTGCCCCATAACTTACATGGGGTTGACCAAACTTGCAGAAACATGTTTATTTCTGCTGAAAAACATGTTTAGACACGTTCTGCACACTGGGGTTAAGATCTTAGTGTGTGGGCTCTTCTGAGCCTTGCAGTTACATGGGAATTCAGTTGTCTGAAAAAACGCGTTTATTTCGGGATGAAAAACACGTTTTGAAAAGTGTTCTGTTACTGCCCCATGAGTTGCATGGGGGTGACCAAACTTGCAGAAACATGCTTATTTCTGCTAAAAACATGTTTTGACACTTTCAGCACACTTGGGTTAAGAGCTGAGTGTTTGGGCTCTTCTGAGACTTGCAGTTATATTGGGATTCTGAAGCCTGAAAAAACGCGTTTATTTCGGGCTGAAAAACACGTTTTGAAAAGTGTGCTGTTACTGCCCCATAACTTACATGGGGTTGACCAAACTTGCAGAAACATGTTTATTTCTGCTGAAAAACACGTTTTGGAACTTTCTGCATACTGGGGTTAAGAGCTGAGTGTATGGGCTCTTCTGAGCCTTGCAGATACATAGGGATACAGCTGTCTGAAAAAATGCGTTTATTTCGGGCTGAAAAACACGTTCTGAAAAGTGTGCTGTTACTGCCCCATAAGTTGCATGGGGGTGACCAAACTTGCAGAAACATGTTTATTTCTGCTGAAAAAACACGTTTTGGCACTTTCTGCATACTGGGGTTAAGAGCTGAGTGTGTGGGCTCTTCTGAGCCTTGCAGATACTTAGGGATACAGCTGTCTGAAAAAACGCGTTTATTTCGGGCTGAAAAACACGTTTTGAAAAGTGTGCTGTTACTGCCCCATAAGTTGCATGGGGGTGACCAAACTTGCAGAAACATGTTTATTTCTGCTGAAAAACATGTTTAAACATTTTCTGCACACTGGGGTTAAGATCTGAGTGTGTGGGCTCTTCTGAGCCTTGCAGTTACATGGGAATTCAGTTGTCTGAAAAAACGCGTTTATTTCGGGCTGAAAAGCACGTTTTGAAAAGTGTGCTGTTATTGCCCCATAACTTACATGGGGTTGACCAAACTTGCAGAAACATGTTAATTTCTGCTGAAAAACACGTTTTGGCACTTTCTGCACACTGGGGTTAAGAGCTGAGTGTGTTGGCTCTGGTGAGCCTTGCAGTTACATGGGAATTCAGTTGACTGAAAAAACGCGTTTATTTCGGGCTGAAAAACACGTTTTGAAAAGTGTGCTGTTACTGCCCCATAAGTTGCATGGGGGTGACCAAACTTGCAGAAACATGTTTATTTCTGCTGAAAAAACACGTTTTGGCACTTTCTGCATACTGGGGTTAAGAGCTGAGTATGTGGGCTCTTCTGAGCCTTGCAGTTACATGGGGATTCAGTTGACTGAAAAAACGCGTTTATTTCGGGCTGAAAAACACGTTTTGAAAAGTGTGCTGTTACTGCCCCATAACTTACATGGGGTTGACCAAACTTGCAGAAACATGTTTATTTCTGCTGAAAAACATGTTTAGACACTTTCTGCATACTGGGGTTAAGAGCTGAGTGTGTGGGCTCTTCTGAGCCTTGCAGATACATAGGGATACAGCTGTCTGAAAAAATGCGTTTATTTCGGGCTGAAAAACACGTTCTGAAAAGAGTGCTGTTACTGCCCCATAAGTTGCATGGGGGTGACCAAACTTGCAGAAACATGTTTATTTCTGCTGAAAAAACACGTTTTGGCACTTTCTGCATACTGGGGTTAAGAGCTGAGTGTGTGGGCTCTTCTGAGCCTTGCAGATACTTAGGGATACAGCTGTCTGAAAAAACGCGTTTATTTCGGGCTGAAAAACACGTTTTGAAAAGTGTGCTGTTACTGCCCCATAAGTTGCATGGGGGTGACCAAACTTGCAGAAACATGTTTATTTCTGCTGAAAAACATGTTTAAACACTTTCTGCACACTGGGGTTAAGATCTGAGTGTGTGGGCTCTTCTGAGCCTTGCAGTTACATGGGAATTCAGTTGTCTGAAAAAACGCGTTTATTTCGGGCTGAAAAACACGTTTTGAAAAGTGTGCTGTTACTGCCCCATAACTTACATGGGGGTGACCAAACTTGCAGAAACATGCTTATTTCTGCTGAAAAACATGTTTAGACACTTTCTGCACACTGGGGTTAAGAGCTGAGTGTGTGGGCTCTTCTGAGCCTTGCAGTTACATTGGGATCCTGAAGTCTGAAAAAACGCGTTCATTTCGGGCTGAAAAGCACGTTTTAAAAAGTGTGCTGTTATTGCCCCATAACTTACATGGGGGTGACCAAACTTGCAGAAACATGTTTTTTTCTGCTGAAAAAACACGTTTTGGCACTTTCTGCATACTGGGGTTAAGAGCTGAGTGTGTGGGCTCTTCTGAGCCTTGCAGATACTTAGGGATACAGCTGTCTGAAAAAACGCGTTTATTTCGGGCTGAAAAACACGTTTTGAAAATTGTGCTGTTACTGCCCCATAAGTTGCATGGGGGTGACCAAACTTGCAGAAACATGTTTATTTCTGCTGAAAAAACACGTTTTGGCACTTTCTGCACACTGGGGTTAAGAGCTGAGTGTGTTGGCTCTTCTGAGCCTTGCAGTTACATGGGAATTCAGTTGACTGAAAAAACGCGTTTATTTCGGGCTGAAAAACACGTTTTGAAAAGTGTGCTGTTACTGCCCCATAAGTTGAATGGGGGTGACCAAACTTGCAGAAACATGTTTATTTCTGCTGAAAAAACACGTTTTGGCACTTTCTGCATACAGGGGTTAAGAGCTGTGTGGGCTCTTCTGAGCCTTGCAGTTACATGGGAATTCAGTTGACGGAAAAAACGCGTTTATTTCGGGCTGAAAAACACGTTTTGAAAAGTGTGCTGTTACTGCCCCATAACCTACATGGGGTTGACCAAACTTGCAGAAACATGTTTATTTCTGTTGAAAAACATGTTTAGACACTTTCTGCACACTGGGATTAAGAGCTGAGTGTGTGGGCTCCTCTGAGCCTTGCAGTTACATGGGAATTCAGTTGTCTGAAAAAACGCTTTTATTTCGGGCTGAAAAACACGTTTTGAAAAGTGTGCTGTTACTGCCCCATAACTTACATGGGGGTGACCAAACTTGCAGAAACATGTTTATTTCTGCTGAAAAAACACGTTTTGGCACTTTCTGCATACTGGGGTTAAGAGCTGAGTGTGTGGGCTCTTCTGAGCCTTGCAGATACTTAGGGATACAGCTGTCTGAAAAAACGCGTTTATTTCGGGCTGAAAAACACGTTTTGAAAATTGTGCTGTTACTGCCCCATAAGTTGCATGGGGGTGACCAAACTTGCAGAAACATGTTTATTTCTGCTGAAAAACATGTTTAGACACTTTCTGCACACTGGGGTTAAGAGCTGAGTGTGTGGGCTCTTCTGAGCCTTGCAGTTACATGGGAATTCAGTTGTCTGAAAAAACACGTTTATTTCGGGCTGAATAACACGTTTTGAAAAGTGTGCTGTTACTGCCCCATAACTTACATGGGGGTGACCAAACTTGCAGAAACATGCTTATTTCTGCTGAAAAACATGTTTAGACACTTTCTGCACACTGGGGTTAAGAGCTGAGTGTGTTGGCTCTTCTGAGCCTTGCAGTTACATTGGGATCCTGAAGTCTGAAAAAACGCGTTCATTACGGGCTGAAAAGCACGTTTTGAAAAGTGTGCTGTTATTGCCCCATAACTTACATGGGGTTGACCAAACTTGCAGAAACATGTTTATTTCTGCTGAAAAACATGTTTAGACACTTTCTGCACACTGGGGTTAAGAGCTGAGTGTGTGGGCTCTTCTGAGCCTTGCAGTTACATTGGGATTCTGAAGTCTGAAAAAACGCGTTTATTTCGGGCTGAAAAACACGTTCTGAAAAGTGTGCTGTTACTGCCCCATAAGTTGCATGGGGGTGACCAAACTTGCAGAAACATGTTTATTTCTGCTGAAAAACATGTTTTGACACTTTTAGCACACTGGGGTTAAGAGCTGAGTGTGTGGGCTCCTCTGAGCCTTGCAGTTACATGGGAATTCAGTTGTCTGAAAAAACGCTTTTATTTCGGGCTGAAAAACACGTTTTGAAAAGTGTTCTGTTACTGCCCCATGAGTTGCATGGGGGTGACCAAACTTGCAGAAACATGCTTATTTCTGCTGAAAAACATGTTTTGACACTTTCAGCACACTTGGGTTAAGAGCTGAGTGTTTGGGCTCTTCTGAGACTTGCAGTTACATGGGGATTCAGTTGACTGAAAAAACGCGTTTATTTCGGGCTGAAAAACACGTTTTGAAAAGTGTGCTGTTACTGCCCCATAAGTTGCATGGGGGTGACCAAACTTGCAGAAACATGTTTATTTCTGCTGAAAAACATGTTTAAACACTTTCTGCACACTGGGGTTAAGATCTGAGTGTGTGGGCTCTTCTGAGCCTTGCAGTTACATGGGAATTCAGTTGTCTGAAAAAACGCGTTTATTTCGGGCTGAAAAACACGTTTTGAAAATTGTGCTGTTACTGCCCCATAAGTTGCATGGGGGTGACCAAACTTGCAGAAACATGTTTATTTCTGCTGAAAAAACACGTTTTGGCACTTTCTGCACACTGGGGTTAAGAGCTGAGTGTGTTGGCTCTTCTGAGCCTTGCAGTTACATGGGAATTCAGTTGACTGAAAAAACGCGTTTATTTCGGGCTGAAAAACACGTTTTGAAAAGTGTGCTGTTACTGCCCCATAACCTACATGGGGTTGACCAAACTTGCAGAAACATGTTTATTTCTGTTGAAAAACATGTTTAGACACTTTCTGCACACTGGGATTAAGAGCTGAGTGTGTGGGCTCCTCTGAGCCTTGCAGTTACATGGGAATTCAGTTGTCTGAAAAAACGCTTTTATTTCGGGCTGAAAAACACGTTTTGAAAAGTGTGCTGTTACTGCCCCATAACTTACATGGGGGTGACCAAACTTGCAGAAACATGTTTATTTCTGCTGAAAAAACACGTTTTGGCACTTTCTGCATACTGGGGTTAAGAGCTGAGTGTGTGGGCTCTTCTGAGCCTTGCAGATACTTAGGGATACAGCTGTCTGAAAAAACGCGTTTATTTCGGGCTGAAAAACACGTTTTGAAAATTGTGCTGTTACTGCCCCATAAGTTGCATGGGGGTGACCAAACTTGCAGAAACATGTTTATTTCTGCTGAAAAACATGTTTAGACACTTTCTGCACACTGGGGTTAAGAGCTGAGTGTGTGGGCTCTTCTGAGCCTTGCAGTTACATGGGAATTCAGTTGTCTGAAAAAACACGTTTATTTCGGGCTGAATAACACGTTTTGAAAAGTGTGCTGTTACTGCCCCATAACTTACATGGGGGTGACCAAACTTGCAGAAACATGCTTATTTCTGCTGAAAAACATGTTTAGACACTTTCTGCACACTGGGGTTAAGAGCTGAGTGTGTGGGCTCTTCTGAGCCTTGCAGTTACATGGGAATTCAGTTGACGGAAAAAACGCGTTTATTTCGGGCTGAAAAACACGTTTTGAAAAGTGTGCTGTTACTGCCCCATAACCTACATGGGGTTGACCAAACTTGCAGAAACATGTTTATTTCTGTTGAAAAATGTGTTTAGACACTTTCTGCACACTGGGATTAAGAGCTGAGTGTGTGGGCTCCTCTGAGCCTTGCAGTTACATGGGAATTCAGTTGTCTGAAAAAACGCTTTTATTTCGGGCTGAAAAACACGTTTTGAAAAGTGTGCTGTTACTGCCCCATAACTTACATGGGGGTGACCAAACTTGCAGAAACATGTTT
Source organism: Lepisosteus oculatus (assembly GCF_040954835.1). Lineage (NCBI taxonomy): Eukaryota > Metazoa > Chordata > Actinopteri > Semionotiformes > Lepisosteidae > Lepisosteus > Lepisosteus oculatus. Next base: position 214,273 of record NW_027167656.1, on the reverse strand, counting down.
ATTTCTGCTGAAAAAACACGTTTTGGCACTTTCTGCATACTGGGGTTAAGAGCTGAGTGTGTGGGCTCTTCTGAGCCTTGCAGATACTTAGGGATACAGCTGTCTGAAAAAACGCGTTTATTTCGGGCTGAAAAACACGTTTTGAAAATTGTGCTGTTACTGCCCCATAAGTTGCATGGGGGTGACCAAACTTGCAGAAACATGTTTATTTCTGCTGAAAAACATGTTTAGACACTTTCTGCACACTGGGGTTAAGAGCTGAGTGTGTGGGCTCTTCTGAGCCTTGCAGTTACATGGGAATTCAGTTGTCTGAAAAAACACGTTTATTTCCGGCTGAATAACACGTTTTGAAAAGTGTTCTGTTACTGCCCCATAACTTACATGGGGGTGACCAAACTTGCAGAAACATGCTTATTTCTGCTGAAAAACATGTTTAGACACTTTCTGCACACTGGGTTTAAGAGCTGAGTGTGTTGGCTCTTCTGAGCCTTGCAGTTACATTGGGATCCTGAAGTCTGAAAAAACGCGTTCATTACGGGCTGAAAAGCACGTTTTGAAAAGTGTGCTGTTATTGCCCCATAACTTACATGGGGTTGACCAAACTTGCAGAAACGTTAATTTCTGCTGAAAAACACGTTTTGGCACTTTCTGCACACTGGGGTTAAGAGCTGAGTGTGTGGGCTCTTCTGAGCCTTGCAGTTACATGGGAATTCAGTTGACTGAAAAAACGCGTTTATTTCGGGCTGAAAAACACGTTTTGAAAAGTGTGCTGTTACTGCCCCATAAGTTGCATGGGGGTGACCAAACTTGCAGAAACATGTTTATTTCTGCTGAAAAACATGTTTAGACACTTTCTGCACACTGGGGTTAAGAGCTGAGTGTGTGGGCTCTTCTGAGCCTTGCAGTTACATTGGGATTCTGAAGTCTGAAAAAACGCGTTTATTTCGGGCTGAAAAACACGTTCTGAAAAGTGTGCTGTTACTGCCCCATAAGTTGCATGGGGGTGACCAAACTTGCAGAAACATGTTTATTTCTGCTGAAAAACATGTTTTGACACTTTTAGCACACTGGGGTTAAGAGCTGAGTGTTTGGGCTCTTCTGAGCCTTGCAGTTACATAGGGATACAGCTGTCTGAAATAACGCGTTTATTTCGGGCTGAAAGACACGTTTTCAAAAGTGTGCTGTTACTGCCCCATAACTTACATGGGGGTGACCAAGCTTGCAGAAACATGTTTATTTCTGCTGAAAAACACGTTTTGGCACTTTCTGCACACTGGGGTTAAGAGCTGAGTGTGTGGGCTCTTCTGAGCCTTGCAGTTACATTGGGATCCTGAAGTCTGAAAAAACGCGTTCATTTCGGGCTGAAAAGCACGTTTTGAATAGTGTGCTGTTACTGCCCCATAACATACATGGGGTTGACCAAACTTGCAGAAACGTGTTTATTTCTGCTGAAAAACACGTTTTGACACTTTCAGCACACTGGGGTTAAGAGCTGAGTGTGTGGGCTCTTCTGAGCCTTGCAGTTACATAGGTATAGAGCTGTCTGAAAAAACGTGTTTATTTCGGGCTGAAAAACACGTTTTGAAAAGTGTGCTGTTACTGCCCCATAACTTACATGGGGGTGACCAAACTTGCAGAAACATGCTTATTTCTGCTGAAAACATGTTTAAACACTTTCTGCACACTGGGGTTAAGAGCTGAGTGTGTGGGCTCTTCTGAGCCTTGCAGTTACATTGGGATCCTGAAGTCTGAAAAAACGCGTTCATTTCGGGCTGAAAAGCACGTTTTGAAAAGTGTGCTGTTATTGCCCCATAACTTACATGGGGTTGACCAAACTTGCAGAAACATGTTAATTTCTGCTGAAAAACACGTTTTGGCACTTTCTGCACACTGGGGTTAAGAGCTGAGTGTGTTGGCTCTTCTGAGCCTTTCAGTTACATGGGAATTCAGTTGACTGAAAAAACGCGTTTATTTCGGGCTGAAAAACACGTTTTGAAAAGTGTTCTGTTACTGCCCCATAAGTTGCATGGGGGTGACCAAACTTGCAGAAACATGTTTATTTCTGCTGAAAAAACACGTTTTGGCACTTTCTGCATACTGGGGTTAAGAGCTGAGTGTGTGGGCTCTTCTGAGCCTTGCAGTTACATGGGGATTCAGTTGACTGAAAAAACGCGTTTATTTCGGGCTGAAAAACACGTTTTGAAAAGTGTGCTGTTACTGCCCCATAACTTACATGGGGTTGACCAAACTTGCAGAAACATGTTTATTTCCGCTGAAAAACATGTTTAGACACTTTCTGCACACTGGGATTAAGAGCTGAGTGTGTGGGCTCCTCTGAGCCTTGCAGTTACATGGGAATTCAGTTGTCTGAAAAAACGCTTTTATTTCGGGCTGAAAAACACGTTTTGAAAAGTGTGCTGTTACTGCCCCATAACTTACATGGGGTTGACCAAACTTGCAGAAACATGTTTATTTCTGCTGAAAAACATGTTTAGACACGTTCTGCACACTGGGGTTAAGATCTTAGTGTGTGGGCTCTTCTGAGCCTTGCAGTTACATGGGAATTCAGTTGTCTGAAAAAACGCGTTTATTTCGGGATGAAAAACACGTTTTGAAAAGTGTTCTGTTACTGCCCCATGAGTTGCATGGGGGTGACCAAACTTGCAGAAACATGCTTATTTCTGCTAAAAACATGTTTTGACACTTTCAGCACACTTGGGTTAAGAGCTGAGTGTTTGGGCTCTTCTGAGACTTGCAGTTATATTGGGATTCTGAAGCCTGAAAAAACGCGTTTATTTCGGGCTGAAAAACTCGTTTTGAAAAGTGTGCTGTTACTGCCCCATAACTTACATGGGGTTGACCAAACTTGCAGAAACATGTTTATTTCTGCTGAAAAACACGTTTTGGAACTTTCTGCATACTGGGGTTAAGAGCTGAGTGTATGGGCTCTTCTGAGCCTTGCAGATACATAGGGATACAGCTGTCTGAAAAAATGCGTTTATTTCGGGCTGAAAAACACGTTCTGAAAAGTGTGCTGTTACTGCCCCATAAGTTGCATGGGGGTGACCAAACTTGCAGAAACATGTTTATTTCTGCTGAAAAAACACGTTTTGGCACTTTCTGCATACTGGGGTTAAGAGCTGAGTGTGTGGGCTCTTCTGAGCCTTGCAGATACTTAGGGATACAGCTGTCTGAAAAAACGCGTTTATTTCGGGCTGAAAAACACGTTTTGAAAAGTGTGCTGTTACTGCCCCATAAGTTGCATGGGGGTGACCAAACTTGCAGAAACATGTTTATTTCTGCTGAAAAACATGTTTAAACACTTTCTGCACACTGGGGTTAAGATCTGAGTGTGTGGGCTCTTCTGAGCCTTGCAGTTACATGGGAATTCAGTTGTCTGAAAAAACGCGTTTATTTCGGGCTGAAAAGCACGTTTTGAAAAGTGTGCTGTTATTGCCCCATAACTTACATGGGGTTGACCAAACTTGCAGAAACATGTTAATTTCTGCTGAAAAACACGTTTTGGCACTTTCTGCACACTGGGGTTAAGAGCTGAGTGTGTTGGCTCTGGTGAGCCTTGCAGTTACATGGGAATTCAGTTGACTGAAAAAACGCGTTTATTTCGGGCTGAAAAACACGTTTTGAAAAGTGTGCTGTTACTGCCCCATAAGTTGCATGGGGGTGACCAAACTTGCAGAAACATGTTTATTTCTGCTGAAAAAACACGTTTTGGCACTTTCTGCATACTGGGGTTAAGAGCTGAGTATGTGGGCTCTTCTGAGCCTTGCAGTTACATGGGGATTCAGTTGACTGAAAAAACGCGTTTATTTCGGGCTGAAAAACACGTTTTGAAAAGTGTGCTGTTACTGCCCCATAACTTACATGGGGTTGACCAAACTTGCAGAAACATGTTTATTTCTGCTGAAAAACATGTTTAGACACTTTCTGCATACTGGGGTTAAGAGCTGAGTGTGTGGGCTCTTCTGAGCCTTGCAGATACATAGGGATACAGCTGTCTGAAAAAATGCGTTTATTTCGGGCTGAAAAACACGTTCTGAAAAGAGTGCTGTTACTGCCCCATAAGTTGCATGGGGGTGACCAAACTTGCAGAAACATGTTTATTTCTGCTGAAAAAACACGTTTTGGCACTTTCTGCATACTGGGGTTAAGAGCTGAGTGTGTGGGCTCTTCTGAGCCTTGCAGATACTTAGGGATACAGCTGTCTGAAAAAACGCGTTTATTTCGGGCTGAAAAACACGTTTTGAAAAGTGTGCTGTTACTGCCCCATAAGTTGCATGGGGGTGACCAAACTTGCAGAAACATGTTTATTTCTGCTGAAAAACATGTTTAAACACTTTCTGCACACTGGGGTTAAGATCTGAGTGTGTGGGCTCTTCTGAGCCTTGCAGTTACATGGGAATTCAGTTGTCTGAAAAAACGCGTTTATTTCGGGCTGAAAAACACGTTTTGAAAAGTGTGCTGTTACTGCCCCATAACTTACATGGGGGTGACCAAACTTGCAGAAACATGCTTATTTCTGCTGAAAAACATGTTTAGACACTTTCTGCACACTGGGGTTAAGAGCTGAGTGTGTGGGCTCTTCTGAGCCTTGCAGTTACATTGGGATCCTGAAGTCTGAAAAAACGCGTTCATTTCGGGCTGAAAAGCACGTTTTAAAAAGTGTGCTGTTATTGCCCCATAACTTACATGGGGGTGACCAAACTTGCAGAAACATGTTTTTTTCTGCTGAAAAAACACGTTTTGGCACTTTCTGCATACTGGGGTTAAGAGCTGAGTGTGTGGGCTCTTCTGAGCCTTGCAGATACTTAGGGATACAGCTGTCTGAAAAAACGCGTTTATTTCGGGCTGAAAAACACGTTTTGAAAATTGTGCTGTTACTGCCCCATAAGTTGCATGGGGGTGACCAAACTTGCAGAAACATGTTTATTTCTGCTGAAAAAACACGTTTTGGCACTTTCTGCACACTGGGGTTAAGAGCTGAGTGTGTTGGCTCTTCTGAGCCTTGCAGTTACATGGGAATTCAGTTGACTGAAAAAACGCGTTTATTTCGGGCTGAAAAACACGTTTTGAAAAGTGTGCTGTTACTGCCCCATAAGTTGAATGGGGGTGACCAAACTTGCAGAAACATGTTTATTTCTGCTGAAAAAACACGTTTTGGCACTTTCTGCATACAGGGGTTAAGAGCTGTGTGGGCTCTTCTGAGCCTTGCAGTTACATGGGAATTCAGTTGACGGAAAAAACGCGTTTATTTCGGGCTGAAAAACACGTTTTGAAAAGTGTGCTGTTACTGCCCCATAACCTACATGGGGTTGACCAAACTTGCAGAAACATGTTTATTTCTGTTGAAAAACATGTTTAGACACTTTCTGCACACTGGGATTAAGAGCTGAGTGTGTGGGCTCCTCTGAGCCTTGCAGTTACATGGGAATTCAGTTGTCTGAAAAAACGCTTTTATTTCGGGCTGAAAAACACGTTTTGAAAAGTGTGCTGTTACTGCCCCATAACTTACATGGGGGTGACCAAACTTGCAGAAACATGTTTATTTCTGCTGAAAAAACACGTTTTGGCACTTTCTGCATACTGGGGTTAAGAGCTGAGTGTGTGGGCTCTTCTGAGCCTTGCAGATACTTAGGGATACAGCTGTCTGAAAAAACGCGTTTATTTCGGGCTGAAAAACACGTTTTGAAAATTGTGCTGTTACTGCCCCATAAGTTGCATGGGGGTGACCAAACTTGCAGAAACATGTTTATTTCTGCTGAAAAACATGTTTAGACACTTTCTGCACACTGGGGTTAAGAGCTGAGTGTGTGGGCTCTTCTGAGCCTTGCAGTTACATGGGAATTCAGTTGTCTGAAAAAACACGTTTATTTCGGGCTGAATAACACGTTTTGAAAAGTGTGCTGTTACTGCCCCATAACTTACATGGGGGTGACCAAACTTGCAGAAACATGCTTATTTCTGCTGAAAAACATGTTTAGACACTTTCTGCACACTGGGGTTAAGAGCTGAGTGTGTTGGCTCTTCTGAGCCTTGCAGTTACATTGGGATCCTGAAGTCTGAAAAAACGCGTTCATTACGGGCTGAAAAGCACGTTTTGAAAAGTGTGCTGTTATTGCCCCATAACTTACATGGGGTTGACCAAACTTGCAGAAACATGTTTATTTCTGCTGAAAAACATGTTTAGACACTTTCTGCACACTGGGGTTAAGAGCTGAGTGTGTGGGCTCTTCTGAGCCTTGCAGTTACATTGGGATTCTGAAGTCTGAAAAAACGCGTTTATTTCGGGCTGAAAAACACGTTCTGAAAAGTGTGCTGTTACTGCCCCATAAGTTGCATGGGGGTGACCAAACTTGCAGAAACATGTTTATTTCTGCTGAAAAACATGTTTTGACACTTTTAGCACACTGGGGTTAAGAGCTGAGTGTGTGGGCTCCTCTGAGCCTTGCAGTTACATGGGAATTCAGTTGTCTGAAAAAACGCTTTTATTTCGGGCTGAAAAACACGTTTTGAAAAGTGTTCTGTTACTGCCCCATGAGTTGCATGGGGGTGACCAAACTTGCAGAAACATGCTTATTTCTGCTGAAAAACATGTTTTGACACTTTCAGCACACTTGGGTTAAGAGCTGAGTGTTTGGGCTCTTCTGAGACTTGCAGTTATATTGGGATTCTGAAGCCTGAAAAAACGCGTTTATTTCGGGCTGAAAAACACGTTTTGAAAAGTGTGCTGTTACTGCCCCATAACTTACATGGGGTTGACCAAACTTGCAGAAACATGTTTATTTCTGCTGAAAAACACGTTTTGGCACTTTCTGCATACTGGGGTTAAGAGCTGAGTGTATGGGCTCTTCTGAGCCTTGCAGATACATAGGGATACAGCTGTCTGAAAAAATGCGTTTATTTCGGGCTGAAAAACACGTTCTGAAAAGTGTGCTGTTACTGCCCCATAAGTTGCATGGGGGAGACCAAACTTGCAGAAACATGTTTATTTCTGCTGAAAAAACACGTTTTGGCACTTTCTGCATACTGGGGTTAAGAGCTGAGTGTGTGGGCTCTTCTGAGCCTTGCAGATACTTAGGGATACAGCTGTCTGAAAAAACGCGTTTATTTCGGGCTGAAAAACACGTTTTGAAAAGTGTGCTGTTACTGCCCCATAAGTTGCATGGGGGTGACCAAACTTGCAGAAACATGTTTATTTCTGCTGAAAAACATGTTTAAACACTTTCTGCACACTGGGGTTAAGATCTGAGTGTGTGGGCTCTTCTGAGCCTTGCAGTTACATGGGAATTCAGTTGTCTGAAAAATCGCGTTTATTTCGGGCTGAAAAACACGTTTTGAAAAGTGTGCTGTTACTGTCCCATAACTTACATGGGGGTGACCAAACTTGCAGAAACATGCTTATTTCTGCTGAAAAACATGTTTAGACACTTTCTGCACACTGGGGTTAAGAGCTGAGTGTGTGGGCTCTTCTGAGCCTTGCAGTTACATTGGGATCCTGAAGTCTGAAAAAACGCGTTCATTTCGGGCTGAAAAGCACGTTTTAAAAAGTGTGCTGTTATTGCCCCATAACTTACATGGGGTTGACCAAACTTGCAGAAACATGTTAATTTCTGCTGAAAAACACGTTTTGGCACTTTCTGCACACTGGGGTTAAGAGCTGAGTGTGTTGGCTCTTTTGAGCCTTGCAGTTACATGGGAATTCAGTTGACTGAAAAAACGCGTTTATTTCGGGCTGAAAAACACGTTTTGAAATGTGTGCTGTTACTGCCCCATAAGTTGAATGGGGGTGACCAAACTTGCAGAAACATGTTTATTTCTGCTGAAAAAACACGTTTTGGCACTTTCTGCATACTGGGGTTAAGAGCTGAGTGTGTGGGCTCTTCTGAGCCTTGCAGTTACATGGGAATTCAGTTGACGGAAAAAACGCGTTTATTTCGGGCTGAAAAACACGTTTTGAAAAGTGTGCTGTTACTGCCCCATAACCTACATGGGGTTGACCAAACTTGCAGAAACATGTTTATTTCTGTTGAAAAACATGTTTAGACACTTTCTGCACACTGGGATTAAGAGCTGAGTGTGTGGGCTCCTCTGAGCCTTGCAGTTACATGGGAATTCAGTTGTCTGAAAAAACGCTTTTATTTCGGGCTGAAAAACACGTTTTGAAAAGTGTGCTGTTACTGCCCCATAACTTACATGGGGGTGACCAAACTTGCAGAAACATGTTTATTTCTGCTGAAAAAACACGTTTTGGCACTTTCTGCATACTGGGGTTAAGAGCTGAGTGTGTGGGCTCTTCTGAGCCTTGCAGATACTTAGGGATACAGCTGTCTGAAAAAACGCGTTTATTTCGGGCTGAAAAACACGTTTTGAAAATTGTGCTGTTACTGCCCCATAAGTTGCATGGGGGTGACCAAACTTGCAGAAACATGTTTATTTCTGCTGAAAAACATGTTTAGACACTTTCTGCACACTGGGGTTAAGAGCTGAGTGTGTGGGCTCTTCTGAGCCTTGCAGTTACATGGGAATTCAGTTGTCTGAAAAAACACGTTTATTTCGGGCTGAATAACACGTTTTGAAAAGTGTTCTGTTACTGCCCCATAACTTACATGGGGGTGACCAAACTTGCAGAAACATGCTTATTTCTGCTGAAAAACATGTTTAGACACTTTCTGCACACTGGGGGTAAGAGCTGAGTGTGTTGGCTCTTCTGAGCCTTGCAGTTACATTGGGATCCTGAAGTCTGAAAAAACGCGTTCATTACGGGCTGAAAAGCACGTTTTGAAAAGTGTGCTGTTATTGCCCCATAACTTACATGGGGTTGACCAAACTTGCAGAAACGTTAATTTCTGCTGAAAAACATGTTTTGACACTTTCAGCACAGTGGGGTTAAGAGCTGAGTGTGTGGGCTCTTCTGAGCCTTGCAGTTACATGGGAATTCAGTTGACTGAAAAAACGCGTTTATTTCGGGCTGAAAAACACGTTTTGAAAAGTGTGCTGTTACTGCCCCATAAGTTGCATGGGGGTGACCAAACTTGCAGAAACATGTTTATTTCTGCTGAAAAACATGTTTAGACACTTTCTGCACACTGGGGTTAAGAGCTGAGTGTGTGGGCTCTTCTGAGCCTTGCAGTTACATTGGGATTCTGAAGTCTGAAAAAACGCGTTTATTTCGGGCTGAAAAACACGTTCTGAAAAGTGTGCTGTTACTGCCCCATAAGTTGCATGGGGGTGACCAAACTTGCAGAAACATGTTTATTTCTGCTGAAAAACATGTTTTGACACTTTTAGCACACTGGGGTTAAGAGCTGAGTGTTTGGGCTCTTCTGAGCCTTGCAGTTACATAGGGATACAGCTGTCTGAAATAACGCGTTTATTTCGGGCTGAAAGACACGTTTTCAAAAGTGTGCTGTTACTGTCCCATAACTTACATTTTGGTGACCAAGCTTGCAGAAACATGTTTATTTCTGCTGAAAAACACGTTTTGGCACTTTCTGCACACTGGGGTTAAGAGCTGAGTGTGTGGGCTCTTCTGAGCCTTGCAGTTACATTGGGATCCTGAAGTCTGAAAAAACGCGTTCATTTCGGGCTGAAAAGCACGTTTTGAATAGTGTGCTGTTACTGCCCCATAACTTACATGGGGTTGACCAAACTTGCAGAAACGTGTTTATTTCTGCTGAAAAACACGTTTTGACACTTTCAGCACACTGGGGTTAAGAGCTGAGTGTGTGGGCTCTTCTGAGCCTTGCAGTTACATAGGTATAGAGCTGTCTGAAAAAACGTGTTTATTTCGGGCTGAAAAACACGTTTTGAAAAGTGTGCTGTTACTGCCCCATAACTTACATGGGGGTGACCAAACTTGCAGAAACATGCTTATTTCTGCTGAAAAACATGTTTAAACACTTTCTGCACACTGGGGTTAAGAGCTGAGTGTGTGGGCTCTTCTGAGCCTTGCAGTTACATTGGGATCCTGAAGTCTGAAAAAACGCGTTCATTTCGGGCTGAAAAGCACGTTTTGAAAAGTGTGCTGTTATTGCCCCATAACTTACATGGGGTTGACCAAACTTGCAGAAACATGTTAATTTCTGCTGAAAAACACGTTTTGGCACTTTCTGCACACTGGGGTTAAGAGCTGAGTGTGTTGGCTCTTCTGAGCCTTGCAGTTACATGGGAATTCAGTTGACTGAAAAAACGCGTTTATTTCGGGCTGAAAAACACGTTTTGAAAAGTGTGCTGTTACTGCCCCATAAGTTGCATGGGGGTGACCAAACTTGCAGAAACATGTTTATTTCTGCTGAAAAAACACGTTTTGGCACTTTCTGCATACTGGGGTTAAGAGCTGAGTGTGTGGGCTCTTCTGAGCCTTGCAGTTACATGGGGATTCAGTTGACTGAAAAAACGCGTTTATTTCGGGCTGAAAAACACGTTTTGAAAAGTGTGCTGTTACTGCCCCATAACTTACATGGGGTTGACCAAACTTGCAGAAACATGTTTATTTCTGCTGAAAAACATGTTTAGACACTTTCTGCACACTGGGATTAAGAGCTGAGTGTGTGGGCTCCTCTGAGCCTTGCAGTTACATGGGAATTCAGTTGTCTGAAAAAACGCTTTTATTTCGGGCTGAAAAACACGTTTTGAAAAGTGTGCTGTTACTGCCCCATAACTTACATGGGGTTGACCAAACTTGCAGAAACATGTTTATTTCTGCTGAAAAACATGTTTAGACACGTTCTGCACACTGGGGTTAAGATCTTAGTGTGTGGGCTCTTCTGAGCCTTGCAGTTACATGGGAATTCAGTTGTCTGAAAAAACGCGTTTATTTCGGGATGAAAAACACGTTTTGAAAAGTGTTCTGTTACTGCCCCATGAGTTGCATGGGGGTGACCAAACTTGCAGAAACATGCTTATTTCTGCTAAAAACATGTTTTGACACTTTCAGCACACTTGGGTTAAGAGCTGAGTGTTTGGGCTCTTCTGAGACTTGCAGTTATATTGGGATTCTGAAGCCTGAAAAAACGCGTTGATTTCGGGCTGAAAAACACGTTTTGAAAAGTGTGCTGTTATTGCCCCATAACTTACATGGGGTTGACCAAACTTGCAGAAACATGTTTATTTCTGCTGAAAAACACGTTTTGGCACTTTCTGCATACTGGGGTTAAGAGCTGAGTGTATGGGCTCTTCTGAGCCTTGCAGATACATAGGGATACAGCTGTCTGAAAAAATGCGTTTATTTCGGGCTGAAAAACACGTTCTGAAAAGTGTGCTGTTACTGCCCCATAAGTTGCATGGGGGTGACCAAACTTGCAGAAACATGTTTATTTCTGCTGAAAAATCACGTTTTGGCACTTTCTGCATACTGGGGTTAAGAGCTGAGTGTGTGGGCTCTTCTGAGCCTTGCAGATACTTAGTGATACAGCTGTCTGAAAAAACGCGTTTATTTCGGGCTGAAAAACACGTTTTGAAAAGTGTGCTGTTACTGCCCCATAAGTTGCATGGGGGTGACCAAACTTGCAGAAACATGTTTATTTCTGCTGAAAATACACGTTTTGGCACTTTCTGCATACTGGGGTTAAGAGCTGAGTGTGTGGGCTCTTCTGAGCCTTGCAGTTACATTGGGATCCTGAAGTCTGAAAAAACGCGTTCATTTCGGGCTGAAAAGCACGTTTTGAAAAGTGTGCTGTTATTGCCCCATAACTTACATGGGGTTGACCAAACTTGCAGAAACATGTTTATTTCTGCTGAAAAAACACGTTTTGGCACTTTCTGCATACTGGGGTTAAGAGCTGAGTGTGTGGGCTCTTCTGAGCCTTGCAGTTACATGGGAATTCAGTTGACGGAAAAAACGCGTTTATTTCGGGCTGAAAAACACGTTTTGAAAAGTGTGCTGTTACTGCCCCATAACCTACATGGGGTTGACCAAACTTGCAGAAACATGTTTATTTCTGTTGAAAAACATGTTTAGACACTTTCTGCACACTGGGATTAAGAGCTGAGTGTGTGGGCTCCTCTGAGCCTTGCAGTTACATGGGAATTCAGTTGTCTGAAAAAACGCTTTTATTTCGGGCTGAAAAACACGTTTTGAAAAGTGTGCTGTTACTGCCCCATAACTTACATGGGGGTGACCAAACTTGCAGAAACATGTTTATTTCTGCTGAAAAAACACGTTTTGGCACTTTCTGCATACTGGGGTTAAGAGCTGAGTGTGTGGGCTCTTCTGAGCCTTGCAGATACTTAGGGATACAGCTGTCTGAAAAAACGCGTTTATTTCGGGCTGAAAAACACGTTTTGAAAATTGTGCTGTTACTGCCCCATAAGTTGCATGGGGGTGACCAAACTTGCAGAAACATGTTTATTTCTGCTGAAAAACATGTTTAGACACTTTCTGCACACTGGGGTTAAGAGCTGAGTGTGTGGGCTCTTCTGAGCCTTGCAGTTACATGGGAATTCAGTTGTCTGAAAAAACACGTTTATTTCGGGCTGAAAAACACGTTTTGAAAAGTGTGCTGTTACTGCCCCATAAGTTGCATGGGGGTGACCAAACTTGCAGAAACATGTTTATTTCTGCTGAAAAAACACGTTTTGGCACTTTCTGCATACTGGGGTTAAGAGGTGAGTGTGTGGGCTCTTCTGAGCCTTGCAGTTACATGGGGATTCAGTTGACTGAAAAAACGCGTTTATTTCGGGCTGAAAAACACGTTTTGAAAAGTGTGCTGTTACTGCCCCATAACTTACATGGGGTTGACCAAACTTGCAGAAACATGTTTATTTCTGCTGAAAAACATGTTTAGACACTTTCTGCACACTGGGATTAAGAGCTGAGTGTGTGGGCTCCTCTGAGCCTTGCAGTTACATGGGAATTCAGTTGTCTGAAAAAACGCTTTTATTTCGGGCTGAAAAACACGTTTTGAAAAGTGTGCTGTTACTGCCCCATAACTTACATGGGGTTGACCAAACTTGCAGAAACATGTTTATTTCTGCTGAAAAACATGTTTAGACACGTTCTGCACACTGGGGTTAAGATCTTAGTGTGTGGGCTCTTCTGAGCCTTGCAGTTACATGGGAATTCAGTTGTCTGAAAAAACGCGTTTATTTCGGGATGAAAAACACGTTTTGAAAAGTGTTCTGTTACTGCCCCATGAGTTGCATGGGGGTGACCAAACTTGCAGAAACATGCTTATTTCTGCTAAAAACATGTTTTGACACTTTCAGCACACTTGGGTTAAGAGCTGAGTGTTTGGGCTCTTCTGAGACTTGCAGTTATATTGGGATTCTGAAGCCTGAAAAAACGCGTTGATTTCGGGCTGAAAAACACGTTTTGAAAATTGTGCTGTTACTGCCCCATAACTTACATGGGGTTGACCAAACTTGCAGAAACATGTTTATTTCTGCTGAAAAACACGTTTTGGCACTTTCTGCATACTGGGGTTAAGAGCTGAGTGTATGGGCTCTTCTGAGCCTTGCAGATACATAGGGATACAGCTGTCTGAAAAAATGCGTTTATTTCGGGCTGAAAAACACGTTCTGAAAAGTGTGCTGTTACTGCCCCATAAGTTGCATGGGGGTGACCAAACTTGCAGAAACATGTTTATTTCTGCTGAAAAAACACGTTTTGGCACTTTCTGCATACTGGGGTTAAGAGCTGAGTGTGTGGGCTCTTCTGAGCCTTGCAGATACTTAGTGATACAGCTGTCTGAAAAAACGCGTTTATTTCGGGCTGAAAAACACGTTTTGAAAAGTGTGCTGTTACTGCCCCATAAGTTGCATGGGGGTGACCAAACTTGCAGAAACATGTTTATTTCTGCTGAAAAACATGTTTAAACACTTTCTGCACACTGGGGTTAAGATCTGAGTGTGTGGGCTCTTCTGAGCCTTGCAGTTACATGGGAATTCAGTTGTCTGAAAAAACGCGTTTATTTCGGGCTGAAAAGCACGTTTTGAAAAGTGTGCTGTTATTGCCCCATAACTTACATGGGGTTGACCAAACTTGCAGAAACATGTTAATTTCTGCTGAAAAACACGTTTTGGCACTTTCTGCACACTGGGGTTAAGAGCTGAGTGTGTTGGCTCTTGTGAGCCTTGCAGTTACATGGGAATTCAGTTGACTGAAAAAACGCGTTTATTTCGGGCTGAAAAACACGTTTTGAAAAGTGTGCTGTTACTGCCCCATAACCTACATGGGGTTGACCAAACTTGCAGAAACATGTTTATTTCTGTTGAAAAACATGTTTAGACACTTTCTGCACACTGGGATTAAGAGCTGAGTGTGTGGGCTCCTCTGAGCCTTGCAGTTACATGGGAATTCAGTTGTCTGAAAAAACGCTTTTATTTCGGGCTGAAAAACACGTTTTGAAAAGTGTGCTGTTACTGCCCCATAACTTACATGGGGGTGACCAAACTTGCAGAAACATGTTTATTTCTGCTGAAAAAACACGTTTTGGCACTTTCTGCATACTGGGGTTAAGAGCTGAGTGTGTGGGCTCTTCTGAGCCTTGCAGATACTTAGGGATACAGCTGTCTGAAAAAACGCGTTTATTTCGGGCTGAAAAACACGTTTTGAAAATTGTGCTGTTACTGCCCCATAAGTTGCATGGGGGTGACCAAACTTGCAGAAACATGTTTATTTCTGCTGAAAAACATGTTTAGACACTTTCTGCACACTGGGGTTAAGAGCTGAGTGTGTGGGCTCTTCTGAGCCTTGCAGTTACATGGGAATTCAGTTGTCTGAAAAAACATGTTTATTTCGGGCTGAATAACACATTTTGAAAAGTGTGCTGTTACTGCCCCATAACTTACATGGGGGTGACCAAACTTGCAGAAACATGCTTATTTCTGCTGAAAAACATGTTTAGACACTTTCTGCACACTGGGGTTAAGAGCTGAGTGTGTTGGCTCTTCTGAGCCTTGCAGTTACATTGGGATCCTGAAGTCTGAAAAAACGCGTTCATTACGGGCTGAAAAGCACGTTTTGAAAAGTGTGCTGTTATTGCCCCATAACTTACATGGGGTTGACCAAACTTGCAGAAACATGTTTATTTCTGCTGAAAAACATGTTTAGACACTTTCTGCACACTGGGGTTAAGAGCTGAGTGTGTGGGCTCTTCTGAGCCTTGCAGTTACATTGGGATTCTGAAGTCTGAAAAAACGCGTTTATTTCGGGCTGAAAAACACGTTCTGAAAAGTGTGCTGTTACTGCCCCATAAGTTGCATGGGGGTGACCAAACTTGCAGAAACATGTTTATTTCTGCTGAAAAACATGTTTTGACACTTTTAGCACACTGGGGTTAAGAGCTGAGTGTGTGGGCTCCTCTGAGCCTTGCAGTTACATGGGAATTCAGTTGTCTGAAAAAACGCTTTTATTTCGGGCTGAAAAACACGTTTTGAAAAGTGTTCTGTTACTGCCCCATGAGTTGCATGGGGGTGACCAAACTTGCAGAAACATGCTTATTTCTGCTGAAAAACATGTTTTGACACTTTTAGCACACTTGGGTTAAGAGCTGAGTGTTTGGGCTCTTCTGAGACTTGCAGTTATATTGGGATTCTGAAGTCTGAAAAAATGCGTTTATTTCGGGCTGAAAAACACGTTCTGAAAAGTGTGCTGTTACTGCCCCATAAGTTGCATGGGGGAGACCAAACTTGCAGAAACATGTTTATTTCTGCTGAAAAAACACGTTTTGGCACTTTCTGCATACTGGGGTTAACAGCTGAGTGTGTGGGCTCTTCTGAGCCTTGCAGATACTTAGGGATACAGCTGTCTGAAAAAACGCGTTTATTTCGGGCTGAAAAACACGTTTTGAAAAGTGTGCTGTTACTGTCCCATAACTTACATGGGGGTGACCAAACTTGCAGAAACATGCTTATTTCTGCTGAAAAACATGTTTAGACACTTTCTGCACACTGGGGTTAAGAGCTGAGTGTGTGGGCTCTTCTGAGCCTTGCAGTTACATTGGGATCCTGAAGTCTGAAAAAACGCGTTCATTTCGGGCTGAAAAGCACGTTTTAAAAAGTGTGCTGTTATTGCCCCATAACTTACATGGGGTTGACCAAACTTGCAGAAACATGTTAATTTCTGCTGAAAAACACGTTTTGGCACTTTCTGCACACTGGGGTTAAGAGCTGAGTGTGTTGGCTCTTTTGAGCCTTGCAGTTACATGGGAATTCAGTTGACTGAAAAAACGCGTTTATTTCGGGCTGAAAAACACGTTTTGAAAAGTGTGCTGTTACTGCCCCATAAGTTGAATGGGGGTGACCAAACTTGCAGAAACATGTTTATTTCTGCTGAAAAAACACGTTTTGGCACTTTCTGCATACTGGGGTTAAGAGCTGAGTGTGTGGGCTCTTCTGAGCCTTGCAGTTACATGGGAATTCAGTTGTCTGAAAAAACGCGTTTATTTCGGGCTGAAAAGCACGTTTTGAAAAGTGTGCTGTTATTGCCCCATAACTTACATGGGGTTGACCAAACTTGCAGAAACATGTTAATTTCTGCTGAAAAACACGTTTTGGCACTTTCTGCACACTGGGGTTAAGAGCTGAGTGTGTTGGCTCTTGTGAGCCTTGCAGTTACATGGGAATTCAGTTGACTGAAAAAACGCGTTTATTTCGGGCTGAAAAACACGTTTTGAAAAGTGTGCTGTTACTGCCCCATAACCTACATGGGGTTGACCAAACTTGCAGAAACATGTTTATTTCTGTTGAAAAACATGTTTAGACACTTTCTGCACACTGGGATTAAGAGCTGAGTGTGTGGGCTCCTCTGAGCCTTGCAGTTACATGGGAATTCAGTTGTCTGAAAAAACGCTTTTATTTCGGGCTGAAAAACACGTTTTGAAAAGTGTGCTGTTACTGCCCCATAACTTACATGGGGGTGACCAAACTTGCAGAAACATGTTTATTTCTGCTGAAAAAACACGTTTTGGCACTTTCTGCATACTGGGGTTAAGAGCTGAGTGTGTGGGCTCTTCTGAGCCTTGCAGATACTTAGGGATACAGCTGTCTGAAAAAACGCGTTTATTTCGGGCTGAAAAACACGTTTTGAAAATTGTGCTGTTACTGCCCCATAAGTTGCATGGGGGTGACCAAACTTGCAGAAACATGTTTATTTCTGCTGAAAAACATGTTTAGACACTTTCTGCACACTGGGGTTAAGAGCTGAGTGTGTGGGCTCTTCTGAGCCTTGCAGTTACATGGGAATTCAGTTGTCTGAAAAAACATGTTTATTTCGGGCTGAATAACACATTTTGAAAAGTGTGCTGTTACTGCCCCATAACTTACATGGGGGTGACCAAACTTGCAGAAACATGCTTATTTCTGCTGAAAAACATGTTTAGACACTTTCTGCACACTGGGGTTAAGAGCTGAGTGTGTTGGCTCTTCTGAGCCTTGCAGTTACATTGGGATCCTGAAGTCTGAAAAAACGCGTTCATTACGGGCTGAAAAGCACGTTTTGAAAAGTGTGCTGTTATTGCCCCATAACTTACATGGGGTTGACCAAACTTGCAGAAACATGTTTATTTCTGCTGAAAAACATGTTTAGACACTTTCTGCACACTGGGGTTAAGAGCTGAGTGTGTGGGCTCTTCTGAGCCTTGCAGTTACATTGGGATTCTGAAGTCTGAAAAAACGCGTTTATTTCGGGCTGAAAAACACGTTCTGAAAAGTGTGCTGTTACTGCCCCATAAGTTGCATGGGGGTGACCAAACTTGCAGAAACATGTTTATTTCTGCTGAAAAACATGTTTTGACACTTTTAGCACACTGGGGTTAAGAGCTGAGTGTGTGGGCTCCTCTGAGCCTTGCAGTTACATGGGAATTCAGTTGTCTGAAAAAACGCTTTTATTTCGGGCTGAAAAACACGTTTTGAAAAGTGTTCTGTTACTGCCCCATGAGTTGCATGGGGGTGACCAAACTTGCAGAAACATGCTTATTTCTGCTGAAAAACATGTTTTGACACTTTTAGCACACTTGGGTTAAGAGCTGAGTGTTTGGGCTCTTCTGAGACTTGCAGTTATATTGGGATTCTGAAGTCTGAAAAAATGCGTTTATTTCGGGCTGAAAAACACGTTCTGAAAAGTGTGCTGTTACTGCCCCATAAGTTGCATGGGGGAGACCAAACTTGCAGAAACATGTTTATTTCTGCTGAAAAAACACGTTTTGGCACTTTCTGCATACTGGGGTTAACAGCTGAGTGTGTGGGCTCTTCTGAGCCTTGCAGATACTTAGGGATACAGCTGTCTGAAAAACGCGTTTATTTCGGGCTGAAAAACACGTTTTGAAAAGTGTGCTGTTACTGTCCCATAACTTACATGGGGGTGACCAAACTTGCAGAAACATGCTTATTTCTGCTGAAAAACATGTTTAGACACTTTCTGCACACTGGGGTTAAGAGCTGAGTGTGTGGGCTCTTCTGAGCCTTGCAGTTACATTGGGATCCTGAAGTCTGAAAAAACGCGTTCATTTCGGGCTGAAAAGCACGTTTTAAAAAGTGTGCTGTTATTGCCCCATAACTTACATGGGGTTGACCAAACTTGCAGAAACATGTTAATTTCTGCTGAAAAACACGTTTTGGCACTTTCTGCACACTGGGGTTAAGAGCTGAGTGTGTTGGCTCTTTTGAGCCTTGCAGTTACATGGGAATTCAGTTGACTGAAAAAACGCGTTTATTTCGGGCTGAAAAACACGTTTTGAAAAGTGTGCTGTTACTGCCCCATAAGTTGAATGGGGGTGACCAAACTTGCAGAAACATGTTTATTTCTGCTGAAAAAACACGTTTTGGCACTTTCTGCATACTGGGGTTAAGAGCTGAGTGTGTGGGCTCTTCTGAGCCTTGCAGTTACATGGGAATTCAGTTGACGGAAAAAACGCGTTTATTTCGGGCTGAAAAACACGTTTTGAAAAGTGTGCTGTTACTGCCCCATAACCTACATGGGGTTGACCAAACTTGCAGAAACATGTTTATTTCTGTTGAAAAACATGTTTAGACACTTTCTGCACACTGGGATTAAGAGCTGAGTGTGTGGGCTCCTCTGAGCCTTGCAGTTACATGGGAATTCAGTTGTCTGAAAAAACGCTTTTATTTTGGGCTGAAAAACACGTTTTGAAAAGTGTGCTGTTACTGCCCCATAACTTACATGGGGGTGACCAAACTTGCAGAAACATGTTTATTTCTGCTGAAAAAACACGTTTTGGCACTTTCTGCATACTGGGGTTAAGAGCTGAGTGTGTGGGCTCTTCTGAGCCTTGCAGATACTTAGGGATACAGCTGTCTGAAAAAACGCGTTTATTTCGGGCTGAAAAACACGTTTTGAAAATTGTGCTGTTACTGCCCCATAAGTTGCATGGGGGTGACCAAACTTGCAGAAACATGTTTATTTCTGCTGAAAAACATGTTTAGACACTTTCTGCACACTGGGGTTAAGAGCTGAGTGTGTGGGCTCTTCTGAGCCTTGCAGTTACATGGGAATTCAGTTGTCTGAAAAAACACGTTTATTTCGGGCTGAATAACACGTTTTGAAAAGTGTTCTGTTACTGCCCCATAACTTACATGGGGGTGACCAAACTTGCAGAAACATGCTTATTTCTGCTGAAAAACATGTTTAGACACTTTCTGCACACTGGGGTTAAGAGCTGAGTGTGTTGGCTCTTCTGAGCCTTGCAGTTACATTGGGATCCTGAAGTCTGAAAAAACGCGTTCATTACGGGCTGAAAAGCACGTTTTGAAAAGTGTGCTGTTATTGCCCCATAACTTACATGGGGTTGACCAAACTTGCAGAAACGTTAATTTCTGCTGAAAAACACGTTTTGGCACTTTCTGCACACTGGGGTTAAGAGCTGAGTGTGTGGGCTCTTCTGAGCCTTGCAGTTACATGGAAATTCAGTTGACTGAAAAAACGCGTTTATTTCGGGCTGAAAAACACGTTTTGAAAAGTGTGCTGTTACTGCCCCATAAGTTGCATGGGGGTGACCAAACTTGCAGAAACATGTTTATTTCTGCTGAAAAACATGTTTAGACACTTTCTGCACACTGGGGTTAAGAGCTGAGTGTGTGGGCTCTTCTGAGCCTTGCAGTTACATTGGGATTCTGAAGTCTGAAAAAACGCGTTTATTTCGGGCTGAAAAACACGTTCTGAAAAGTGTGCTATTACTGCCCCATAAGTTGCATGGGGGTGACCAAACTTGCAGAAACATGTTTATTTCTGCTGAAAAACATGTTTAGACACTTTCTGCACACTGGGGTTAAGAGCTGAGTGTGTGGGCTCTTCTGAGCCTTGCAGTTACATTGGGATTCTGAAGTCTGAAAAAACGCGTTTATTTCGGGCTGAAAAACACGTTCTGAAAAGTGTGCTATTACTGCCCCATAACTTACATGGGGGTGACCAAGCTTGCAGAAACGTGTTTATTTCTGCTGAAAAACACGTTTTGACACTTTCAGCACACTGGGGTTAAGAACTGAGTGTGTGGGCTCTTCTGAGCCTTGCAGTTACATAGGTATAGAGCTGTCTGAAAAAACGTGTTTATTTCGGGCTGAAAAACACGTTTTGAAAAGTGTGCTGTTACTGCCCCATAACTTACATGGGGGTGACCAAACTTGCAGAAACATGCTTATTTCTGCTGAAAAACACGTTTTGGCACTTTCTGCACACTGGGGTTAAGAGCTGAGTGTGTGGGCTCTTCTGAGCCTTGCAGTTACATGGGGATCCTGAAGTCTGAAAAAACGCGTTCATTTCGGGCTGAAAAGCACGTTTTGAAAAGTGTGCTGTTATTGCCCCATAACTTACATGGGGTTGACCAAACTTGCAGAAACATGTTAATTTCTGCTGAAAAACACGTTTTGGCACTTTCTGCACACTGGGGTTAAGAGCTGAGTGTGTTGGCTCTTCTGAGCCTTGCAGTTACATAGGAATTCAGTTGACTGAAAAAACGCGTTTATTTCGGGCTGAAAAACACGTTTTGAAAAGTGTGCTGTTACTGCCCCATAAGTTGCATGGGGGTGACCAAACTTGCAGAAACATGTTTATTTCTGCTGAAAAAACACGTTTTGGCACTTTCTGCATACTGGGGTTAAGAGCTGAGTGTGTGGGCTCTTCTGAGCCTTGCAGTTACATGGGGATTCAGTTGACTGAAAAAACGCGTTTATTTCGGGCTGAAAAACACGTTTTGAAAAGTGAGCTGTTACTGCCCCATAACTTACATGGGGTTGACCAAACTTGCAGAAACATGTTTATTTCTGCTGAAAAACATGTTTAGACACTTTCTGCACACTGGGATTAAGAGCTGAGTGTGTGGGCTCCTCTGAGCCTTGGAGTTACATGGGAATTCAGTTGTCTGAAAAAACGCTTTTATTTCGGGCTGAAAAACACGTTTTGAAAAGTGTGCTGTTACTGCCCCATAACTTACATGGGGTTGACCAAACTTGCAGAAACATGTTTATTTCTGCTGAAAAACATGTTTAGACACGTTCTGCACACTGGGGTTAAGATCTTAGTGTGTGGGCTCTTCTGAGCCTTGCAGTTACATGGGAATTCAGTTGTCTGAAAAAACGCGTTTATTTCGGGATGAAAAACACGTTTTGAAAAGTGTTCTGTTACTGCCCCATGAGTTGCATGGGGGTGACCAAACTTGCAGAAACATGCTTATTTCTGCTAAAAACATGTTTTGACACTTTCAGCACACTTGGGTTAAGAGCTGAGTGTTTGGGCTCTTCTGAGACTTGCAGTTATATTGGGATTCTGAAGCCTGAAAAAACGCGTTGATTTCGGGCTGAAAAACACGTTTTGAAAAGTGTGCTGTTACTGCCCCATAACTTACATGGGGTTGACCAAACTTGCAGAAACATGTTTATTTCTGCTGAAAAACACGTTTTGGCACTTTCTGCATACTGGGGTTAAGAGCTGAGTGTATGGGCTCTTCTGAGCCTTGCAGATACATAGGGATACAGCTGTCTGAAAAAATGCGTTTATTTCGGGCTGAAAAACACGTTCTGAAAAGTGTGCTGTTACTGCCCCATAAGTTGCATGGGGGTGACCAAACTTGCAGAAACATGTTTATTTCTGCTGAAAAAACACGTTTTGGCACTTTCTGCATACTGGGGTTAAGAGCTGAGTGTGTGGGCTCTTCTGAGCCTTGCAGATACTTAGGGATACAGCTGTCTGAAAAAACGCGTTTATTTCGGGCTGAAAAACACGTTTTGAAAAGTGTGCTGTTACTGCCCCATAAGTTGCATGGGGGTGACCAAACTTGCAGAAACATGTTTATTTCTGCTGAAAAACATGTTTAAACACTTTCTGCACACTGGGGTTAAGATCTGAGTGTGTGGGCTCTTCTGAGCCTTGCAGTTACATGGGAATTCAGTTGTCTGAAAAAACGCGTTTATTTCGGGCTGAAAAGCACGTTTTGAAAAGTGTGCTGTTATTGCCCCATAACTTACATGGGGTTGACCAAACTTGCAGAAACATGTTAATTTCTGCTGAAAAACACGTTTTGGCACTTTCTGCACACTGGGGTTAAGAGCTGAGTGTGTTGGCTCTTGTGAGCCTTGCAGTTACATGGGAATTCAGTTGACTGAAAAAACGCGTTTATTTCGGGCTGAAAAACACCTTTTGAAAAGTGTGCTGTTACTGCCCCATAAGTTGCATGGGGGTGACCAAACTTGCAGAAACATGTTTATTTCTGCTGAAAAAACACGTTTTGGCACTTTCTGCATACTGGGGTTAAGAGCTGAGTGTGTGGGCTCTTCTGAGCCTTGCAGTTACATGGGGATTCAGTTGACTGAAAAAACGCGTTTATTTCGGGCTGAAAAACACGTTTTGAAAAGTGTGCTGTTACTGCCCCATAACTTACATGGGGTTGACCAAACTTGCAGAAACATGTTTATTTCTGCTGAAAAACATGTTTAGACACTTTCTGCACACTGGGATTAAGAGCTGAGTGTGTGGGCTCCTCTGAGCCTTGCAGTTACATGGGAATTCAGTTGTCTGAAAAAACGCTTTTATTTCGGGCTGAAAAACACGTTTTGAAAAGTGTGCTGTTACTGCCCCATAACTTACATGGGGTTGACCAAACTTGCAGAAACATGTTTATTTCTGCTGAAAAACATGTTTAGACACGTTCTGCACACTGGGGTTAAGATCTTAGTGTGTGGGCTCTTCTGAGCCTTGCAGTTACATGTGAATTCAGTTGTCTGAAAAAACGCGTTTATTTCGGGATGAAAAACACGTTTTGAAAAGTGTTCTGTTACTGCCCCATGAGTTGCATGGGGGTGACCAAACTTGCAGAAACATGCTTATTTCTGCTGAAAAACATGTTTTGACACTTTCAGCACACTTGGGTTAAGAGCTGAGTGTTTGGGCTCTTCTGAGACTTGCAGTTATATTGGGATTCTGAAGCCTGAAAAAACGCGTTTATTTCGGGCTGAAAAACACGTTTTGAAAAGTGTGCTGTTACTGCCCCATAACTTACATGGGGTTGACCAAACTTGCAGAAACATGTTTATTTCTGCTGAAAAACACGTTTTGGCACTTTCTGCATACTGGGGTTAAGAGCTGAGTGTATGGGCTCTTCTGAGCCTTGCAGATACATAGGGATACAGCTGTCTGAAAAAATGCGTTCATTTCGGGCTGAAAAACACGTTCTGAAAAGAGTGCTGTTACTGCCCCATAAGTTGCATGGGGGTGACCAAACTTGCAGAAACATGTTTATTTCTGCTGAAAAAACACGTTTTGGCACTTTCTGCATACTGGGGTTAAGAGCTGAGTGTGTGGGCTCTTCTGAGCCTTGCAGTTACATGGGAATTCAGTTGTCTGAAAAAACGCGTTTATTTCGGGTTGAAAAACACGTTTTGAAAAGTGTGCTGTTACTGCCCCATAACTTACATGGGGGTGACCAAACTTGCAGAAACATGCTTATTTCTGCTGAAAAACATGTTTAGACACTTTCTGCACACTGGGGTTAAGAGCTGAGTGTGTGGGCTCTTCTGAGCCTTGCAGTTACATTGGGATCCTGAAGTCTGAAAAAACGTGTTCATTTCGGGCTGAAAAGCACGTTTTAAAAAGTGTGCTGTTATTGCCCCATAACTTACATGGGGTTGACCAAACTTGCAGAAACATGTTTATTTCTGCTGAAAAAACACGTTTTGGCACTTTCTGCACACTGGGGTTACGAGCTGAGTGTGTTGGCTCTTCTGAGCCTTGCAGTTACATGGGAATTCAGTTGATTGAAAAAACGCGTTTATTTCGGGCTGAAAAACACGTTTTGAAAAGTGTGCTGTTACTGCCCCATAAGTTGAATGGGGGTGACCAAACTTGCAGAAACATGTTTATTTCTGCTGAAAAAACACGTTTTGGCACTTTCTGCATACTGGGGTTAAGAGCTGAGTGTGTGGGTTCTTCTGAGCCTTGCAGTTACATGGGAATTCAGTTGACGGAAAAAACGCGTTTATTTCGGGCTGAAAAACACGTTTTGAAAAGTGTGCTGTTACTGCCCCATAACCTACATGGGGTTGACCAAACTTGCAGAAACATGTTTATTTCTGTTGAAAAACATGTTTAGACACTTTCTGCACACTGGGATTAAGAGCTGAGTGTGTGGGCTCTTCTGAGCCTTGCAGATACATAGGGATACAGCTGTCTGAAAAAACGCGTTTATTTCGGTCGTAAAAACACATTTTGAAAAGTGTGCTGTTCCTTCCCCATAAGTTGCATGGGGGTGACCAAACTTGCAGAAACATGTTTATTTCTGCTGAAAAACACGTTTTGGCACTTTCTGCATACTGGGGTTAAGAGCTGAGTGTGTGGGCTCTTCTGAGCCTTGCAGTTACATAGGTATAGAGCTGTCTGAAAAAACGTGTTTATTTCGGGCTGAAAAACACGTTCTGAAAAGTGTTCTGTTACTGCACCATAAGTTGCATGGGGGTGATTAAACTTGCAGAAACATGTTTATTTCTGCTGAAAAACATGTTTAGACACTTTTTGCACACTGGGGTTAAGAGCTGAGTGTGTCGGCTCTTCTGAACCTTGCAGTTACATGGGAATTCAGTTGTCTGAAAAAACGCTTTTATTTTGGGCTGAAAAACACGTTTTGAAAAGTGTGCTGTTACTGCCCCATAACTTACATGGGGTTGACCAAACTTGCAGAAACATGTTTATTTCTGCTGAAAAACATGTTTAGACACTTTCTGCACACTGGGATTAAGAGCTGAGTGTGTGGGCTCCTCTGAGCCTTGCAGTTACATGTGAATTCAGTTGTCTGAAAAAACGCTTTTATTTCGGGCTGAAAAACACGTTTTGAAAAGTGTGCTGTTACTGCCCCATAACTTACATGGGGTTGACCAAACTTGCAGAAACATGTTTATTTCTGCTGAAAAACACGTTTTGGCACTTTCTGCATACTGGGGTTAAGAGCTGAGTGTATGGGCTCTTCTGAGCCTTGCAGATACATAGGGATACAGCTGTCTGAAAAAATGCGTTTTTTTCGGGCTGAAAAACACGTTCTGAAAAGTGTGCTGTTACTGCCCCATAAGTTGCATGGGGGTGACCAAACTTCCAGAAACATGTTTATTTCTGCTGAAAAAACACGTTTTGGCACTTTCTGCATACTGGGGTTAAGAGCTGAGTGTGTGGGCTCTTCTGAGCCTTGCAGATACTTAGGGATACAGCTGTCTGAAAAAACGCGTTTATTTCGGGCTGAAAAACACGTTTTGAAAAGTGTGCTGTTACTGCCCCATAAGTTGCATGGGGGTGACCAAACTTGCAGAAACATGTTTATTTCTGCTGAAAAACATGTTTAAACACTTTCTGCACACTGGGGTTAAGATCTGAGTGTGTGGGCTCTTCTGAGCCTTGCAGTTACATGGGAATTCAGTTGTCTGAAAAAACGCGTTTATTTCGGGCTGAAAAACACGTTTTGAAAAGTGTGCTGTTACTGCCCCATAACTTACATGGGGGTGACCAAACTTGCAGAAACATGCTTATTTCTGCTGAAAAACATGTTTAGACACTTTCTGCACACTGGGGTTAAGAGCTGAGTGTGTGGGCTCTTCTGAGCCTTGCAGTTACATTGGGATCCTGAAGTCTGAAAAAACGCGTTCATTTCGGGCTGAAAAGCACGTTTTAAAAAGTGTGCTGTTATTGCCCCATAACTTACATGGGGTTGACCAAACTTGCAGAAACATGTTAATTTCTGCTGAATAACACGTTTTGGCACTTTCTGCACACTGGGGTTAAGAGCTGAGTGTGTTGGCTCTTCTGAGCCTTGCAGTTACATGGGAATTCAGTTGACTGAAAAAACGCGTTTATTTCGGGCTGAAAAACACGTTTTGAAAAGTGTGCTGTTACTGCCCCATAAGTTGAGTGGGGGTGACCAAACTTGCAGAAACATGTTTATTTCTGCTGAAAAAACACGTTTTGGCACTTTCTGCATACTGGGGTTAAGAGCTGAGTGTGTGGGCTCTTCTGAGCCTTGCAGTTACATGGGAATTCAGTTGTCTGAAAAAATGCGTTTTTTTCGGGCTGAAAAACACGTTCTGAAAAGTGTGCTGTTACTGCCCCATAAGTTGCATGGGGGTGACCAAACTTCCAGAAACATGTTTATTTCTGCTGAAAAAACACGTTTTGGCACTTTCTGCACACTGGGATTAAGAGCTGAGTGTGTGGGCTCCTCTGAGCCTTGCAGTTACATGGGAATTCAGTTGTCTGAAAAAACGCTTTTATTTCGGGCTGAAAAACACGTTTTGAAAAGTGTTCTGTTACTGCCCCATGAGTTGCATGGGGGTGACCAAACTTGCAGAAACATGTTAATTTCTGCTGAAAAACATGTTTTGACACTTTCAGCACACTTGGGTTAAGAGCTGAGTGTTTGGGCTCTTCTGAGACTTGCAGTTATATTGGGATTCTGAAGCCTGAAAAAACGCATTTATTTCGGGCTGAAAAACACATTTTGAAAAGTGTACTGTTACTGCCCCATAACTTACATGGGGTTGACCAAACTTGCAGAAACATGTTTATTTCTGCTGAAAAAACACGTTTTGGCACTTTCTGCATACTGGGGTTAAGAGCTGAGTGTGTGGGCTCTTCTGAGCCTTGCAGATACTTAGGGATACAGCTGTCTGAAAAAACGCGTTTATTTCGGGCTGAAAAACACGTTTTGAAAATTGTGCTGTTACTGCCCCATAAGTTGCATGGGGGTGACCAAACTTGCAGAAACATGTTTATTTCTGCTGAAAAACATGTTTAGACACTTTCTGCACACTGGGGTTAAGAGCTGAGTGTGTGGGCTCTTCTGAGCCTTGCAGTTACATGGGAATTCAGTTGTCTGAAAAAACACGTTTATTTCGGGCTGAATAACACGTTTTGAAAAGTGTGCTGTTACTGCCCCATAACTTACATGGGGGTGACCAAACTTGCAGAAACATGCTTATTTCTGCTGAAAAACATGTTTAGACACTTTCTGCACACTGGGGTTAAGAGCTGAGTGTGTTGGCTCTTCTGAGCCTTGCAGTTACATTGGGATCCTGAAGTCTGAAAAAACGCGTTCATTACGGGCTGAAAAGCACGTTTTGAAAAGTGTGCGGTTATTGCCCCATAACTTACATGGGGTTGACCAAACTTGCAGAAACGTTAATTTCTGCTGAAAACATGTTTTGGCACTTTCTGCACACTGGGGTTAAGAGCTGAGTGTGTGGGCTCTTTTGAGCCTTGCAGTTACATTGGGATTCTGAAGTCTGAAAAAACGCGTTTATTTCGGGCTGAAAAACACGTTCTGAAAAGTGTGCTGTTACTGCCCCATAAGTTGCATGGGGGTGACCAAACTTGCAGAAACATGTTTATTTCTGCTGAAAAACATGTTTTGACACTTTTAGCACACTGGGGTTAAGAGCTGAGTGTTTGGGCTCTTCTGAGCCTTGCAGTTACATAGGGATACAGCTGTCTGAAATAACGCGTTTATTTCGGGCTGAAAAACACGTTTTCAAAAGTGTGCTGTTACTGCCCCATAACTTACATGGGGGTGACCAAGCTTGCAGAAACATGTTTATTTCTGCTGAAAAACACGTTTTGGCACTTTCTGCACACTGGGGTTAAGAGCTGAGTGTGTGGGCTCTTCTGAGCCTTGCAGTTACATTGGGATCCTGAAGTCTGAAAAAACGCGTTCATTTCGGGCTGAAAAGCACGTTTTGAATAGTGTGCTGTTACTGCCCCATAACTTACATGGGGTTGACCAAACTTGCAGAAACGTGTTTATTTCTGCTGAAAAACACGTTTTGACACTTTCAGCACACTGGGGTTAAGAGCTGAGTGTGTGGGCTCTTCTGAGCCTTGCAGTTACATAGGAATAGAGCTGTCTGAAAAAACGTGTTTATTTCGGGCTGAAAAACACGTTTTGAAAAGTGTGCTGTTACTTCTCCATAAGTTGCATGGAGGTGACCAAACTTGCAGAAACATGTTTATTTCTGCTGAAAAAACGTTTTGGCACTTTCTGCACACTGGGGTTAAGAGCTGAGTGTATGGGCTCTTCTGAGCCTTGCAGATACATAGGGATACAGCTGTCTGAAAAAATGTGTTTATTTCGGGCTGAAAAACACGTTCTGAAAAGTGTGCTGTTACTGCCCCATAAGTTGCATGGGGGTGATTAAACTTGCAGAAACATGTTTATTTCTGCTGAAAAACATGTTTAAACACTTTCTGCACACTGGGATTAAGAGCTGAGTGTGTGGGCTCCTCTGAGCCTTGCAGTTACATGGGAATTCAGTTGTCTGAAAAAACGCTTTTATTTCGGGCTGAAAAACACATTTTGAAAAGTGTACTGTTACTGCCCCATAACTTACATGGGGTTGACCAAACTTGCAGAAACATGTTTATTTCTGCTGAAAAAACACGTTTTGGCACTTTCTGCATACTGGGGTTAAGAGCTGAGTGTGTGGGCTCTTCTGAGCCTTGCAGTTACATGTGAATTCAGTTGTCTGAAAAAATGCGTTTTTTTCGGGCTGAAAAACACGTTCTGAAAAGTGTGCTGTTACTGCCCCATAAGTTGCATGGGGGTGACCAAACTTCCAGAAACATGTTTATTTCTGCTGAAAAAACACGTTTTGGCACTTTCTGCATACTGGGGTTAAGAGCTGAGTGTGTGGGCTCTTCTGAGCCTTGCAGATACTTAGGGATACAGCTGTCTGAAAAAACACGTTTATTTCGGGCTGAAAAACACGTTTTGAAAAGTGTGCTGTTACTGCCCCATAAGTTGCATGGGGGTGACCAAACTTGCAGAAACATGTTTATTTCTGCTGAAAAACATGTTTAAACACTTTCTGCACACTGGGGTTAAGATCTGAGTGTGTGGGCTCTTCTGAGCCTTGCAGTTACATGGGAATTCAGTTGTCTGAAAAAACGCGTTTATTTCGGGCTGAAAAACACGTTTTGAAAAGTGTGCTGTTACTGCCCCATAACTTACATGGGGGTGACCAAACTTGCAGAAACATGCTTATTTCTGCTGAAAAACATGTTTAGACACTTTCTGCACACTGGGGTTAAGAGCTGAGTGTGTGGGCTCTTCTGAGCCTTGCAGTTACATTGGGATCCTGAAGTCTGAAAAAACGCGTTCATTTCGGGCTGAAAAGCACGTTTTAAAAAGTGTGCTGTTATTGCCCCATAACTTACATGGGGTTGACCAAACTTGCAGAAACATGTTAATTTCTGCTGAAAAACACGTTTTGGCACTTTCTGCACACTGGGGTTAAGAGCTGAGTGTGTTGGCTCTTCTGAGCCTTGCAGTTACATGGGAATTCAGTTGACTGAAAAAACGCGTTTATTTCGGGCTGAAAAACACGTTTTGAAAAGTGTGCTGTTACTGCCCCATAAGTTGAGTGGGGGTGACCAAACTTGCAGAAACATGTTTATTTCTGCTGAAAAAACACGTTTTGGCACTTTCTGCATACTGGGGTTAAGAGCTGAGTGTGTGGGCTCTTCTGAGCCTTGCAGTTACATGGGAATTCAGTTGACGGAAAAAACGCGTTTATTTCGGGCTGAAAAACACGTTTTGAAAAGTGTGCTGTTACTGCCCCATAACCTACATGGGGTTGACCAAACTTGCAGAAACATGTTTATTTCTGTTGAAAAACATGTTTAGACACTTTCTGCACACTGGGATTAAGAGCTGAGTGTGTGGGCTCCTCTGAGCCTTGCAGTTACATGGGAATTCAGTTGTCTGAAAAAACGCTTTTATTTCGGGCTGAAAAACACGTTTTGAAAAGTGTTCTGTTACTGCCCCATGAGTTGCATGGGGGTGACCAAACTTGCAGAAACATGTTAATTTCTGCTGAAAAACATGTTTTGACACTTTCAGCACACTTGGGTTAAGAGCTGAGTGTTTGGGCTCTTCTGAGACTTGCAGTTATATTGGGATTCTGAAGCCTGAAAAAACACATTTATTTCGGGCTGAAAAACACATTTTGAAAAGTGTACTGTTACTGCCCCATAACTTACATGGGGTTGACCAAACTTGCAGAAACATGTTTATTTCTGCTGAAAAAACACGTTTTGGCACTTTCTGCATACTGGGGTTAAGAGCTGAGTGTGTGGGCTCTTCTGAGCCTTGCAGATACTTAGGGATACAGCTGTCTGAAAAAACGCGTTTATTTCGGGCTGAAAAACACGTTTTGAAAATTGTGCTGTTACTGCCCCATAAGTTGCATGGGGGTGACCAAACTTGCAGAAACATGTTTATTTCTGCTGAAAAACATGTTTAGACACTTTCTGCACACTGGGGTTAAGAGCTGAGTGTGTGGGCTCTTCTGAGCCTTGCAGTTACATGGGAATTCAGTTGTCTGAAAAAACACGTTTATTTCGGGCTGAATAACACGTTTTGAAAAGTGTGCTGTTACTGCCCCATAACTTACATGGGGGTGACCAAACTTGCAGAAACATGCTTATTTCTGCTGGAAAAACATGTTTAGACACTTTCTGCACACTGGGGTTAAGAGCTGAGTGTGTTGGCTCTTCTGAGCCTTGCAGTTACATTGGGATCCTGAAGTCTGAAAAAACGCGTTCATTACGGGCTGAAAAGCACGTTTTGAAAAGTGTGCGGTTATTGCCCCATAACTTACATGGGGTTGACCAAACTTGCAGAAACGTTAATTTCTGCTGAAAACATGTTTTGGCACTTTCTGCACACTGGGGTTAAGAGCTGAGTGTGTGGGCTCTTTTGAGCCTTGCAGTTACATTGGGATTCTGAAGTCTGAAAAAACGCGTTTATTTCGGGCTGAAAAACACGTTCTGAAAAGTGTGCTGTTACTGCCCCATAAGTTGCATGGGGGTGACCAAACTTGCAGAAACATGTTTATTTCTGCTGAAAAACATGTTTTGACACTTTTAGCACACTGGGGTTAAGAGCTGAGTGTTTGGGCTCTTCTGAGCCTTGCAGTTACATAGGGATACAGCTGTCTGAAATAACGCGTTTATTTCGGGCTGAAAAACACGTTTTCAAAAGTGTGCTGTTACTGCCCCATAACTTACATGGGGGTGACCAAACTTGCAGAAACATGTTTATTTCTGCTGAAAAACACGTTTTGGCACTTTCTGCACACTGGGGTTAAGAGCTGAGTGTGTGGGCTCTTCTGAGCCTTGCAGTTACATTGGGATCCTGAAGTCTGAAAAAACGCGTTCATTTCGGGCTGAAAAGCACGTTTTGAATAGTGTGCTGTTACTGCCCCATAACTTACATGGGGTTGACCAAACTTGCAGAAACGTGTTTATTTCTGCTGAAAAACACGTTTTGACACTTTCAGCACACTGGGGTTAAGAGCTGAGTGTGTGGGCTCTTCTGAGCCTTGCAGTTACATAGGTATAGAGCTGTCTGAAAAAACGTGTTTATTTCGGGCTGAAAAACACGTTTTGAAAAGTGTGCTGTTACTTCTCCATAAGTTGCATGGAGGTGACCAAACTTGCAGAAACATGTTTATTTCTGCTGAAAAAACGTTTTGGCACTTTCTGCACACTTGGGTTAAGAGCTGAGTGTATGGGCTCTTCTGAGCCTTGCAGATACATAGGGATACAGCTGTCTGAAAAAATGTGTTTATTTCGGGCTGAAAAACACGTTCTGAAAAGTGTGCTGTTACTGCCCCATAAGTTGCATGGGGGTGATTAAACTTGCAGAAACATGTTTATTTCTGCTGAAAAACATGTTTAAACACTTTCTGCACACTGGGATTAAGAGCTGAGTGTGTGGGCTCCTCTGAGCCTTGCAGTTACATGGGAATTCAGTTGTCTGAAAAAACGCTTTTATTTCGGGCTGAAAAACACATTTTGAAAAGTGTACTGTTACTGCCCCATAACTTACATGGGGTTGACCAAACTTGCAGAAACATGTTTATTTCTGCTGAAAAAACACGTTTTGGCACTTTCTGCATACTGGGGTTAAGAGCTGAGTGTGTGGGCTCTTCTGAGCCTTGCAGATACTTAGGGATACAGCTGTCTGAAAAAACGCGTTTATTTCGGGCTGAAAAACACGTTTTGAAAATTGTGCTGTTACTGCCCCATAAGTTGCATGGGGGTGACCAAACTTGCAGAAACATGTTTATTTCTGCTGAAAAACATGTTTAGACACTTTCTGCACACTGGGGTTAAGAGCTGAGTGTGTTGGCTCTTCTGAGCCTTGCAGTTACATTGGGATCCTGAAGTCTGAAAAAACGCGTTCATTACGGGCTGAAAAGCACGTTTTGAAAAGTGTGCGGTTATTGCCCCATAACTTACATGGGGTTGACCAAACTTGCAGAAACGTTAATTTCTGCTGAAAACATGTTTTGGCACTTTCTGCACACTGGGGTTAAGAGCTGAGTGTGTGGGCTCTTTTGAGCCTTGCAGTTACATTGGGATTCTGAAGTCTGAAAAAACGCGTTTATTTCGGGCTGAAAAACACGTTCTGAAAAGTGTGCTGTTACTGCCCCATAAGTTGCATGGGGGTGACCAAACTTGCAGAAACATGTTTATTTCTGCTGAAAAACATGTTTTGACACTTTTAGCACACTGGGGTTAAGAGCTGAGTGTTTGGGCTCTTCTGAGCCTTGCAGTTACATAGGGATACAGCTGTCTGAAATAACGCGTTTATTTCGGGCTGAAAAACACGTTTTCAAAAGTGTGCTGTTACTGCCCCATAACTTACATGGGGGTGACCAAGCTTGCAGAAACATGTTTATTTCTGCTGAAAAACACGTTTTGGCACTTTCTGCACACTGGGGTTAAGAGCTGAGTGTGTGGGCTCTTCTGAGCCTTGCAGTTACATTGGGATCCTGAAGTCTGAAAAAACGCGTTCATTTCGGGCTGAAAAGCACGTTTTGAATAGTGTGCTGTTACTGCCCCATAACTTACATGGGGTTGACCAAACTTGCAGAAACGTGTTTATTTCTGCTGAAAAACACGTTTTGACACTTTCAGCACACTGGGGTTAAGAGCTGAGTGTGTGGGCTCTTCTGAGCCTTGCAGTTACATAGGTATAGAGCTGTCTGAAAAAACGTGTTTATTTCGGGCTGAAAAACACGTTTTGAAAAGTGTGCTGTTACTTCTCCATAAGTTGCATGGAGGTGACCAAACTTGCAGAAACATGTTTATTTCTGCTGAAAAAACGTTTTGGCACTTTCTGCACACTGGGGTTAAGAGCTGAGTGTATGGGCTCTTCTGAGCCTTGCAGATACATAGGGATACAGCTGTCTGAAAAAATGTGTTTATTTCGGGCTGAAAAACACGTTCTGAAAAGTGTGCTGTTACTGCCCCATAAGTTGCATGGGGGTGATTAAACTTGCAGAAACATGTTTATTTCTGCTGAAAAACATGTTTAAACACTTTCTGCACACTGGGATTAAGAGCTGAGTGTGTGGGCTCCTCTGAGCCTTGCAGTTACATGGGAATTCAGTTGTCTGAAAAAACGCTTTTATTTCGGGCTGAAAAACACGTTTTGAAAAGTGTGCTGTTACTGCCCCATAACTTACATGGGGTTGACCAAACTTGCAGAAACATGTTTATTTCTGCTGAAAAACACGTTTTGGCACTTTCTGCATACTGGGGTTAAGAGCTGAGTGTATGGGCTCTTCTGAGCCTTGCAGATACATAGGGATACAGCTGTCTGAAAAAATGTGTTTATTTCGGGCTGGAAAACACGTTCTGAAAAGTGTACTGTTACTGCCCCATAAGTTGCATGGGGGTGACCAAACTTGCAGAAACATGTTTATTTCTGCTGAAAAAACACGTTTTGGCACTTTCTGCATACTGGGGTTAAGAGCTGAGTGTGTGGGCTCTTCTGAGCCTTGCAGATACTTAGGGATACAGCTGTCTGAAAAACGCGTTTATTTCGGGCTGAAAAACACGTTTTGAAACGTGTGCTGTTACTGCCCCATAAGTTGCATGGGGGTGACCAAACTTGCAGAAACATGTTTATTTCTGCTGAAAAACATGTTTAAACACTTTCTGCACACTGGGGTTAAGATCTGAGTGTGTGGGCTCTTCTGAGCCTTGCAGTTACATGGGAATTCAGTTGTCTGAAAAAACGCGTTTATTTCGGGCTGAAAAACACGTTTTGAAAAGTGTGCTGTTACTGCCCCATAACCTACATGGGGTTGACCAAACTTGCAGAAACATGTTTATTTCTGTTGAAAAACATGTTTAGACACTTTCTGCACACTGGGATTAAGAGCTGAGTGTGTGGGCTCCTCTGAGCCTTGCAGTTACATGGGAATTCAGTTGTCTGAAAAAACGCTTTTATTTCGGGCTGAAAAACACGCTTTCAAAAGTGTTCTGTTACTGCCCCATGAGTTGCATGGGGGTGACCAAACTTGCAGAAACATGTTTATTTCTGCTGAAAAACATGTTTTGACACTTTCAGCACACTTGGGTTAAGAGCTGAGTGTTTGGGCTCTTCTGAGACTTGCAGTTATATTGGGATTCTGAAGCCTGAAAAAACGCATTTATTTCGGGCTGAAAAACACGTTTTGAAAAGTGTACTGTTACTGCCCCATAACTTACATGGGGTTGACCAAACTTGCAGAAACATGTTTATTTCTGCTGAAAAAACACGTTTTGGCACTTTCTGCATACTGGGGTTAAGAGCTGAGTGTGTGGGCTCTTCTGAGCCTTGCAGATACTTAGGGATACAGCTGTCTGAAAAAACGCGTTTATTTCGGGCTGAAAAACACGTTTTGAAAATTGTGCTGTTACTGCCCCATAAGTTGCATGGAGGTGACCAAACTTGCAGAAACATGTTTATTTCTGCTGAAAAACATGTTTAGACACTTTCTGCACACTGGGGTTAAGAGCTGAGTGTGTGGGCTCTTCTGAGCCTTGCAGTTACATGGGAATTCAGTTGTCTGAAAAAACACGTTTATTTCGGGCTGAATAACACGTTTTGAAAAGTGTGCTGTTACTGCCCCATAACTTACATGGGGGTGACCAAACTTGCAGAAACATGCTTTTTTCTGCTGAAAAACATGTTTAGACACTTTCTGCACACTGGGGTTAAGAGCTGAGTGTGTTGGCTCTTCTGAGCCTTGCAGTTACATTGGGATCCTGAAGTCTGAAAAAACGCGTTCATTACGGGCTGAAAAACACGTTTTGACACTTTCAGCACACTGGGGTTAAGAGCTGAGTGTGTGGGCTCTTCTGAGCCTTGCAGTTACATAGGTATAGAGCTGTCTGAAAAAACGTGTTTATTTCGGGCTGAAAAACACGTTTTGAAAAGTGTGCTGTTACTTCTCCATAAGTTGCATGGGGGTGACCAAACTTGCAGAAACATGTTTATTTCTGCTGAAAAAACGTTTTGGCACTTTCTGCACACTGGGGTTAAGAGCTGAGTGTATGGGCTCTTCTGAGCCTTGCAGATACATAAGGATACAGCTGTCTGAAAAAATGTGTTTATTTCGGGCTGAAAAACACGTTCTGAAAAGTGTGCTGTTACTGCCCCATAAGTTGCATGGGGGTGACCAAACTTGCAGAAACATGTTTATTTCTGCTGAAAAACATGTTTTGACACTTTTAGCACACTGGGGTTAAGAGCTGAGTGTTTGGGCTCTTCTGAGCCTTGTAGTTACATAGGGATACAGCTGTCTGAAATAACGCGTTTATTTCGGGCTGAAAAACACGTTTTCAAAAGTGTGCTGTTACTGCCCCATAACTTACATGGGGGTGACCAAGCTTGCAGAAACATGTTTATTTCTGCTGAAAAACACGTTTTGGCACTTTCTGCACACTGGGGTTAAGAGCTGAGTGTGTGGGCTCTTCTGAGCCTTGCAAATACATTGGGATCCTGAAGACTGAAAAAACGCGTTCATTTCGGGCTGAAAAGCACGTTTTGAATAGTGTGCTGTTACTGCCCCATAACTTACATGGGGTTGACCAAACTTGCAGAAACGTGTTTGTTTCTGCTGAAAAACACGTTTTGACACTTTCAGCACACTGGGGTTAAGAGCTGAGTGTGTGGGCTCTTCTGAGCCTTGCAGTTACATAGGTATAGAGCTGTCTGAAAAAACGTGTTTATTTCGGGCTGAAAAACACGTTTTGAAAAGTGTGCTGTTACTTCTCCATAAGTTGCATGGGGGTGACCAAACTTGCAGAAACATGTTTATTTCTGCTGAAAAAACGTTTTGGCACTTTCTGCACACTGGGGTTAAGAGCTGAGTGTATGGGCTCTTCTGAGCCTTGCAGATACATAGGGATACAGCTGTCTGAAAAAATGTGTTTATTTCGGGCTGAAAAACACGTTCTGAAAAGTGTGCTGTTACTGCCCCATAAGTTGCATGGGGGTGACCAAACTTGCAGAAACATGTTTATTTCTGCTGAAAAACACGTTTTGGCACTTTCTGCATACTGGGGTTAAGAGCTGAGTGTGTGGGCTCTTCTGAGCCTTGCAGTTACATAGGTATAGAGCTGTCTGAAAAAACGTGTTTATTTCGGGCTGAAAAACACGTTTTGAAAAGTGTGCTGTTACTGCCCCATAACTTACATGGGGGTGACCAAGCTTGCAGAAACATGTTTATTTCTGCTGAAAAACACGTTTTGGCACTTTCTGCATACTGGGGTTAAGAGCTGAGTGTGTGGGCTCTTCTGAGCCTTGCAGTTACATTGGGATCCTGAAGTCTGAAAAAACGCGTTCATTTCGGGCTGAAAAGCACGTTTTGAATAGTGTGCTGTTACTGCCCCATAACTTACATGGGGTTGACCAAACTTGCAGAAACGTGTTTATTTCTGCTGAAAAACACGTTTTGACACTTTCAGCACACTGGGGTTAAGAGCTGAGTGTGTGGGCTCTTCTGAGCCTTGCAGTTACATTGGGATCCTGAAGTCTGAAAAAACGCGTTCATTTCGGGCTGAAAAGCACGTTTTGAAAAGTGTGCTGTTACTGCCCCATAACTTACATGGGGTTGACCAAACTTGCAGAAACGTGTTTATTTCTGCTGAAAAACACGTTTTGACACTTTCAGCACACTGGGGTTAAGAGCTGAGTGTGTGGGCTCTTCTGAGCCTTGCAGTTACATAGGTATAGAGCTGTCTGAAAAAACGTGTTTATTTCGGGCTGAAAAACACGTTTTGAAAAGTGTGCTGTTACTTCTCCATAAGTTGCATGGGGGTGACCAAACTTGCAGAAACATGTTTATTTCTGCTGAAAAAACGTTTTGGCACTTTCTGCATACTGGGGTTAAGAGCTGAGTGTGTGGGCTCTTCTGAGCCTTGCAGTTACATGGGAATTCAGTTGACTGAAAAAACGTGTTTATTTCGGGCTGAAAAACACGTTCTGAAAAGTGTGCTGTTACTGCCCCATAACTTACATGGGGTTGACCAAACTTGCAAAAACATGTTTATTTCTGCTGAAAAACACGTTTTGGCACTTTCTGCATACTGGGGTTAAGAGCTGAGTGTGTGGGCTCTTCTGAGCCTTGCAGTTACATAGGTATAGAGCTGTCTGAAAAAACGTGTTTATTTCGGGCTGAAAAACACGTTTTGAAAAGTGTGCTGTTACTGCCCCATAACTTACATGGGGGTGACCAAGCTTGCAGAAACATGTTTATTTCTGCTGAAAAACACGTTTTGGCACTTTCTGCATACTGGGGTTAAGAGCTGAGTGTGTGGGCTCTTCTGAGCCTTGCAGTTACATTGGGATCCTGAAGTCTGAAAAAACGCGTTCATTTCGGGCTGAAAAGCACGTTTTGAATAGTGTGCTGTTACTGCCCCATAACTTACATGGGGTTGACCAAACTTGCAGAAACGTGTTTATTTCTGCTGAAAAACACGTTTTGACACTTTCAGCACACTGGGGTTAAGACCTGAGTATGTGGGCTCTTCTGAGCCTTGCAGTTACATAGGGATACAGCTGTCTGAAAAAACGCGTTTATTTCGGGCTGAAAAACACGTTTTGAAAAGTGTGCTGTTACTGCCCCATAACTTACATGGGGGTGACCAAACTTGAAGAAACATGTTAATTTCTGCTGAAAAACACGTTTTGGCACTTTCTGTACACTGGATTAAGATCTTAGTGTGTGGGCTCCTCTGAGCCTTGCAGTTACATGGGAATTCAGTTGACTGAAAAAACGCGTTTATTTCGGGCTGAAAAACACGTTTTGAAAAGTGTGCTGTTACTGCCCCATAACTTACATGGGGTTGACCAAACTTGCAGAAACATGTTTATTTCTGCTGAAAAACATGTTTAGACACTTTCTGCACACTGGGATTAAGAGCTGAGTGTGTGGGCTCCTCTGAGCCTTGCAGTTACATTGGGATTCTGAAGTCTGAAAAAACGCCTTCATTTCGGGCTGAAAAGCACGTTTTGAAAAGTGTGCTGTTATTGCCCCATAATTTACATGGGGTTGACCAAACTTGCAGAAACATGTTAATTTCTGCTGAAAAACACGTTTTGGCACTTTCTGCACACTGGGGTTAAGAGCTGAGTGTGTGGGCTCTTCTGAGCCTTGCAGTTACATTGGGATTCTGAAGTCTGAAAAAACGCGTTTATTTCGGGCTGAAAAACACGTTTTCAATAGTGTGCTGTTACTGCCCCATAACTTACATGGGGGTGACCAAACTTGCAGAAACATGTTTATTTCTGCTGAAAAACACGTTTTGGCACTTTCTGCACTCTGGGGTTAAGAGCTGAGTGTGTGGGCTCTTCTGAGCCTTGCAGATACATAGGGATACAGCTGTCTGAAAAAACGCGTTTATTTCGGGCTGAAAAACACGTTTTGAAAAGTGTGCTGTTACTGCCCCATAAGTTGCATGGGGGTGACCAAACTTGCAGAAACATGTTTATTTCTGTTGAAAAAACACGTTTTGGCACTTTCTGCATACTGGGGTTAAGAGCTGAGTGTGTGGGCTCTTCTGAGCCTTGCAGATACATAGGGATACAGCTGTCTGAAAAAACGCGTTTATTTCGGGCTGAAAAACACTTTTTGAAAAGTGTTCTGTTACTGCCCCATAAGTTGCATGGGGGTGACCAAACTTGCAGAAACATGTTTATTTCTGCTGAAAGACATGTTTAGACACTTTCTGCACACTGGGGTTAAGAGCTGAGTGTGTGGGCTCTTCTGAGCCTTGCAGTTACATTGGGATCCTGAAGTCTGAAAAAACGCCTTCATTTCGGGCTGAAAAGCACGTTTTGAAAAGTGTGCTGTTATTGCCCCATAATTTACATGGGGTTGACCAAACTTGCAGAAACATGTTAATTTCTGCTGAAAAACACGTTTTGGCACTTTCTGCACACTGGGGTTAAGAGCTGAGTGTGTGGGCTCTTCTGAGCCTTGCAGTTACATGGGAATTCAGTTGACTGAAAAAACGCGTTTATTTCGGGCTGAAAAACACGTTTTGAAAGTGTGCTGTTACTGCCCCATAACTTACATGGGGTTGACCAAACTTGCAGAAACATGTTTATTTCTGCTGAAAAACATGTTTAGACACTTTCTGCACACTGGGATTAAGAGCTGAGTGTGTGGGCTCCTCTGAGCCTTGCAGTTACATGGGAATTCAGTTGTCTGAAAAAACGCTTTTATTTCGGGCTGAAAAACACGTTTTGAAAAGTGTTCTGTTACTGCCCCATGAGTTGCATGGGGGTGACCAATTTTGCAGAAACATGTTTATTTCTGCTGAAAAAACACGTTTTGGCACTTTCTGTACACTGGGGTTAAGAGCTGAGTGTGTGGGCTCTTCTGAGCCTTGCAGTTACATAGGGATACAGCTGTCTGAAAAAACGTGTTTATTTCGGGCTGAAAAACACGTTTTGAAAAGTGTTCTGTTACGGCCCCATAAGTTGCATGGGGGTGAACAAACTTGCAGAAACATGTTTATTTCTGCTGAAAAACATGTTTTGGCACTTTCTGCATACTGGGGTTAAGAGCTGAGTGTGTGGGCTCTTCTGAGCCTTGCAGTTACATAGGTGTAGAGCTGTCTGAAAAAACGCGTTTATTTCGGGCTGAAAAACACGTTTTGAAAAGTGTGCTGTTACTGCCCATTAAGTTGCATGGGGGTGACCAAACTTGCAGAAACGTTTATTTCTGTTGAAAAAACACGTTTTGGCACTTTCTGCATACTGGGGTTAACAGCTGAGTGTGTGGGCTCTTCTGAGCCTTGCAGTTACATTGGGATCCTGAAGTCTGAAAAAACCCCTTCATTTCGGGCTGAAAAGCACGTTTTGAAAAGTGTGCTGTTATTGCCCCATAATTTACATGGGGTTGACCAAACTTGCAGAAACATGTTAATTTCTGCTGAAAAACACGTTTTGGCACTTTCTGCACACTGGGGTTAAGAGTTGAGTGTGTGGGCTCTTCTGAGCCTTGCAGTTACATGGGAATTCATTTGACTGAAAAAACGCGTTTATTTCGGGCTGAAAAACACGTTCTGAAAAGTGTGCTGTTACGGCCCCATAACTTACATGGGGTTGACCAAACTTGCAGAAACATGTTTATTTCTGCTGAAAAACACGTTTTGACACTTTCAGCACACTGGGGTTAAGACCTGAGTATGTGGTCTCTTCTGAGCCTTGCAGTTACATAGGGATACAGCTGTCTGAAAAAACGCGTTTATTTCGGGCTGAAAAACACGTTTTGAAAAGTGTGCTGTTACTGCCCCATAAGTTGCATGGAGGTGACCAAACTTGCAGAAACATGTTTATTTCTGCTGAAAAACATGTTTAGACACTTTCTGCACACTGGGATTAAGAGCTGAGTGTGTGGGCTCCTCTGAGCCTTGCAGTTACATGGGAATTCAGTTGTCTGAAAAAACGCTTTTATTTCGGGCTGAAAAACACGTTTTGAAAAGTGTTCTGTTACTGCCCCATGAGTTGCATGGGGGTGACCAATTTTGCAGAAACATGTTTATTTCTGCTGAAAAAACACGTTTTGGCACTTTCTGCATACTGGGGTTAAGAGCTGAGTGTGTGGGCTCTTCTGAGCCTTGCAGTTACATAGGGATACAGCTGTCTGAAAAAACGTGTTTATTTCGGGCTGAAAAACACGTTTTGAAAAGTGTTCTGTTACGGCCCCATAAGTTGCATGGGGGTGACCAAACTTGCAGAAACATGTTTATTTCTGCTGAAAAAACACGTTTTGGCACTTTCTGCATACTGGGGTTAAGAGCTGAGTGTGTGGGCTCTTCTGAGCCTTGCAGTTACATTGGGATCCTGAAGTCTGAAAAAACGCCTTCATTTCGGGCTGAAAAGCACGTTTTGAAAAGTGTGCTGTTATTGCCCCATAATTTACATGGGGTTGACCAAACTTGCAGAAA
The DNA here is from genome assembly GCF_040954835.1 of Lepisosteus oculatus. Taxonomy (NCBI): domain Eukaryota; kingdom Metazoa; phylum Chordata; class Actinopteri; order Semionotiformes; family Lepisosteidae; genus Lepisosteus; species Lepisosteus oculatus. The sequence continues at coordinate 172,536 of NW_027167656.1, read as the reverse complement.
CATGTTAATTTCTGCTGAAAAACACGTTTTGGCACTTTCTGCACACTGGGGTTAAGAGCTGAGTGTGTGGGCTCTTCTTAGCCTTGCAGTTACATGGGAATTCAGTTGACTGAAAAAACGCGTTTATTTCGGGCTGAAAAACACATTCTGAAAAGTGTGCTGTTACTGCCCCATAACTTACATGGGGTTGACCAAACTTGCAGAAACATGTTTATTTCTGCTGAAAAACACGTTTTGACACTTTCAGCACACTGGGGTTAATACCTGAGTATGTGGGCTCTTCTGAGCCTTGCAGTTACATAGGGATACAGCTGTCTGAAAAAACGTGTTTATTTCGGGCTGAAAAACACGTTTTGAAAAGTGTGCTGTTACTGCCCCATAAGTTGCATGGGGGTGACCGAACTTGCAGAAACATGTTTATTTCTGCTGAAAAACATGTTTAGACACTTTCTGCACACTGGGGTTAAGAGCTGAGTGTGTGGGCTCTTCTGAGCCTTGCAGTTACATGGGAATTCAGTTGTCTGAAAAAACGCGTTTATTTCGGGCTGAAAAACACGTTTTGAAAAGTGTGCTGTTACTGCCCCATAACTTACATGGGGGTGACCAAACTTGAAGAAACATGTTAATTTCTGCTGAAAAACACGTTTTGGCACTTTCTGTACACTGGGGTTAAGAGCTCAGTGTGTGGGCTCCTCTGAGCCTTGCAGTTACATGGGAATTCAGTTGACTGAAAAAACGCGTTTATTTCGGGCTGAAAAACACGTTTTGAAAAGTGTGCTGTACTGCCCCATAACTTACATGGGGTTGACCAAACTTGCAGAAACATGTTTATTTCTGCTGAAAAACATGTTTAGACACTTTCTGCACACTGGGATTAAGAGCTGAGTGTGTGGGCTCCTCTGAGCCTTGCAGTTACATGGGAATTCAGTTGTCTGAAAAAACGCTTTTATTTCGGGCTGAAAAACACGTTTTGAAAAGTGTTCTGTTACTGCCCCATGAGTTGCATGGGGGTGACCAATTTTGCAAAAACGTTTATTTCTGCTGAAAAAACACGTTTTGGCACTTTCTGCACACTGGGATTAAGAGCTGAGTGTGTGGGCTCCTCTGAGCCTTGCAGTTACATTGGGATTCTGAAGTCTGAAAAAACGCCTTCATTTCGGGCTGAAAAGCACGTTTTGAAAAGTGTGCTGTTATTGCCCCATAATTTACATGGGGTTGACCAAACTTGCAGAAACATGTTAATTTCTGCTGAAAAACACGTTTTGGCACTTTCTGCACACTGGGGTTAAGAGCTGAGTGTGTGGGCTCTTCTGAGCCTTGCAGTTACATTGGGATTCTGAAGTCTGAAAAAACGCGTTTATTTCGGGCTGAAAAACACGTTTTCAATAGTGTGCTGTTACTGCCCCATAACTTACATGGGGGTGACCAAACTTGTAGAAACATGTTTATTTCTGCTGAAAAACATGCTTAGACACTTTCTGCACACTGGGGTTAAGAGCTGAGTGTGTGGGCTCTTCTGAGCCTTGCAGTTACATTGGGATTCTGAAGTCTGAAAAAACGCGTTTATTTCGGGCTGAAAAACACGTTTTCAATAGTGTGCTGTTACTGCCCCACAACTTACATGGGGGTGACCAAACTTGCAGAAACATGTTTATTTCTGCTGAAAAACACGTTTTGGCACTTTCTGCACTCTGGGGTTAAGAGCTGAGTGTGTGGGCTCTTCTGAGCCTTGCAGATACATAGGGATACAGCTGTCTGAAAAAACGCGTTTATTTCGGGCTGAAAAACACGTTTTGAAAAGTGTGCTGTTACTGCCCCATAAGTTGCATGGGGGTGACCAAACTTGCAGAAACATGTTTATTTCTGTTGAAAAAACACGTTTTGGCACTTTCTGCATACTGGGGTTAAGAGCTGAGTGTGTGGGCTCTTCTGAGCCTTGCAGATACATAGGGATACAGCTGTCTGAAAAAACGCGTTTATTTCGGGCTGAAAAACACTTTTTGAAAAGTGTTCTGTTACTGCCCCATAAGTTGCATGGGGGTGACCAAACTTGCAGAAACATGTTTATTTCTGCTGAAAAACATGTTTAGACACTTTCTGCACACTGGGGTTAAGAGCTGAGTGTGTGGGCTCTTCTGAGCCTTGCAGTTACATTGGGATCCTGAAGTCTGAAAAAACGCCTTCATTTCGGGCTGAAAAGCACGTTTTGAAAAGTGTGCTGTTATTGCCCCATAATTTACATGGGGTTGACCAAACTTGCAGAAACATGTTAATTTCTGCTGAAAAACACGTTTTGGCACTTTCTGCACACTGGGGTTAAGAGCTGAGTGTGTGGGCTCTTCTGAGCCTTGCAGTTACATGGGAATTCAGTTGACTGAAAAAACGCGTTTATTTCGGGCTGAAAAACACGTTTTGAAAGTGTGCTGTTACTGCCCCATAACTTACATGGGGTTGACCAAACTTGCAGAAACATGTTTATTTCTGCTGAAAAACATGTTTAGACACTTTCTGCACACTGGGATTAAGAGCTGAGTGTGTGGGCTCCTCTGAGCCTTGCAGTTACATGGGAATTCAGTTGTCTGAAAAAACGCTTTTATTTCGGGCTGAAAAACACGTTTTGAAAAGTGTTCTGTTACTGCCCCATGAGTTGCATGGGGGTGACCAATTTTGCAGAAACATGTTTATTTCTGCTGAAAAAACACGTTTTGGCACTTTCTGTACACTGGGGTTAAGAGCTGAGTGTGTGGGCTCTTCTGAGCCTTGCAGTTACATAGGGATACAGCTGTCTGAAAAAACGTGTTTATTTCGGGCTGAAAAACACGTTTTGAAAAGTGTTCTGTTACGGCCCCATAAGTTGCATGGGGGTGAACAAACTTGCAGAAACATGTTTATTTCTGCTGAAAAACATGTTTTGGCACTTTCTGCATACTGGGGTTAAGAGCTGAGTGTGTGGGCTCTTCTGAGCCTTGCAGTTACATAGGTGTAGAGCTGTCTGAAAAAACGCGTTTATTTCGGGCTGAAAAACACGTTTTGAAAAGTGTGCTGTTACTGCCCATTAAGTTGCATGGGGGTGACCAAACTTGCAGAAACATGTTTATTTCTGCTGAAAAAACACGTTTTGGCACTTTCTGCATACTGGGGTTAAGAGCTGAGTGTGTGGGCTCTTCTGAGCCTTGCAGTTACATAGGTATAGAGCTGTCTGAAGAAACGCGTTTATTTCGGGCTGAAAAACACGTTTTGAAAAGTGTGCTGTTACTGCCCCATAAGTTGCATGGGGGTGACCAAACTTGCAGAAACGTTTATTTCTGTTGAAAAAACACGTTTTGGCACTTTCTGCATACTGGGGTTAACAGCTGAGTGTGTGGGCTCTTCTGAGCCTTGCAGTTACATTGGGATCCTGAAGTCTGAAAAAACCCCTTCATTTCGGGCTGAAAAGCACGTTTTGAAAAGTGTGCTGTTATTGCCCCATAATTTACATGGGGTTGACCAAACTTGCAGAAACATGTTAATTTCTGCTGAAAAACACGTTTTGGCACTTTCTGCACACTGGGGTTAAGAGTTGAGTGTGTGGGCTCTTCTGAGCCTTGCAGTTACATGGGAATTCATTTGACTGAAAAAACGCGTTTATTTCGGGCTGAAAAACACGTTCTGAAAAGTGTGCTGTTACGGCCCCATAACTTACATGGGGTTGACCAAACTTGCAGAAACATGTTTATTTCTGCTGAAAAACACGTTTTGACACTTTCAGCACACTGGGGTTAAGACCTGAGTATGTGGTCTCTTCTGAGCCTTGCAGTTACATAGGGATACAGCTGTCTGAAAAAACGCGTTTATTTCGGGCTGAAAAACACGTTTTGAAAAGTGTGCTGTTACTGCCCCATAAGTTGCATGGAGGTGACCAAACTTGCAGAAACATGTTTATTTCTGCTGAAAAACATGTTTAGACACTTTCTGCACACTGGGATTAAGAGCTGAGTGTGTGGGCTCCTCTGAGCCTTGCAGTTACATGGGAATTCAGTTGTCTCAAAAAACGCTTTTATTTCGGGCTGAAAAACACGTTTTGAAAAGTGTTCTGTTACTGCCCCATGAGTTGCATGGGGGTGACCAATTTTGCAGAAACATGTTTATTTCTGCTGAAAAAACACGTTTTGGCACTTTCTGCATACTGGGGTTAAGAGCTGAGTGTGTGGGCTCTTCTGAGCCTTGCAGTTACATAGGGATACAGCTGTCTGAAAAAACGTGTTTATTTCGGGCTGAAAAACACGTTTTGAAAAGTGTTCTGTTACGGCCCCATAAGTTGCATGGGGGTGACCAAACTTGCAGAAACATGTTTATTTCTGCTGAAAAAACACGTTTTGGCACTTTCTGCATACTGGGGTTAAGAGCTGAGTGTGTGGGCTCTTCTGAGCCTTGCAGTTACATTGGGATCCTGAAGTCTGAAAAAACGCCTTCATTTCGGGCTGAAAAGCACGTTTTGAAAAGTGTGCTGTTATTGCCCCATAATTTACATGGGGTTGACCAAACTTGCAGAAACATGTTAATTTCTGCTGAAAAACACGTTTTGGCACTTTCTGCACACTGGGGTTAAGAGCTGAGTGTGTGGGCTCTTCTTAGCCTTGCAGTTACATGGGAATTCAGTTGACTGAAAAAACGCGTTTATTTCGGGCTGAAAAACACATTCTGAAAAGTGTGCTGTTACTGCCCCATAACTTACATGGGGTTGACCAAACTTGCAGAAACATGTTTATTTCTGCTGAAAAACACGTTTTGACACTTTCAGCACACTGGGGTTAATACCTGAGTATGTGGGCTCTTCTGAGCCTTGCAGTTACATAGGGATACAGCTGTCTGAAAAAACGTGTTTATTTCGGGCTGAAAAACACGTTTTGAAAAGTGTGCTGTTACTGCCCCATAAGTTGCATGGGGGTGACCAAACTTGCAGAAACATGTTTATTTCTGCTGAAAAACATGTTTAGACACTTTCTGCACACTGGGGTTAAGAGCTGAGTGTGTGGGCTCTTCTGAGCCTTGCAGTTACATGGGAATTCAGTTGTCTGAAAAAACGCGTTTATTTCGGGCTGAAAAACACGTTTTGAAAAGTGTGCTGTTACTGCCCCATAACTTACATGGGGGTGACCAAACTTGAAGAAACATGTTAATTTCTGCTGAAAAACACGTTTTGGCACTTTCTGTACACTGGGGTTAAGAGCTCAGTGTGTGGGCTCCTCTGAGCCTTGCAGTTACATGGGAATTCAGATGACTGAAAAAACGCGTTTATTTCGGGCTGAAAAACACGTTTTGAAAAGTGTGCTGTTACTGCCCCATAACTTACATGGGGTTGACCAAACTTGCAGAAACATGTTTATTTCTGCTGAAAAACATGTTTAGACACTTTCTGCACACTGGGATTAAGAGCTGAGTGTGTGGGCTCCTCTGAGCCTTGCAGTTACATGGGAATTCAGTTGTCTGAAAAAACGCTTTTATTTCGGGCTGAAAAACACGTTTTGAAAAGTGTTCTGTTACTGCCCCATGAGTTGCATGGGGGTGACCAATTTTGCAGAAACATGTTTATTTCTGCTGAAAAAACACGTTTTGGCACTTTCTGTACACTGGGGTTAACAGCTGAGTGTGTGGGCTCTTCTGAGCCTTGCAGTTACATTGGGATCCTGAAGTCTGAAAAAACCCCTTCATTTCGGGCTGAAAAGCACGTTTTGAAAAGTGTGCTGTTATTGCCCCATAATTTACATGGGGTTGACCAAACTTGCAGAAACATGTTAATTTCTGCTGAAAAACACGTTTTGGCACTTTCTGCACACTGGGGTTAAGAGCTGAGTGTGTGGGCTCTTCTGAGCCTTGCAGTTACATGGGAATTCAGTTGACTGAAAAAACGCGTTTATTTCGGGCTGAAAAACACGTTCTGAAAAGTGTGCTGTTACTGCCCCATAACTTACATGGGGTTGACCAAACTTGCAGAAACATGTTTATTTCTGCTGAAAAACACGTTTTGACACTTTCAGCACACTGGGTTAATACCTGAGTATGTGGGCTCTTCTGAGCCTTGCAGTTACATAGGGATACAGCTGTCTGAAAAAACGTGTTTATTTCGGGCTGAAAAACACGTTTTGAAAACTGTGCTGTTACTGCCCCATAAGTTGCATGGGGGTGACCAAACTTGCAGAAACATGTTTATTTCTGCTGAAAAACATGTTTAGACACTTTCTGCACACTGGGGTTAAGAGCTGAGTGTGTGGGCTCTTCTGAGCCTTGCAGTTACATGGGAATTCAGTTGTCTGAAAAAACGCGTTTATTTCGGGCTGAAAAACACGTTTTGAAAAGTGTGCTGTTACTGCCCCATAACTTACATGGGGGTGACCAAACTTGAAGAAACATGTTAATTTCTGCTGAAAAACACGTTTTGGCACTTTCTGTACACTGGGGTTAAGAGCTTAGTGTGTGGGCTCCTCTGAGCCTTGCAGTTACATGGGAATTCAGTTGACTGAAAAAACGCGTTTATTTCGGGCTGAAAAACACGTTTTGAAAAGTGTGCTGTTACTGCCCCATAACTTACATGGGGTTGACCAAACTTGCAGAAACATGTTTATTTCTGCTGAAAAACATGTTTAGACACTTTCTGCACACTGGGATTAAGAGCTGAGTGTGTGGGCTCCTCTGAGCCTTGCAGTTACATGGGAATTCAGTTGTCTGAAAAAACGCTTTTATTTCGGGCTGAAAAACACGTTTTGAAAAGTGTTCTGTTACTGCCCCATGAGTTGCATGGGGGTGACCAATTTTGCAGAAACATGTTTATTTCTGCTGAAAAAACACGTTTTGGCACTTTCTGTACACTGGGGTTAACAGCTGAGTGTGTGGGCTCTTCTGAGCCTTGCAGTTACATTGGGATCCTGAAGTCTGAAAAAACCCCTTCATTTCGGGCTGAAAAGCACGTTTTGAAAAGTGTGCTGTTATTGCCCCATAATTTACATGGGGTTGACCAAACTTGCAGAAACATGTTAATTTCTGCTGAAAAACACGTTTTGGCACTTTCTGCACACTGGGGTTAAGAGCTGAGTGTGTGGGCTCTTCTGAGCCTTGCAGTTACATGGGAATTCAGTTGACTGAAAAAACGCGTTTATTTCGGGCTGAAAAACACGTTCTGAAAAGTGTGCTGTTACGGCCCCATAACTTACATGGGGTTGACCAAACTTGCAGAAACATGTTTATTTCTGCTGAAAAACACGTTTTGACACTTTCAGCACACTGGGGTTAAGACCTGAGTGTGTGGGCTCCTCTGAGCCTTGCAGTTACATGGGAATTCAGTTGTCTGAAAAAACGCTTTTATTTCGGGCTGAAAAACACGTTTTGAAAAGTGTTCTGTTACTGCCCCATGAGTTGCATGGGGGTGACCAATTTTGCAGAAACATGTTTATTTCTGCTGAAAAAACACGTTTTGGCACTTTCTGCATACTGGGGTTAAGAGCTGAGTGTGTGGGCTCTTCTGAGCCTTGCAGTTACATAGGGATACAGCTGTCTGAAAAAACGTGTTTATTTCGGGCTGAAAAACACGTTTTGAAAAGTGTTCTGTTACGGCCCCATAAGTTGCATGGGGGTGACCAAACTTGCAGAAACATGTTTATTTCTGCTGAAAAAACACGTTTTGGCACTTTCTGCATACTGGGGTTAAGAGCTGAGTGTGTGGGCTCTTCTGAGCCTTGCAGTTACATGGGAATTCAGTTGACTGAAAAAACGCGTTTATTTCGGGCTGAAAAACACGTTCTGAAAAGTGTGCTGTTACTGCCCCATAACTTACATGGGGTTGACCAAACTTGCAGAAACATGTTTATTTCTGCTGAAAAACACGTTTTGACACTTTCAGCACACTGGGTTAATACCTGAGTATGTGGGCTCTTCTGAGCCTTGCAGTTACATAGGGATACAGCTGTCTGAAAAAACGTGTTTATTTCGGGCTGAAAAACACGTTTTGAAAAGTGTGCTGTTACTGCCCCATAAGTTGCATGGGGGTGACCAAACTTGCAGAAACATGTTTATTTCTGCTGAAAAACATGTTTAGACACTTTCTGCACACTGGGGTTAAGAGCTGAGTGTGTGGGCTCTTCTGAGCCTTGCAGTTACATGGGAATTCAGTTGTCTGAAAAAACGCGTTTATTTCGGGCTGAAAAACACGTTTTGAAAAGTGTGCTGTTACTGCCCCATAACTTACATGGGGGTGACCAAACTTGAAGAAACATGTTAATTTCTGCTGAAAAACACGTTTTGGCACTTTCTGTACACTGGGTTTAAGAGCTTAGTGTGTGGGCTCTTCTGAGCCTTGCAGTTACATAGGGATACAGCTGTCTGAAAAAACGCGTTTATTTCGGCTGAAAAACACGTTTTGAAAAGTGAGCTGTTACTGCCCCATAAGTTACATGGGGTTGACCAAACTTGCAGAAACATGTTTATTTCTGCTGAAAAACAAATTTTGACACTTTCAGCACACTGGGGTTAAGTCCTGAGTGTGTGGGCTCTTCTGAGCCTTGCAGTTACATAGGGATACAGCTGTCTGAAAAAACGCGTTTATTTCGGGCTGAAAAACACGTTTTGAAAAGTGAGCTGTTACTGCCCCATAAGTTACATGGGGTTAACCAAACTTGCAGAAACATGTTTATTTCTGCTGAAAAACATGTTTTGACACTTTCTGCACACTGGGGTTAAGACCTGAGTGTGTGGGCTCTTCTGAGCCTTGCAGTTACATAGGGATACAGCTGTCTGAAAAACGCGTTTATTTCGGGCTGAAAAACACGTTTTGAAAAGTGAGCTGTTACTGACCCCTAACTTACATGGGGTTGACCAAACTTGCAGAAACATGTTTATTTCTGCTGAAAAACATGTTTTGACACTTTCAGCACAGTGGGGTTGAGACCTGAGTGTGTGGGCTCTTCTGAGCCTTGCAGTTACATAGGGATACAGCTGTCTGAAAAAACGCGTTTATTTCGGCTGAAAAACACGTTTTGAAAAGTGAGCTGTTACTGCCCCATAAGTTACATGGGGTTGACCAAACTTGCAGAAACATGTTTATTTCTGCTGAAAAACACATTTTGACACTTTCAGCACACTGGGGTTAAGACCTGAGTGTGTGGGCTCTTCTGAGCCTTGCAGTTACATAGGGATACAGCTGTCTGAAAAAACGCGTTTATTTCGGGCTGAAAAACACGTTTTGAAAAGTGTGCTGTTACAGCCCCATAACTTACATGGGGTTGACCAAACTTGCAGAAACATGTTTATTTCTGCTGAAAAACATGTTTTGACACTTTCAGCACACTGGGGTTAAGACCTGAGTGTGTGGGCTCTTCTGAGCCTTGCAGTTACATAGGGATACAGCTGTCTGAAAAAACGCGTTTATTTCGGGCTGAAAAACACGTTTTGAAAAGTGTGCTGTTACTGCCCCATAACTTACATGGGGTTGACCAAACTTGCAGAAACATGTTTATTTCTGCTGAAATACACGTTTTGACACTTTCAGCACACTGGGGTTAAGACCTGAGTGTGTGGGCTCTTCTGAGCCTTGCAGTTACATAGGGATACAGCTGTCTGAAAAAACGCGTTTATTTCGGGCTGAAAAACACGTTTTGAAAAGTGAGCTGTTACTGACCCATAACTTACATGGGGTTGACCAAACTTGCAGAAACATGTTTATTTCTGCTGAAAAACACATTTTGACACTTTCAGCACACTGGGATTAAGACCTGAGTGTGTGGGCTCTTCTGAGCCTTGCAGATACATAGGGATACAGCTGTCTGAAAAAACGCGTTTATTTCGGGCTGAAAAACACGTTTTGAAAAGTGAGCTGTTACTGACCCATAACTTACATGGGGTTGACCAAACTTGCAGAAACATGTTTATTTCTGCTGAAAAACATGTTTTGACACTTTCAGCGCACTGGGGTTAAGACCTGAGTGTGTGGGCTCTTCTGAGCCTTGCAGTTACATAGGGTAACAGCTATCTGAAAAAACGCGTTTATTTCGGGCTGAAAAACACGTTTTGAAAAGTGAGCTGTTACTGACCCATAAGTTACATGGGGTTGACCAAACTTGCAGAAACATGTTTATTTCTGCTGAAAAACATGTTTTGACACTTTCAGCACACTGGGGTTAAGACCTGAGTGTGTGGGCTCTTCTGAGCCTTGCAGTTACATAGGGATACAGCTGTCTGAAAAAACGCGTTTATTTCGGGCTGAAAAACACGTTTTGAAAAGTGAGCTGTTACTGACCCATAACTTACATGGGGTTGACCAAACTTGCAGAAACATGTTTATTTCTGCTGAAAAACATGTTTTGACACTTTCAGCACACTGGGGTTAAGACCTGAGTGTGTGGGCTCTTCTGAGCCTTGCAGTTACATAGGGATACAGCTGTCTGAAAAAACGCGTTTATTTCGGGCTGAAAAACACGTTTTGAAAAGTGTGCTGTTACTGCCCCATAACTTACATGGGGTTGACCAAACTTGCAGAAACATGTTTATTTCTGCTGAAAAACATGTTTTGACACTTTCAGCATACTGGGGTTAAGACCTGAGTGTGTGGGCTCTTCTGAGCCTTGCAGTTACATAGGGATACAGCTGTCTGAAAAAACGCATTTATTTCGGGCTGAAAAACACGTTTTGAAAAGTGTGCTGTTACTGCCCCATAACTTACATGGGGTTGACCAAACTTGCAGAAACATTTTTATTTCTGCTGAAAAACATGTTTTGACACTTTCAGCACACTGGGGTTAAGACCTGAGTGTGTGGGCTCTTCTGAGCCTTGCAGTTACATAGGGATACAGCTGTCTGAAAAAACGCGTTTATTTCGGCTGAAAAACACGTTTTGAAAAGTGAGCTGTTACTGCCCCATAAGTTACATGGGGTTGACCAAACTTGCAGAAACATGTTTATTTCTGCTGAAAAACATGTTTTGACACTTTCAGCACACTGGGGTTAAGACCTGAGTGTGTGGGCTCTTCTGAACCTTGCAGTTACATAGGGATACAGCTGTCTGAAAAAACGCGTTTATTTCGGGCTGAAAAACACGTTTTGAAAAGTGTGCTGTTACTGCCCCATAACTTACATGGGGTTGACCAAACTTGCAGAAACATGTTTATTTCTGCTGAAAAACACGTTTTGACACTTTCAGCACACTGGGGTTAAGACCTGAGTGTGTGGGCTCTTCTGAGCCTTGCAGTTACATAGGGATACAGCTGTCTGAAAAAACGCGTTTATTTCGGGCTGAAAAACACGTTTTGAAAAGTGAGCTGTTACTGACCCATAACTTACATGGGGTTGACCAAACTTGCAGAAACATGTTTATTTCTGCTGAAAAACACATTTTGACACTTTCAGCACACTGGGATTAAGACCTGAGTGTGTGGGCTCTTCTGAGCCTTGCAGATACATAGGGATACAGCTGTCTGAAAAAACGCGTTTATTTCGGGCTGAAAAACACGTTTTGAAAAGTGAGCTGTTACTGACCCATAACTTACATGGGGTTGACCAAACTTGCAGAAACATGTTTATTTCTGCTGAAAAACACATTTTGACACTTTCAGCACACTGGGGTTAAGACCTGAGTGTGTGGGCTCTTCTGAGCCTTGCAGTTACATAGGGATACAGCTGTCTGAAAAAACGCGTTTATTTCGGGCTGAAAAACACGTTTTGAAAAGTGTGCTGTTACAGCCCCATAACTTACATGGGGTTGACCAAACTTGCAGAAACATGTTTATTTCTGCTGAAAAACATGTTTTGACACTTTCAGCACACTGGGGTTAAGACCTGAGTGTGTGGGCTCTTCTGAGCCTTGCAGTTACATAGGGATACAGCTGTCTGAAAAAACGCGTTTATTTCGGGCTGAAAAACACGTTTTGAAAAGTGTGCTGTTACTGCCCCATAACTTACATGGGGTTGACCAAACTTGCAGAAACATGTTTATTTCTGCTGAAATACACGTTTTGACACTTTCAGCACACTGGGGTTAAGACCTGAGTGTGTGGGCTCTTCTGAGCCTTGCAGTTACATAGGGATACAGCTGTCTGAAAAAACGCGTTTATTTCGGGCTGAAAAACACGTTTTGAAAAGTGAGCTGTTACTGACCCATAACTTACATGGGGTTGACCAAACTTGCAGAAACATGTTTATTTCTGCTGAAAAACACATTTTGACACTTTCAGCACACTGGGATTAAGACCTGAGTGTGTGGGCTCTTCTGAGCCTTGCAGATACATAGGGATACAGCTGTCTGAAAAAACGCGTTTATTTCGGGCTGAAAAACACGTTTTGAAAAGTGAGCTGTTACTGACCCATAACTTACATGGGGTTGACCAAACTTGCAGAAACATGTTTATTTCTGCTGAAAAACATGTTTTGACACTTTCAGCGCACTGGGGTTAAGACCTGAGTGTGTGGGCTCTTCTGAGCCTTGCAGTTACATAGGGTAACAGCTATCTGAAAAAACGCGTTTATTTCGGGCTGAAAAACACGTTTTGAAAAGTGAGCTGTTACTGACCCATAAGTTACATGGGGTTGACCAAACTTGCAGAAACATGTTTATTTCTGCTGAAAAACATGTTTTGACACTTTCAGCACACTGGGGTTAAGACCTGAGTGTGTGGGCTCTTCTGAGCCTTGCAGTTACATAGGGATACAGCTGTCTGAAAAAACGCGTTTATTTCGGGCTGAAAAACACGTTTTGAAAAGTGAGCTGTTACTGACCCATAACTTACATGGGGTTGACCAAACTTGCAGAAACATGTTTATTTCTGCTGAAAAACATGTTTTGACACTTTCAGCACACTGGGGTTAAGACCTGAGTGTGTGGGCTCTTCTGAGCCTTGCAGTTACATAGGGATACAGCTGTCTGAAAAAACGCGTTTATTTCGGGCTGAAAAACACGTTTTGAAAAGTGTGCTGTTACTGCCCCATAACTTACATGGGGTTGACCAAACTTGCAGAAACATGTTTATTTCTGCTGAAAAACATGTTTTGACACTTTCAGCATACTGGGGTTAAGACCTGAGTGTGTGGGCTCTTCTGAGCCTTGCAGTTACATAGGGATACAGCTGTCTGAAAAAACGCGTTTATTTCGGGCTGAAAAACACGTTTTGAAAAGTGTGCTGTTACTGCCCCATAACTTACATGGGGTTGACCAAACTTGTAGAAACATGTTTATTTCTGCTGAAAAACACGTTTTGACACTTTCAGCACACTGGGGTTAAGACCTGAGTGTGTGGGCTCTTCTGAGCCTTGCAGTTACATAGGGATACAGCTGTCTGAAAAAACGCGTTTATTTCGGGCTGAAAAACACGTTTTGAAAAGTGAGCTGTTACTGACCCATAACTTACATGGGGTTGACCAAACTTGCAGAAACATTTTTATTTCTGCTGAAAAACATGTTTTGACACTTTCAGCACACTGGGGTTAAGACCTGAGTGTGTGGGCTCTTCTGAGCCTTGCAGTTACATAGGGATACAGCTGTCTGAAAAAACGCGTTTATTTCGGCTGAAAAACACGTTTTGAAAAGTGAGCTGTTACTGCCCCATAAGTTACATGGGGTTGACCAAACTTGCAGAAACATGTTTATTTCTGCTGAAAAACATGTTTTGACACTTTCAGCACACTGGGGTTAAGACCTGAGTGTGTGGGCTCTTCTGAACCTTGCAGTTACATAGGGATACAGCTGTCTGAAAAAACGCGTTTATTTCGGGCTGAAAAACACGTTTTGAAAAGTGTGCTGTTACTGCCCCATAACTTACATGGGGTTGACCAAACTTGCAGAAACATGTTTATTTCTGCTGAAAAACACGTTTTGACACTTTCAGCACACTGGGGTTAAGACCTGAGTGTGTGGGCTCTTCTGAGCCTTGCAGTTACATAGGGATACAGCTGTCTGAAAAAACGCGTTTATTTCGGGCTGAAAAACACGTTTTGAAAAGTGAGCTGTTACTGACCCATAACTTACATGGGGTTGACCAAACTTGCAGAAACATGTTTATTTCTGCTGAAAAACACATTTTGACACTTTCAGCACACTGGGATTAAGACCTGAGTGTGTGGGCTCTTCTGAGCCTTGCAGATACATAGGGATACAGCTGTCTGAAAAAACGCGTTTATTTCGGGCTGAAAAACACGTTTTGAAAAGTGAGCTGTTACTGACCCATAACTTACATGGGGTTGACCAAACTTGCAGAAACATGTTTATTTCTGCTGAAAAACATGTTTTGACACTTTCAGCGCACTGGGGTTAAGACCTGAGTGTGTGGGCTCTTATGAGCCTTGCAGTTACATAGGGTAACAGCTATCTGAAAAAACGCGTTTATTTCGGGCTGAAAAACACGTTTTGAAAAGTGAGCTGTTACTGACCCATAAGTTACATGGGGTTGACCAAACTTGCAGAATCATGTTTATTTCTGCTGAAAAACATGTTTTGACACTTTCAGCACACTGGGGTTAAGACCTGAGTGTGTGGGCTCTTCTGAGCCTTGCAGTTACATAGGGATACAGCTGTCTGAAAAAACGCGTTTATTTCGGGCTGAAAAACACGTTTTGAAAAGTGAGCTGTTACTGACCCATAACTTACATGGGGTTGACCAAACTTGCAGAAACATGTTTATTTCTGCTGAAAAACATGTTTTGACACTTTCAGCACACTGGGGTTAAGACCTGAGTGTGTGGGCTCTTCTGAGCCTTGCAGTTACATAGGGATACAGCTGTCTGAAAAAACGCGTTTATTTCGGGCTGAAAAACACGTTTTGAAAAGTGTGCTGTTACTGCCCCATAACTTACATGGGGTTGACCAAACTTGCAGAAACATGTTTATTTCTGCTGAAAAACATGTTTTGACACTTTCAGCATACCTTGGTTAAGACCTGAGTGTGTGGGCTCTTCTGAGCCTTGCAGTTACATAGGGATACAGCTGTCTGAAAAAACGCGTTTATTTCGGGCTGAAAAACACGTTTTGAAAAGTGTGCTGTTACTGCCCCATAACTTACATGGGGTTGACCAAACTTGTAGAAACATGTTTATTTCTGCTGAAAAACACGTTTTGACACTTTCAGCACACTGGGGTTAAGACCTGAGTGTGTGGGCTCTTCTGAGCCTTGCAGTTACATAGGGATACAGCTGTCTGAAAAAACGCGTTTATTTCGGGCTGAAAAACACGTTTTGAAAAGTGAGCTGTTACTGACCCATAACTTACATGGGGTTGACCAAACTTGCAGAAACATTTTTATTTCTGCTGAAAAACATGTTTTGACACTTTCAGCACAGTGGGGTTGAGACCTGAGTGTGTGGGCTCTTCTGAGCCTTGCAGTTACATAGGGATACAGCTGTCTGAAAAAACGCGTTTATTTCGGCTGAAAAACACGTTTTGAAAAGTGAGCTGTTACTGCCCCATAAGTTACATGGGGTTGACCAAACTTGCAGAAACATGTTTATTTCTGCTGAAAAACACATTTTGACACTTTCAGCACACTGGGGTTAAGACCTGAGTGTGTGGGCTCTTCTGAGCCTTGCAGATACATAGGGATACAGCTGTCTGAAAAAACGCGTTTATTTCGGGCTGAAAAACACGTTTTGAAAAGTGTGCTGTTACTGCCCCATAACTTACATGGGGTTGACCAAACTTGTAGAAACATGTTTATTTCTGCTGAAAAACATGTTTTGACACTTTCAGCACAGTGGGTTGAGACCTGAGTGTGTGGGCTCTTCTGAGCCTTGCAGTTACATAGGGATACAGCTGTCTGAAAAAACGCGTTTATTTCGGCTGAAAAACACGTTTTGAAAAGTGAGCTGTTACTGCCCCATAAGTTACATGGGGTTGACCAAACTTGCAGAAACATGTTTATTTCTGCTGAAAAACACATTTTGACACTTTCAGCACACTGGGGTTAAGACCTGAGTGTGTGGGCTCTTCTGAGCCTTGCAGTTACATAGGGATACAGCTGTCTGAAAAAACGTGTTTATTTCGGGCTGAAAAACACGTTTTGAAAAGTGTGCTGTTACTGCCCCATAACTTACATGGGGTTGACCAAACTTGCAGAAACATGTTTATTTCAGCTGAAAAACACGTTTTGACACTTTCAGCACACTGGGGTTAAGACCTGAGTGTGTGGGCTCTTCTGAGCCTTGCAGTTACATAGGGATACAGCTGTCTGAAAAAACGCGTTCATTTCGGGCTGAAAATACGTTTTGAAAAGTGAGCTGTTACTGCCCCATAAGTTACATGGGGTTGACCAAACTTGCAGAAACATGTTTATTTCTGCTGAAAAACATGTTTTGACACTTTCAGCACACTGGGGTTAAGACCTGAGTGTGTGGGCTCTTCTGAGCCTTGCAGTTACATAGGGATACAGCTGTCTGAAAAAACGCGTTTATTTTGGGCTGAAAAACACGTTTTGAAAAGTGAGCTGTTACTGCCCCATAAGTTACATGGGGTTGACCAAACTTGCAGAAACATGTTTATTTCTGCTGAAAAACATGTTTTGACACTTTCAGCACACTGGGGTTATGACCGGAGTGTGTGGGCTCTTCTGAACCTTGCAGTTACATAGGGATTCAGCTGTCTGAAAAAACGCGTTTATTTCGGGCTGAAAAACACGTTTTGAAAAGTGTGCTGTTACTGCCCCATAACTTACATGGGGTTGACCAAACTTGCAGAAACATGTTTATTTCTGCTGAAAAACACGTTTTGACACTTTCAGCACACTGGGGTTAAGACCTGAGTGTGTGGGCTCTTCTGAGCCTTGCAGTTACATAGGGATACAGCTGTCTGAAAAAACGCGTTTATTTCGGGCTGAAAAACACGTTTTGAAAAGTGAGCTGTTACTGACCCATAACTTACATGGGGTTGACCAAACTTGCAGAAACATTTTTATTTCTGCTGAAAAACATGTTTTGACACTTTCAGCACACTGGGGTTAAGACCTGAGTGTGTGGGCTCTTCTGAGCCTTGCAGTTACATAGGGATACAGCTGTCTGAAAAAACGCGTTTATTTCGGCTGAAAAACACGTTTTGAAAAGTGAGCTGTTACAGCCCCATAAGTTACATGGGGTTGACCAAACTTGCAGAAACATGTTTATTTCTGCTGAAAAACACATTTTGACACTTTCAGCACACTGGGGTTAAGACCTGAGTGTGTGGGCTCTTCTGAGCCTTGCAGTTACATAGGGATACAGCTGTCTGAAAAAACGCGTTTATTTCGGGCTGAAAAACACGTTTTGAAAAGTGTGCTGTTACTGCCCCATAACTTACATGGGGTTGACCAAACTTGCAGAAACATGTTTATTTCAGCTGAAAAACACGTTTTGAAAAGTGAGCTGTTACTGACCCATAAGTTACATGGGGTTGACCAAACTTGCAGAAACATGTTTATTTCTGCTGAAAAACATGTTTTGACACTTTCAGCACACTGGGGTTAAGACCTGAGTGTGTGGGCTCTTCTGAGCCTTGCAGTTACATAGGGATACAGCTGTCTGAAAAAACGCGTTTATTTCGGGCTGAAAAACACGTTTTGAAAAGTGAGCTGTTACTGACCCATAACTTACATGGGGTTGACCAAACTTGCAGAAACATGTTTATTTCTGCTGAAAAACATGTTTTGACACTTTCAGCACACTGGGGTTAAGACCTGAGTGTGTGGGCTCTTCTGAGCCTTGCAGTTACATAGGGATACAGCTGTCTGAAAAAACGCGTTTATTTCGGGCTGAAAAACACGTTTTGAAAAGTGTGCTGTTACTGCCCCATAACTTACATGGGGTTGACCAAACTTGCAGAAACATGTTTATTTCTGCTGAAAAACATGTTTTGACACTTTCAGCATACTGGGGTTAAGACCTGAGTGTGTGGGCTCTTCTGAGCCTTGCAGTTACATAGGGATACAGCTGTCTGAAAAAACGCGTTTATTTCGGGCTGAAAAACACGTTTTGAAAAGTGTGCTGTTACTGCCCCATAACTTACATGGGGTTGACCAAACTTGCAGAAACATTTTTATTTCTGCTGAAAAACATGTTTTGACACTTTCAGCACACTGGGGTTAAGACCTGAGTGTGTGGGCTCTTCTGAGCCTTGCAGTTACATAGGGATACAGCTGTCTGAAAAAACGCGTTTATTTCGGCTGAAAAACACGTTTTGAAAAGTGAGCTGTTACTGCCCCATAAGTTACATGGGGTTGACCAAACTTGCAGAAACATGTTTATTTCTGCTGAAAAACATGTTTTGACACTTTCAGCACACTGGGGTTAAGACCTGAGTGTGTGGGCTCTTCTGAACCTTGCAGTTACATAGGGATACAGCTGTCTGAAAAAACGCGTTTATTTCGGGCTGAAAAACACGTTTTGAAAAGTGTGCTGTTACTGCCCCATAACTTACATGGGGTTGACCAAACTTGCAGAAACATGTTTATTTCTGCTGAAAAACACGTTTTGACACTTTCAGCACACTGGGGTTAAGACCTGAGTGTGTGGGCTCTTCTGAGCCTTGCAGTTACATAGGGATACAGCTGTCTGAAAAAACGCGTTTATTTCGGGCTGAAAAACACGTTTTGAAAAGTGAGCTGTTACTGACCCATAACTTACATGGGGTTGACCAAACTTGCAGAAACATGTTTATTTCTGCTGAAAAACACATTTTGACACTTTCAGCACACTGGGATTAAGACCTGAGTGTGTGGGCTCTTCTGAGCCTTGCAGATACATAGGGATACAGCTGTCTGAAAAAACGCGTTTATTTCGGGCTGAAAAACACGTTTTGAAAAGTGAGCTGTTACTGACCCATAACTTACATGGGGTTGACCAAACTTGCAGAAACATGTTTATTTCTGCTGAAAAACACATTTTGACACTTTCAGCACACTGGGGTTAAGACCTGAGTGTGTGGGCTCTTCTGAGCCTTGCAGTTACATAGGGATACAGCTGTCTGAAAAAACGCGTTTATTTCGGGCTGAAAAACACGTTTTGAAAAGTGTGCTGTTACAGCCCCATAACTTACATGGGGTTGACCAAACTTGCAGAAACATGTTTATTTCTGCTGAAAAACATGTTTTGACACTTTCAGCACACTGGGGTTAAGACCTGAGTGTGTGGGCTCTTCTGAGCCTTGCAGTTACATAGGGATACAGCTGTCTGAAAAAACGCGTTTATTTCGGGCTGAAAAACACGTTTTGAAAAGTGTGCTGTTACTGCCCCATAACTTACATGGGGTTGACCAAACTTGCAGAAACATGTTTATTTCTGCTGAAATACACGTTTTGACACTTTCAGCACACTGGGGTTAAGACCTGAGTGTGTGGGCTCTTCTGAGCCTTGCAGTTACATAGGGATACAGCTGTCTGAAAAAACGCGTTTATTTCGGGCTGAAAAACACGTTTTGAAAAGTGAGCTGTTACTGACCCATAACTTACATGGGGTTGACCAAACTTGCAGAAACATGTTTATTTCTGCTGAAAAACACATTTTGACACTTTCAGCACACTGGGATTAAGACCTGAGTGTGTGGGCTCTTCTGAGCCTTGCAGATACATAGGGATACAGCTGTCTGAAAAAACGCGTTTATTTCGGGCTGAAAAACACGTTTTGAAAAGTGAGCTGTTACTGACCCATAACTTACATGGGGTTGACCAAACTTGCAGAAACATGTTTATTTCTGCTGAAAAACATGTTTTGACACTTTCAGCGCACTGGGGTTAAGACCTGAGTGTGTGGGCTCTTCTGAGCCTTGCAGTTACATAGGGATAACAGCTATTCTGAAAAAACGCGTTTATTTCGGGCTGAAAAACACGTTTTGAAAAGTGAGCTGTTACTGACCCATAAGTTACATGGGGTTGACCAAACTTGCAGAAACATGTTTATTTCTGCTGAAAAACATGTTTTGACACTTTCAGCACACTGGGGTTAAGACCTGAGTGTGTGGGCTCTTCTGAGCCTTGCAGTTACATAGGGATACAGCTGTCTGAAAAAACGCGTTTATTTCGGGCTGAAAAACACGTTTTGAAAAGTGAGCTGTTACTGACCCATAACTTACATGGGGTTGACCAAACTTGCAGAAACATGTTTATTTCTGCTGAAAAACATGTTTTGACACTTTCAGCACACTGGGGTTAAGACCTGAGTGTGTGGGCTCTTCTGAGCCTTGCAGTTACATAGGGATACAGCTGTCTGAAAAAACGCGTTTATTTCGGGCTGAAAAACACGTTTTGAAAAGTGTGCTGTTACTGCCCATAACTTACATGGGGTTGACCAAACTTGCAGAAACATGTTTATTTCTGCTGAAAAACATGTTTTGACACTTTCAGCATACTGGGGTTAAGACCTGAGTGTGTGGGCTCTTCTGAGCCTTGCAGTTACATAGGGATACAGCTGTCTGAAAAAACGCGTTTATTTCGGGCTGAAAAACACGTTTTGAAAAGTGTGCTGTTACTGCCCCATAACTTACATGGGGTTGACCAAACTTGTAGAAACATGTTTATTTCTGCTGAAAAACACGTTTTGACACTTTCAGCACACTGGGGTTAAGACCTGAGTGTGTGGGCTCTTCTGAGCCTTGCAGTTACATAGGGATACAGCTGTCTGAAAAAACGCGTTTATTTCGGGCTGAAAAACACGTTTTGAAAAGTGAGCTGTTACTGACCCATAACTTACATGGGGTTGACCAAACTTGCAGAAACATTTTTATTTCTGCTGAAAAACATGTTTTGACACTTTCAGCACACTGGGGTTAAGACCTGAGTGTGTGGGCTCTTCTGAGCCTTGCAGTTACATAGGGATACAGCTGTCTGAAAAAACGCGTTTATTTCGGCTGAAAAACACGTTTTGAAAAGTGAGCTGTTACTGCCCCAATAAGTTACATGGGGTTGACCAAACTTGCAGAAACATGTTTATTTCTGCTAAAAAACATGTTTTGACACTTTCAGCACACTGGGGTTAAGACCTGAGTGTGTGGGCTCTTCTGAACCTTGCAGTTACATAGGGATACAGCTGTCTGAAAAAACGCGTTTATTTCGGGCTGAAAAACACGTTTTGAAAAGTGTGCTGTTACTGCCCCATAACTTACATGGGGTTGACCAAACTTGCAGAAACATGTTTATTTCTGCTGAAAAACACGTTTTGACACTTTCAGCACACTGGGGTTAAGACCTGAGTGTGTGGGCTCTTCTGAGCCTTGCAGTTACATAGGGATACAGCTGTCTGAAAAAACGCGTTTATTTCGGGCTGAAAAACACGTTTTGAAAAGTGAGCTGTTACTGACCCCATAACTTACATGGGGTTGACCAAACTTGCAGAAACATGTTTATTTCTGCTGAAAAACACATTTTGACACTTTCAGCACACTGGGATTAAGACCTGAGTGTGTGGGCTCTTCTGAGCCTTGCAGATACATAGGGATACAGCTGTCTGAAAAAACGCGTTTATTTCGGGCTGAAAAACACGTTTTGAAAAGTGAGCTGTTACTGACCCATAACTTACATGGGTTGACCAAACTTGCAGAAACATGTTTATTTTCTGCTGAAAAACATGTTTTGACACTTTCAGCGCACTGGGGTTAAGACCTGAGTGTGTGGGCTCTTCTGAGCCTTGCAGTTACATAGGGTAACAGCTATCTGAAAAAACGCGTTTATTTCGGGCTGAAAAACACGTTTTGAAAAGTGAGCTGTTACTGACCCATAAGTTACATGGGGTTGACCAAACTTGCAGAATCATGTTTATTTCTGCTGAAAAACATGTTTTGACACTTTCAGCACACTGGGGTTAAGACCTGAGTGTGTGGGCTCTTCTGAGCCTTGCAGTTACATAGGGATACAGCTGTCTGAAAAAACGCGTTTATTTCGGGCTGAAAAACACGTTTTGAAAAGTGAGCTGTTACTGACCCATAACTTACATGGGGTTGACCAAACTTGCAGAAACATGTTTATTTCTGCTGAAAAACATGTTTTGACACTTTCAGCACACTGGGGTTAAGACCTGAGTGTGTGGGCTCTTCTGAGCCTTGCAGTTACATAGGGATACAGCTGTCTGAAAAAACGCGTTTATTTCGGGCTGAAAAACACGTTTTGAAAAGTGTGCTGTTACTGCCCCATAACTTACATGGGGTTGACCAAACTTGCAGAAACATGTTTATTTCTGCTGAAAAACATGTTTTGACACTTTCAGCATACCTTGGTTAAGACCTGAGTGTGTGGGCTCTTCTGAGCCTTGCAGTTACATAGGGATACAGCTGTCTGAAAAAACGCGTTTATTTCGGGCTGAAAAACACGTTTTGAAAAGTGTGCTGTTACTGCCCCATAACTTACATGGGGTTGACCAAACTTGTAGAAACATGTTTATTTCTGCTGAAAAACACGTTTTGACACTTTCAGCACACTGGGGTTAAGACCTGAGTGTGTGGGCTCTTCTGAGCCTTGCAGTTACATAGGGATACAGCTGTCTGAAAAAACGCGTTTATTTCGGGCTGAAAAACACGTTTTGAAAAGTGAGCTGTTACTGACCCATAACTTACATGGGGTTGACCAAACTTGCAGAAACATTTTTATTTCTGCTGAAAAACATGTTTTGACACTTTCAGCACAGTGGGGTTGAGACCTGAGTGTGTGGGCTCTTCTGAGCCTTGCAGTTACATAGGGATACAGCTGTCTGAAAAAACGCGTTTATTTCGGCTGAAAAACACGTTTTGAAAAGTGAGCTGTTACTGCCCCATAAGTTACATGGGGTTGACCAAACTTGCAGAAACATGTTTATTTCTGCTGAAAAACACATTTTGACACTTTCAGCACACTGGGGTTAAGACCTGAGTGTGTGGGCTCTTCTGAGCCTTGCAGATACATAGGGATACAGCTGTCTGAAAAAACGCGTTTATTTCGGGCTGAAAAACACGTTTTGAAAAGTGTGCTGTTACTGCCCCATAACTTACATGGGGTTGACCAAACTTGTAGAAACATGTTTATTTCTGCTGAAAAACATGTTTTGACACTTTCAGCACAGTGGGGTTGAGACCTGAGTGTGTGGGCTCTTCTGAGCCTTGCAGTTACATAGGGATACAGCTGTCTGAAAAAACGCGTTTATTTCGGCTGAAAAACACGTTTTGAAAAGTGAGCTGTTACTGCCCCATAAGTTACATGGGGTTGACCAAACTTGCAGAAACATGTTTATTTCTGCTGAAAAACACATTTTGACACTTTCAGCACACTGGGGTTAAGACCTGAGTGTGTGGGCTCTTCTGAGCCTTGCAGTTACATAGGGATACAGCTGTCTGAAAAAACGTGTTTATTTCGGGCTGAAAAACACGTTTTGAAAAGTGTGCTGTTACTGCCCCATAACTTACATGGGGTTGACCAAACTTGCAGAAACATGTTTATTTCAGCTGAAAAACACGTTTTGACACTTTCAGCACACTGGGGTTAAGACCTGAGTGTGTGGGCTCTTCTGAGCCTTGCAGTTACATAGGGATACAGCTGTCTGAAAAAACGCGTTCATTTCGGGCTGAAAATACGTTTTGAAAAGTGAGCTGTTACTGCCCCATAAGTTACATGGGGTTGACCAAACTTGCAGAAACATGTTTATTTCTGCTGAAAAACATGTTTTGACACTTTCAGCACACTGGGGTTAAGACCTGAGTGTGTGGGCTCTTCTGAGCCTTGCAGTTACATAGGGATACAGCTGTCTGAAAAAACGCGTTTATTTTGGGCTGAAAAACACGTTTTGAAAAGTGAGCTGTTACTGCCCCATAAGTTACATGGGGTTGACCAAACTTGCAGAAACATGTTTATTTCTGCTGAAAAACATGTTTTGACACTTTCAGCACACTGGGGTTATGACCGGAGTGTGTGGGCTCTTCTGAACCTTGCAGTTACATAGGGATACAGCTGTCTGAAAAAACGCGTTTATTTCGGGCTGAAAAACACGTTTTGAAAAGTGTGCTGTTACTGCCCCATAACTTACATGGGGTTGACCAAACTTGCAGAAACATGTTTATTTCTGCTGAAAAACACGTTTTGACACTTTCAGCACACTGGGGTTAAGACCTGAGTGTGTGGGCTCTTCTGAGCCTTGCAGTTACATAGGGATACAGCTGTCTGAAAAAACGCGTTTATTTCGGGCTGAAAAACACGTTTTGAAAAGTGAGCTGTTACTGACCCATAACTTACATGGGGTTGACCAAACTTGCAGAAACATTTTTATTTCTGCTGAAAAACATGTTTTGACACTTTCAGCACACTGGGGTTAAGACCTGAGTGTGTGGGCTCTTCTGAGCCTTGCAGTTACATAGGGATACAGCTGTCTGAAAAAACGCGTTTATTTCGGCTGAAAAACACGTTTTGAAAAGTGAGCTGTTACAGCCCCATAAGTTACATGGGGTTGACCAAACTTGCAGAAACATGTTTATTTCTGCTGAAAAACACATTTTGACACTTTCAGCACACTGGGGTTAAGACCTGAGTGTGTGGGCTCTTCTGAGCCTTGCAGTTACATAGGGATACAGCTGTCTGAAAAAACGCGTTTATTTCGGGCTGAAAAACACGTTTTGAAAAGTGTGCTGTTACTGCCCCATAACTTACATGGGGTTGACCAAACTTGCAGAAACATGTTTATTTCAGCTGAAAAACACGTTTTGACACTTTCAGCACACTGGGGTTAAGACCTGAGTGTGTGGGCTCTTCTGAGCCTTGCAGTTACATAGGGATACAGCTGTCTGAAAAAACGCGTTCATTTCGGGCTGAAAATACGTTTTGAAAAGTGAGCTGTTACTGCCCCATAAGTTACATGGGGTTGACCAAACTTGCAGAAACATGTTTATTTCTGCTGAAAAACATGTTTTGACACTTTCAGCACACTGGGGTTAAGACCTGAGTGTGTGGGCTCTTCTGAACCTTGCAGTTAGATAGGGATACAGCTGTCTGAAAAAACGCGTTTATTTCGGGCTGAAAAACACGTTTTGAAAAGTGTGCTGTTACTGCCCCATAACTTACATGGGGTTGACCAAACTTGCAGAAACATGTTTATTTCTGCTGAAAAACATGTTTTGACACTTTCAGCGCACTGGGGTTAAGACCTGAGTGTGTGGGCTCTTCTGAGCCTTGCAGTTACATAGGGATACAGCTGTCTGAAAAAACGTGTTTATTTCGGGCTGAAAAACACGTTTTGAAAAGTGAGCTGTTACTGACCCATAAGTTACATGGGGTTGACCAAACTTGCAGAATCATGTTTATTTCTGCTGAAAAACATGTTTTGACACTTTCAGCACACTGGGGTTAAGACCTGAGTGTGTGGGCTCTTCTGAGCCTTGCAGTTACATAGGGATACAGCTGTCTGAAAAAAGGCGTTTATTTCGGGCTGAAAAACACGTTTTGAAAAGTGAGCTGTTACTGACCCATAACTTACATGGGGTTGACCAAACTTGCAGAAACATGTTTATTTCTGCTGAAAAACATGTTTTGACACTTTCAGCACACTGGGGTTAAGACCTGAGTGTGTGGGCTCTTCTGAGCCTTGCAGTTACATAGGGATACAGCTGTCTGAAAAAACGCGTTTATTTCGGGCTGAAAAACACGTTTTGAAAAGTGTGCTGTTACTGCCCCATAACTTACATGGGGTTGACCAAACTTGCAGAAACATGTTTATTTCTGCTGAAAAACATGTTTTGACACTTTCAGCATACCTTGGTTAAGACCTGAGTGTGTGGGCTCTTCTGAGCCTTGCAGTTACATAGGGATACAGCTGTCTGAAAAAACGCGTTTATTTCGGGCTGAAAAACACGTTTTGAAAAGTGTGCTGTTACTGCCCCATAACTTACATGGGGTTGACCAAACTTGTAGAAACATGTTTATTTCTGCTGAAAAACACGTTTTGACACTTTCAGCACACTGGGGTTAAGACCTGAGTGTGTGGGCTCTTCTGAGCCTTGCAGTTACATAGGGATACAGCTGTCTGAAAAAACGCGTTTATTTCGGGCTGAAAAACACGTTTTGAAAAGTGAGCTGTTACTGACCCATAACTTACATGGGGTTGACCAAACTTGCAGAAACATTTTTATTTCTGCTGAAAAACATGTTTTGACACTTTCAGCACACTGGGGTTAAGACCTGAGTGTGTGGGCTCTTCTGAACCTTGCAGTTAGATAGGGATACAGCTGTCTGAAAAAACGCGTTTATTTCGGGCTGAAAAACACGTTTTGAAAAGTGTGCTGTTACTGCCCCATAACTTACATGGGGTTGACCAAACTTGCAGAAACATGTTTATTTCTGCTGAAAAACATGTTTTGACACTTTCAGCGCACTGGGGTTAAGACCTGAGTGTGTGGGCTCTTCTGAGCCTTGCAGTTACATAGGGATACAGCTGTCTGAAAAAACGTGTTTATTTCGGGCTGAAAAACACGTTTTGAAAAGTGAGCTGTTACTGACCCATAAGTTACATGGGGTTGACCAAACTTGCAGAATCATGTTTATTTCTGCTGAAAAACATGTTTTGACACTTTCAGCACACTGGGGTTAAGACCTGAGTGTGTGGGCTCTTCTGAGCCTTGCAGTTACATAGGGATACAGCTGTCTGAAAAAAGGCGTTTATTTCGGGCTGAAAAACACGTTTTGAAAAGTGAGCTGTTACTGACCCATAACTTACATGGGGTTGACCAAACTTGCAGAAACATGTTTATTTCTGCTGAAAAACATGTTTTGACACTTTCAGCACACTGGGGTTAAGACCTGAGTGTGTGGGCTCTTCTGAGCCTTGCAGTTACATAGGGATACAGCTGTCTGAAAAAACGCGTTTATTTCGGGCTGAAAAACACGTTTTGAAAAGTGTGCTGTTACTGCCCCATAACTTACATGGGGTTGACCAAACTTGCAGAAACATGTTTATTTCTGCTGAAAAACATGTTTTGACACTTTCAGCATACCTTGGTTAAGACCTGAGTGTGTGGGCTCTTCTGAGCCTTGCAGTTACATAGGGATACAGCTGTCTGAAAAAACGCGTTTATTTCGGGCTGAAAAACACGTTTTGAAAAGTGTGCTGTTACTGCCCCATAACTTACATGGGGTTGACCAAACTTGTAGAAACATGTTTATTTCTGCTGAAAAACACGTTTTGACACTTTCAGCACACTGGGGTTAAGACCTGAGTGTGTGGGCTCTTCTGAGCCTTGCAGTTACATAGGGATACAGCTGTCTGAAAAAACGCGTTTATTTCGGGCTGAAAAACACGTTTTGAAAAGTGAGCTGTTACTGACCCATAACTTACATGGGGTTGACCAAACTTGCAGAAACATTTTTATTTCTGCTGAAAAACATGTTTTGACACTTTCAGCACAGTGGGGTTGAGACCTGAGTGTGTGGGCTCTTCTGAGCCTTGCAGTTACATAGGGATACAGCTGTCTGAAAAACGCGTTTATTTCGGGCTGAAAAACACGTTTTGAAAAGTGAGCTGTTACTGACCCCTAACTTACATGGGGTTGACCAAACTTGCAGAAACATGTTTATTTCTGCTGAAAAACATGTTTTGACACTTTCAGCACAGCGGGGTTGAGACCTGAGTGTGTGGGCTCTTCTGAGCCTTGCAGTTACATAGGGATACAGCTGTCTGAAAAAACGCGTTCATTTCGGGCTGAAAATACGTTTTGAAAAGTGAGCTGTTAATGCCCCATAAGTTACATGGGGTTGACCAAACTTGCAGAAACATGTTTATTTCTGCTGAAAAACATGTTTTGACACTTTCAGCACACTGGGGTTAAGACCTGAGTGTGTGGGCTCTTCTGAGCCTTGCAGTTACATAGGGATACAGCTGTCTGAAAAAACGCGTTTATTTTGGGCTGAAAAACACGTTTTGAAAAGTGAGCTGTTACTGCCCCATAAGTTACATGGGGTTGACCAAACTTGCAGAAAGATGTTTATTTCTGCTGAAAAACATGTTTTGACACTTTCAGCACACTGGGGTTAAGACCGGAGTGTGTGGGCTCTTCTGAACCTTGCAGTTACATAGGGATACAGCTGTCTGAAAAAACGCGTTTATTTCGGGCTGAAAAACACGTTTTGAAAAGTGTGCTGTTACTGCCCCATAACTTACATGGGGTTGACCAAACTTGCAGAAACATGTTTATTTCTGCTGAAAAACACGTTTTGACACTTTCAGCACACTGGGGTTAAGACCTGAGTGTGTGGGCTCTTCTGAGCCTTGCAGTTACATAGGGATACAGCTGTCTGAAAAAACGCGTTTATTTCGGGCTGAAAAACACGTTTTGAAAAGTGAGCTGTTACTGACCCATAACTTACATGGGGTTGACCAAACTTGCAGAAACATGTTTATTTCTGCTGAAAAACACATTTTGACACTTTCAGCACACTGGGATTAAGACCTGAGTGTGTGGGCTCTTCTGAGCCTTGCAGATACATAGGGATACAGCTGTCTGAAAAAACGCGTTTATTTCGGGCTGAAAAACACGTTTTGAAAAGTGAGCTGTTACTGACCCATAACTTACATGGGGTTGACCAAACTTGCAGAAACATGTTTATTTCTGCTGAAAAACATGTGTTGACACTTTCAGCGCACTGGGGTTAAGACCTGAGTGTGTGGGCTCTTCTGAGCCTTGCAGTTACATAGGGTAACAGCTATCTGAAAAAACGCGTTTATTTCGGGCTGAAAAACACGTTTTGAAAAGTGAGCTGTTACTGACCCATAAGTTACATGGGGTTGACCAAACTTGCAGAATCATGTTTATTTCTGCTGAAAAACATGTTTTGACACTTTCAGCACACTGGGGTTAAGACCTGAGTGTGTGGGCTCTTCTGAGCCTTGCAGTTACATAGGGATACAGCTGTCTGAAAAAACGCGTTTATTTCGGGCTGAAAAACACGTTTTGAAAAGTGAGCTGTTACTGACCCATAACTTACATGGGGTTGACCAAACTTGCAGAAACATGTTTATTTCTGCTGAAAAACATGTTTTGACACTTTCAGCACACTGGGGTTAAGACCTGAGTGTGTGGGCTCTTCTGAGCCTTGCAGTTACATAGGGATACAGCTGTCTGAAAAAACGCGTTTATTTCGGGCTGAAAAACACGTTTTGAAAAGTGTGCTGTTACTGCCCCATAACTTACATGGGGTTGACCAAACTTGCAGAAACATGTTTATTTCTGCTGAAAAACATGTTTTGACACTTTCAGCATACCTTGGTTAAGACCTGAGTGTGTGGGCTCTTCTGAGCCTTGCAGTTACATAGGGATACAGCTGTCTGAAAAAACGCGTTTATTTCGGGCTGAAAAACACGTTTTGAAAAGTGTGCTGTTACTGCCCCATAACTTACATGGGGTTGACCAAACTTGTAGAAACATGTTTATTTCTGCTGAAAAACACGTTTTGACAGTTTCAGCACACTGGGGTTAAGACCTGAGTGTGTGGGCTCTTCTGAGCCTTGCAGTTACATAGGGATACAGCTGTCTGAAAAAACGCGTTTATTTCGGGCTGAAAAACACGTTTTGAAAAGTGAGCTGTTACTGACCCATAACTTACATGGGGTTGACCAAACTTGCAGAAACATGTTTATTTCTCCTGAAAAATATGTTTTGACACTTTCAGCACACTGGGGTTAAGACCTGAGTGTGTGGGCTCTTCTGAGCCTTGCAGTTACATAGGGATACAGCTGTCTGAAAAAACGCGTTTATTTCGGGCTGAAAAACACGTTTTGAAAAGTGAGCTGTTACTGACCCCTAACTTACATGGGGTTGACCAAACTTGCAGAAACATGTTTATTTCTGCTGAAAAACATGTTTTGACACTTTCAGCGCACTGGGGTTAAGACCTGAGTGTGTGGGCTTTTCTGAGCCTTGCAGTTACATAGGGTAACAGCTATCTGAAAAAACGCGTTTATTTCGGGCTGAAAAACACGTGTTGAAAAGTGAGCTGTTACTGACCCATAAGTTACATGGGGTTGACCAAACTTGCAGAAACATGTTTATTTCTGCTGAAAAACATGTTTTGACACTTTCAGCACACTGGGGTTAAGACCTGAGTGTGTGGGCTCTTCTGAGCCTTGCAGTTACATAGGGATACAGCTGTCTGAAAAAACGCGTTTATTTCGGGCTGTAAAACACCTTTTGAAAAGTGAGCTGTTACTGACCCATAACTTACATGGGGTTGACCAAACTTGCAGAAACATGTTTATTTCTGCTGAAAAACATGTTTTGACACTTTCAGCACACTGGGGTTAAGACCTGAGTGTGTTGGCTCTTCTGAGCCTTGCAGTTACATAGGGATACAGCTGTCTGAAAAAACGCGTTTATTTCGGGCTGAAAAACACGTTTTGAAAAGTGAGCTGTTACTGACCCATAACTTACATGGGGTTGACCAAACTTGCAGAAACATGTTTATTTCTGCTGAAAAACATGTTTTGACACTTTCAGCACACTGGGGTTAAGACCTGAGTGTGTGGGCTCTTCTGAGCCTTGCAGTTACATAGGGATACAGCTGTCTGAAAAAACGCGTTTATTTCGGGCTGAAAAACACGTTTTGAAAAGTGTGCTGTTACTGCCCCATAACTTACATGGGGTTGACCAAACTTGTAGAAACATGTTTATTTCTGCTGAAAAACACGTTTTGACAGTTTCAGCACACTGGGGTTAAGACCTGAGTGTGTGGGCTCTTCTGAGCCTTGCAGTTACATAGGGATACAGCTGTCTGAAAAAACGCGTTTATTTCGGGCTGAAAAACACGTTTTGAAAAGTGAGCTGTTACTGACCCATAACTTACATGGGGTTGACCAAACTTGCAGAAACATTTTTATTTCTGCTGAAAAACATGTTTTACACTTTCAGCACACTGGGGTTAAGACCTGAGTGTGTGGGCTCTTCTGAGCCTTGCCGTTACATAGGGATACAGCTGTCTGAAAAAACGCGTTTATTTCGGGCTGAAAAACACGTTTTGAAAAGTGAGCTGTTACTGCCCCATAAGTTACATGGGGTTAACCAAACTTGCAGAAACATGTTTATTTCTCCTGAAAAATATGTTTTGACACTTTCAGCACACTGGGGTTAAGACCTGAGTGTGTGGGCTCTTCTGAGCCTTGCAGTTACATAGGGATACAGCTGTCTGAAAAAACGCGTTTATTTTGGGCTGAAAAACACGTTTTGAAAAGTGAGCTGTTACTGCCCCATAAGTTACATGGGGTTGACCAAACTTGCAGAAACATGTTTATTTCTGCTGAAAAACATGTTTTGACACTTTCAGCACACTGGGGTTATGACCGGAGTGTGTGGGCTCTTCTGAACCTTGCAGTTACATAGGGATACAGCTGTCTGAAAAAACGCGTTTATTTCGGGCTGAAAAACACGTTTTGAAAA
The DNA here is from genome assembly GCF_040954835.1 of Lepisosteus oculatus. Classification (NCBI taxonomy): domain Eukaryota; kingdom Metazoa; phylum Chordata; class Actinopteri; order Semionotiformes; family Lepisosteidae; genus Lepisosteus; species Lepisosteus oculatus. Next base: position 141,203 of record NW_027167656.1, on the reverse strand, counting down.
GTGAGCTGTTACTGACCCATAACTTACATGGGGTTGACCAAACTTGCAGAAACATTTTTATTTCTGCTGAAAAACATGTTTTGACACTTTCAGCACACTGGGGTTAAGACCTGAGTGTGTGGGCTCTTCTGAGCCTTGCAGTTACATAGGGATACAGCTGTCTGAAAAAACGCGTTTATTTCGGCTGAAAAACACGTTTTGAAAAGTGAGCTGTTACAGCCCCATAAGTTACATGGGGTTGACCAAACTTGCAGAAACATGTTTATTTCTGCTGAAAAACACATTTTGACACTTTCAGCACACTGGGGTTAAGACCTGAGTGTGTGGGCTCTTCTGAGCCTTGCAGTTACATAGGGATACAGCTGTCTGAAAAAACGCGTTTATTTCGGGCTGAAAAACACGTTTTGAAAAGTGTGCTGTTACTGCCCCATAACTTACATGGGGTTGACCAAACTTGCAGAAACATGTTTATTTCAGCTGAAAAACACGTTTTGACACTTTCAGCACACTGGGGTTAAGACCTGAGTGTGTGGGCTCTTCTGAGCCTTGCAGTTACATAGGGATACAGCTGTCTGAAAAAACGCGTTCATTTCGGGCTGAAAATACGTTTTGAAAAGTGAGCTGTTACTGCCCCATAAGTTACATGGGGTTGACCAAACTTGCAGAAACATGTTTATTTCTGCTGAAAAACATGTTTTGACACTTTCAGCACACTGGGGTTAAGACCTGAGTGTGTGGGCTCTTCTGAACCTTGCAGTTACATAGGGATACAGCTGTCTGAAAAAACGCGTTTATTTCGGGCTGAAAAACACGTTTTGAAAAGTGTGCTGTTACTGCCCCATAACTTACATGGGGTTGACCAAACTTGCAGAAACATGTTTATTTCTGCTGAAAAACATGTTTTGACACTTTCAGCGCACTGGGGTTAAGACCTGAGTGTGTGGGCTCTTCTGAGCCTTGCAGTTACATAGGGATACAGCTGTCTGAAAAAAGGCGTTTATTTCGGGCTGAAAAACACGTTTTGAAAAGTGAGCTGTTACTGACCCATAACTTACATGGGGTTGACCAAACTTGCAGAAACATGTTTATTTCTGCTGAAAAACATGTTTTGACACTTTCAGCACACTGGGGTTAAGACCTGAGTGTGTGGGCTCTTCTGAGCCTTGCAGTTACATAGGGATACAGCTGTCTGAAAAAACGCGTTTATTTCGGGCTGAAAAACACGTTTTGAAAAGTGAGCTGTTACTGACCCATAACTTACATGGGGTTGACCAAACTTGCAGAAACATGTTTATTTCTGCTGAAAAACATGTTTTGACACTTTCAGCACACTGGGGTTAAGACCTGAGTGTGTGGGCTCTTCTGAGCCTTGCAGTTACATAGGGATACAGCTGTCTGAAAAAACGCGTTTATTTCGGGCTGAAAAACACGTTTTGAAAAGTGTGCTGTTACTGCCCCATAACTTACATGGGGTTGACCAAACTTGCAGAAACATGTTTATTTCTGCTGAAAAACATGTTTTGACACTTTCAGCATACCTTGGTTAAGACCTGAGTGTGTGGGCTCTTCTGAGCCTTGCAGTTACATAGGGATACAGCTGTCTGAAAAAACGTGTTTATTTCGGGCTGAAAAACACGTTTTGAAAAGTGTGCTGTTACTGCCCCATAACTTACATGGGGTTGACCAAACTTGTAGAAACATGTTTATTTCTGCTGAAAAACACGTTTTGACACTTTCAGCACACTGGGGTTAAGACCTGAGTGTGTGGGCTCTTCTGAGCCTTGCAGTTACATAGGGATACAGCTGTCTGAAAAAACGCGTTTATTTCGGGCTGAAAAACACGTTTTGAAAAGTGAGCTGTTACTGACCCATAACTTACATGGGGTTGACCAAACTTGCAGAAACATTTTTATTTCTGCTGAAAAACATGTTTTGACACTTTCAGCACAGTGGGGTTGAGACCTGAGTGTGTGGGCTCTTCTGAGCCTTGCAGTTACATAGGGATACAGCTGTCTGAAAAAACGCGTTTATTTCGGGCTGAAAAACACGTTTTGAAAAGTGAGCTGTTACTGACCCCTAACTTACATGGGGTTGACCAAACTTGCAGAAACATGTTTATTTCTGCTGAAAAACATGTTTTGACACTTTCAGCACAGCGGGGTTGAGACCTGAGTGTGTGGGCTCTTCTGAGCCTTGCAGTTACATAGGGATACAGCTGTCTGAAAAAACGCATTTATTTCGGCTGAAAAACACGTTTTGAAAAGTGAGCTGTTACTGCCCCATAAGTTACATGGGGTTGACCAAACTTGCAGAAACATGTTTATTTCTGCTGAAAAACACATTTTGACACTTTCAGCACACTGGGGTTAAGACCTGAGTGTGTGGGCTCTTCTGAGCCTTGCAGTTACATAGGGATACAGCTGTCTGAAAAAACGTGTTTATTTCGGGCTGAAAAACACGTTTTGAAAAGTGTGCTGTTACTGCCCCATAACTTACATGGGGTTGACCAAACTTGCAGAAACATGTTTATTTCAGCTGAAAAACACGTTTTGACACTTTCAGCACACTGGGGTTAAGACCTGAGTGTGTGGGCTCTTCTGAGCCTTGCAGTTACATAGGGATACAGCTGTCTGAAAAAACGCGTTCATTTCGGGCTGAAAATACGTTTTGAAAAGTGAGCTGTTAATGCCCCATAAGTTACATGGGGTTGACCAAACTTGCAGAAACATGTTTTTTTCTGCTGAAAAACATGTTTTGACACTTTCAGCACACTGGGGTTAAGACCTGAGTGTGTGGGCTCTTCTGAGCCTTGCAGTTACATAGGGATACAGCTGTCTGAAAAAACGCGTTTATTTTGGGCTGAAAAACACGTTTTGAAAAGTGAGCTGTTACTGCCCCATAAGTTACATGGGGTTGACCAAACTTGCAGAAAGATGTTTATTTCTGCTGAAAAACATGTTTTGACACTTTCAGCACACTGGGGATAAGACCGGAGTGTGTGGGCTCTTCTGAACCTTGCAGTTACATAGGGATACAGCTGTCTGAAAAAACGCGTTTATTTCGGGCTGAAAAACACGTTTTGAAAAGTGTGCTGTTACTGCCCCATAACTTACATGGGGTTGACCAAACTTGCAGAAACATGTTTATTTCTGCTGAAAAACACGTTTTGACACTTTCAGCACACTGGGGTTAAGACCTGAGTGTGTGGGCTCTTCTGAGCCTTGCAGTTACATAGGGATACAGCTGTCTGAAAAAACGCGTTTATTTCGGGCTGAAAAACACGTTTTGAAAAGTGAGCTGTTACTGACCCATAACTTACATGGGGTTGACCAAACTTGCAGAAACATGTTTATTTCTGCTGAAAAACACATTTTGACACTTTCAGCACACTGGGATTAAGACCTGAGTGTGTGGGCTCTTCTGAGCCTTGCAGATACATAGGGATACAGCTGTCTGAAAAAACGCGTTTATTTCGGGCTGAAAAACACGTTTTGAAAAGTGAGCTGTTACTGACCCATAACTTACATGGGGTTGACCAAACTTGCAGAAACATGTTTATTTCTGCTGAAAAACATGTTTTGACACTTTCAGCGCACTGGGGTTAAGACCTGAGTGTGTGGGCTCTTCTGAGCCTTGCAGTTACATAGGGTAACAGCTATCTGAAAAAACGCGTTTATTTCGGGCTGAAAAACACGTTTTGAAAAGTGAGCTGTTACTGACCCATAAGTTACATGGGGTTGACCAAACTTGCAGAATCATGTTTATTTCTGCTGAAAAACATGTTTTGACACTTTCAGCACACTGGGGTTAAGACCTGAGTGTGTGGGCTCTTCTGAGCCTTGCAGTTACATAGGGATACAGCTGTCTGAAAAAACGCGTTTATTTCGGGCTGAAAAACACGTTTTGAAAAGTGAGCTGTTACTGACCCATAACTTACATGGGGTTGACCAAACTTGCAGAAACATGTTTATTTCTGCTGAAAAACATGTTTTGACACTTTCAGCACACTGGGGTTAAGACCTGAGTGTGTGGGCTCTTCTGAGCCTTGCAGTTACATAGGGATACAGCTGTCTGAAAAAACGCGTTTATTTCGGGCTGAAAAACACGTTTTGAAAAGTGTGCTGTTACTGCCCCATAACTTACATGGGGTTGACCAAACTTGCAGAAACATGTTTATTTCTGCTGAAAAACATGTTTTGACACTTTCAGCATACCTTGGTTAAGACCTGAGTGTGTGGGCTCTTCTGAGCCTTGCAGTTACATAGGGATACAGCTGTCTGAAAAAACGCGTTTATTTCGGGCTGAAAAACACGTTTTGAAAAGTGTGCTGTTACTGCCCCATAACTTACATGGGGTTGACCAAACTTGTAGAAACATGTTTATTTCTGCTGAAAAACACGTTTTGACAGTTTCAGCACACTGGGGTTAAGACCTGAGTGTGTGGGCTCTTCTGAGCCTTGCAGTTACATAGGGATACAGCTGTCTGAAAAAACGCGTTTATTTCGGGCTGAAAAACACGTTTTGAAAAGTGAGCTGTTACTGACCCATAACTTACATGGGGTTGACCAAACTTGCAGAAACATTTTTATTTCTGCTGAAAAACATGTTTTGACACTTTCAGCACACTGGGGTTAAGACCTGAGTGTGTGGGCTCTTCTGAGCCTTGCCGTTACATAGGGATACAGCTGTCTGAAAAAACGCGTTTATTTCGGGCTGAAAAACACGTTTTGAAAAGTGAGCTGTTACTGCCCCATAAGTTACATGGGGTTAACCAAACTTGCAGAAACATGTTTATTTCTCCTGAAAAATATGTTTTGACACTTTCAGCACACTGGGGTTAAGACCTGAGTGTGTGGGCTCTTCTGAGCCTTGCAGTTACATAGGGATACAGCTGTCTGAAAAAACGCGTTTATTTCGGGCTGAAAAACACGTTTTGAAAAGTGAGCTGTTACTGACCCCTAACTTACATGGGGTTGACCAAACTTGCAGAAACATGTTTATTTCTGCTGAAAAACATGTTTTGACACTTTCAGCGCACTGGGGTTAAGACCTGAGTGTGTGGGCTTTTCTGAGCCTTGCAGTTACATAGGGTAACAGCTATCTGAAAAAACGCGTTTATTTCGGGCTGAAAAACACGTGTTGAAAAGTGAGCTGTTACTGACCCATAAGTTACATGGGGTTGACCAAACTTGCAGAAACATGTTTATTTCTGCTGAAAAACATGTTTTGACACTTTCAGCACACTGGGGTTAAGACCTGAGTGTGTTGGCTCTTCTGAGCCTTGCAGTTACATAGGGATACAGCTGTCTGAAAAAACGCGTTTATTTCGGGCTGAAAAACACGTTTTGAAAAGTGAGCTGTTACTGACCCATAACTTACATGGGGTTGACCAAACTTGCAGAAACATGTTTATTTCTGCTGAAAAACATGTTTTGACACTTTCAGCACACTGGGGTTAAGACCTGAGTGTGTGGGCTCTTCTGAGCCTTGCAGTTACATAGGGATACAGCTGTCTGAAAAAACGCGTTTATTTCGGGCTGAAAAACACGTTTTGAAAAGTGAGCTGTTACTGACCCATAAGTTACATGGGGTTGACCAAACTTGCAGAAACATGTTTATTTCTGCTGAAAAACATGTTTTGACACTTTCAGCACAGTGGGGTTAAGACGTGAGTGTGTGGGCTCTTCTGAGGCTTGCAGTTACATAGGGATACAGCTATCTGAAAAAACGCGTTTATTTCGGTCTGAAAAACACGTTTTGAAAAGTGAACTGTTACTGACCCATAAGTTACATGGGGTTGACCAAACTTGCAGAAACATGTTTATTTCTGCTGAAAAACATGTTTTGACACTTTCAGCACACTGGGGTTAAGACCTGAGTGTGTGGGCTCTTCTGAGCCTTGCAGTTACATAGGGATACAGCTGTCTGAAAAAAAGCGTTTATTTCGGGCTGAAAAACACGTTTTGAAAAGTGAGCTGTTACCGACCCATAACTTACATGGGGTTGACCAAACTTGCAGAAACATGTTTATTTCTGCTGAAAAACATGTTTTGACACTTTCAGCACACTGGGGTTAAGACCTGAGTGTGTGGGCTCTTCTGAGCCTTGCAGTTACATAGGGATACAGCTGTCTGAAAAAACGCGTTTATTTCGGGCTGAAAAACACGTTTTGAAAAGTGAGCTGTTACTGACCCATAACTTACATGGGGTTGACCAAACTTGCAGAAACATGTTTATTTCTGCTGAAAAACATGTTTTGACACTTTCAGCACACTGGGGTTAAGACCTGAGTGTGTGGGCTCTTCTGAGCCTTGCAGTTACATAGGGATACAGCTGTCTGAAAAAACGCGTTTATTTCGGGCTGAAAAACACGTTTTGAAAAGTGAGCTGTTACTGACCCATAACTTACATGGGGTTGACCAAACTTGCAGAAACATGTTTATTTTTGCTGAAAAACATGTTTTGACACTTTCAGCACACTGGGGTTAAAACCTGAGTGTGTGGGCTCTTCTGAGCCTTGCAGTTACATAGGGATACAGCTGTCTGAAAAAACGCGTTTATTTCGGGCTGAAAAACACGTTTTGAAAAGTGAGCTGTTACTGACCCATAACTTACATGGGGTTGACCAAACTTGCAGAAACAAGTTTATTTCTGCTGAAAAACATGTTTTGACACTTTCAGCACAGTGGGGTTAAGACGTGAGTGTGTGGGCTCTTCTGAGGCTTGCAGTTACATAGGGATACAGCTATCTGAAAAAACGCGTTTATTTCGGTCTGAAAAACACGTTTTGAAAAGTGAACTGTTACTGACCCATAAGTTACATGGGGTTGACCAAACTTGCAGAAACATGTTTATTTCTGCTGAAAAACATGTTTTGACACTTTCAGCACACTGGGGTTAAGACCTGAGTGTGTGGGCTCTTCTGAGACTTGCAGTTACATAGGGATACAGCTGTCTGAAAAAAAGCGTTTATTTCGGGCTGAAAAACACGTTTTGAAAAGTGAGCTGTTACCGACCCATAACTTACATGGGGTTGACCAAACTTGCAGAAACATGTTTATTTCTGCTGAAAAACATGTTTTGACACTTTCAGCACACTGGGGTTAAGACCTGAGTGTGTGGGCTCTTCTGAGCCTTGCAGTTACATAGGGATACAGCTGTCTGAAAAAACGCGTTTATTTCGGGCTGAAAAACACGTTTTGAAAAGTGAGCTGTTACTGACCCATAAGTTACATGGGGTTGACCAAACTTGCAGAAACATGTTTATTTCTGCTGAAAAACATGTTTTGACACTTTCAGCACAGTGGGGTTAAGACGTGAGTGTGTGGGCTCTTCTGAGGCTTGCAGTTACATAGGGATACAGCTATCTGAAAAAACGCGTTTATTTCGGTCTGAAAAACACGTTTTGAAAAGTGAGCTGTTACTGACCCATAACTTACATGGGGTTGACCAAACTTGCAGAAACATGTTTATTTCTGCTGAAAAACATGTTTTGACACTTTCAGCACACTGGGGTTAAGACCTGAGTGTGTGGGCTCTTCTGAGCCTTGCAGTTACATAGGGATACAGCTGTCTGAAAAAACGCGTTTATTTCGGGCTGAAAAACACGTTTTGAAAAGTGTGCTGTTACTGCCCCATAACTTACATGGGGTTGACCAAACTTGCAGAAACATGTTTATTTCTGCTGAAAAACATGTTTTGACACTTTCAGCATACCTTGGTTAAGACCTGAGTGTGTGGGCTCTTCTGAGCCTTGCAGTTACATAGGGATACAGCTGTCTGAAAAAACGCGTTTATTTCGGGCTGAAAAACACGTTTTGAAAAGTGTGCTGTTACTGCCCCATAACTTACATGGGGTTGACCAAACTTGTAGAAACATGTTTATTTCTGCTGAAAAACACGTTTTGACACTTTCAGCACACTGGGGTTAAGACCTGAGTGTGTGGGCTCTTCTGAGCCTTGCAGTTACATAGGGATACAGCTGTCTGAAAAAACGCGTTTATTTCGGGCTGAAAAACACGTTTTGAAAAGTGAGCTGTTACTGACCCATAACTTACATGGGGTTGACCAAACTTGCAGAAACATTTTTATTTCTGCTGAAAAACATGTTTTGACACTTTCAGCACAGTGGGGTTGAGACCTGAGTGTGTGGGCTCTTCTGAGCCTTGCAGTTACATAGGGATACAGCTGTCTGAAAAAACGCGTTTATTTCGGGCTGAAAAACACGTTTTGAAAAGTGAGCTGTTACTGACCCCTAACTTACATGGGGTTGACCAAACTTGCAGAAACATGTTTATTTCTGCTGAAAAACATGTTTTGACACTTTCAGCACAGCGGGGTTGAGACCTGAGTGTGTGGGCTCTTCTGAGCCTTGCAGTTACATAGGGATACAGCTGTCTGAAAAAACGCATTTATTTCGGCTGAAAAACACGTTTTGAAAAGTGAGCTGTTACTGCCCCATAAGTTACATGGGGTTGACCAAACTTGCAGAAACATGTTTATTTCTGCTGAAAAACACATTTTGACACTTTCAGCACACTGGGGTTAAGACCTGAGTGTGTGGGCTCTTCTGAGCCTTGCAGTTACATAGGGATACAGCTGTCTGAAAAAACGTGTTTATTTCGGGCTGAAAAACACGTTTTGAAAAGTGTGCTGTTACTGCCCCATAACTTACATGGGGTTGACCAAACTTGCAGAAACATGTTTATTTCAGCTGAAAAACACGTTTTGACACTTTCAGCACACTGGGGTTAAGACCTGAGTGTGTGGGCTCTTCTGAGCCTTGCAGTTACATAGGGATACAGCTGTCTGAAAAAACGCGTTCATTTCGGGCTGAAAATACGTTTTGAAAAGTGAGCTGTTAATGCCCCATAAGTTACATGGGGTTGACCAAACTTGCAGAAACATGTTTATTTCTGCTGAAAAACATGTTTTGACACTTTCAGCACACTGGGGTTAAGGCCTGAGTGTGTGGGCTCTTCTGAGCCTTGCAGTTACATAGGGATACAGCTGTCTGAAAAAACGCGTTTATTTTGGGCTGAAAAACACGTTTTGAAAAGTGAGCTGTTACTGCCCCATAAGTTACATGGGGTTGACCAAACTTGCAGAAAGATGTTTATTTCTGCTGAAAAACATGTTTTGACACTTTCAGCACACTGGGGTTAAGACCGGAGTGTGTGGGCTCTTCTGAACCTTGCAGTTACATAGGGATACAGCTGTCTGAAAAAACGCGTTTATTTCGGGCTGAAAAACACGTTTTGAAAAGTGTGCTGTTACTGCCCCATAACTTACATGGGGTTGACCAAACTTGCAGAAACATGTTTATTTCTGCTGAAAAACACGTTTTGACACTTTCAGCACACTGGGGTTAAGACCTGAGTGTGTGGGCTCTTCTGAGCCTTGCAGTTACATAGGGATACAGCTGTCTGAAAAAACGCGTTTATTTCGGGCTGAAAAACACGTTTTGAAAAGTGAGCTGTTACTGACCCATAACTTACATGGGGTTGACCAAACTTGCAGAAACATGTTTTTTTCTGCTGAAAAACACATTTTGACACTTTCAGCACACTGGGATTAAGACCTGAGTGTGTGGGCTCTTCTGAGCCTTGCAGATACATAGGGATACAGCTGTCTGAAAAAACGCGTTTATTTCGGGCTGAAAAACACGTTTTGAAAAGTGAGCTGTTACTGACCCATAACTTACATGGGGTTGACCAAACTTGCAGAAACATGTTTATTTCTGCTGAAAAACATGTTTTGACACTTTCAGCGCACTGGGGTTAAGACCTGAGTGTGTGGGCTCTTCTGAGCCTTGCAGTTACATAGGGTAACAGCTATCTGAAAAAACGCGTTTATTTCGGGCTGAAAAACACGTTTTGAAAAGTGAGCTGTTACTGACCCATAAGTTACATGGGGTTGACCAAACTTGCAGAATCATGTTTATTTCTGCTGAAAAACATGTTTTGACACTTTCAGCACACTGGGGTTAAGACCTGAGTGTGTGGGCTCTTCTGAGCCTTGCAGTTACATAGGGATACAGCTGTCTGAAAAAACGCGTTTATTTCGGGCTGAAAAACACGTTTTGAAAAGTGAGCTGTTACTGACCCATAACTTACATGGGGTTGACCAAACTTGCAGAAACATGTTTATTTCTGCTGAAAAACATGTTTTGACACTTTCAGCACACTGGGGTTAAGACCTGAGTGTGTGGGCTCTTCTGAGCCTTGCAGTTACATAGGGATACAGCTGTCTGAAAAAACGCGTTTATTTCGGGCTGAAAAACACGTTTTGAAAAGTGTGCTGTTACTGCCCCATAACTTACATGGGGTTGACCAAACTTGCAGAAACATGTTTATTTCTGCTGAAAAACATGTTTTGACACTTTCAGCATACCTTGGTTAAGACCTGAGTGTGTGGGCTCTTCTGAGCCTTGCAGTTACATAGGGATACAGCTGTCTGAAAAAACGCGTTTATTTCGGGCTGAAAAACACGTTTTGAAAAGTGTGCTGTTACTGCCCCATAACTTACATGGGGTTGACCAAACTTGTAGAAACATGTTTATTTCTGCTGAAAAACACGTTTTGACAGTTTCAGCACACTGGGGTTAAGACCTGAGTGTGTGGGCTCTTCTGAGCCTTGCAGTTACATAGGGATACAGCTGTCTGAAAAAACGCGTTTATTTCGGGCTGAAAAACACGTTTTGAAAAGTGAGCTGTTACTGACCCATAACTTACATGGGGTTGACCAAACTTGCAGAAACATTTTTATTTCTGCTGAAAAACATGTTTTGACACTTTCAGCACACTGGGGTTAAGACCTGAGTGTGTGGGCTCTTCTGAGCCTTGCCGTTACATAGGGATACAGCTGTCTGAAAAAACGCGTTTATTTCGGGCTGAAAAACACGTTTTGAAAAGTGAGCTGTTACTGCCCCATAAGTTACATGGGGTTAACCAAACTTGCAGAAACATGTTTATTTCTCCTGAAAAATATGTTTTGACACTTTCAGCACACTGGGGTTAAGACCTGAGTGTGTGGGCTCTTCTGAGCCTTGCAGTTACATAGGGATACAGCTGTCTGAAAAAACGCGTTTATTTCGGGCTGAAAAACACGTTTTGAAAAGTGAGCTGTTACTGACCCCTAACTTACATGGGGTTGACCAAACTTGCAGAAACATGTTTATTTCTGCTGAAAAACATGTTTTGACACTTTCAGCGCACTGGGGTTAAGACCTGAGTGTGTGGGCTCTTCTGAGCCTTGCAGTTACATAGGGTAACAGCTATCTGAAAAAACGCGTTTATTTCGGGCTGAAAAACACGTTTTGAAAAGTGAGCTGTTACTGACCCATAAGTTACATGGGGTTGACCAAACTTGCAGAAACATGTTTATTTCTGCTGAAAAACATGTTTTGACACTTTCAGCACACTGGGGTTAAGACCTGAGTGTGTGGGCTCTTCTGAGCCTTGCAGTTACATAGGGATACAGCTGTCTGAAAAAACGCGTTTATTTCGGGCTGTAAAACACCTTTTGAAAAGTGAGCTGTTACTGACCCATAACTTACATGGGGTTGACCAAACTTGCAGAAACATGTTTATTTCTGCTGAAAAACATGTTTTGACACTTTCAGCACAGTGGGGTTAAGACGTGAGTGTGTGGGCTCTTCTGAGGCTTGCAGTTACATAGGGATACAGCTATCTGAAAAAACGCGTTTATTTCGGTCTGAAAAACACGTTTTGAAAAGTGAACTGTTACTGACCCATAAGTTACATGGGGTTGACCAAACTTGCAGAAACATGTTTATTTCTGCTGAAAAACATGTTTTGACACTTTCAGCACACTGGGGTTAAGACCTGAGTGTGTGGGCTCTTCTGAGCCTTGCAGTTACATAGGGATACAGCTGTCTGAAAAAAAGCGTTTATTTCGGGCTGAAAAACACGTTTTGAAAAGTGAGCTGTTACCGACCCATAACTTACATGGGGTTGACCAAACTTGCAGAAACATGTTTATTTCTGCTGAAAAACATGTTTTGACACTTTCAGCACACTGGGGTTAAGACCTGAGTGTGTGGGCTCTTCTGAGCCTTGCAGTTACATAGGGATACAGCTGTCTGAAAAAACGCGTTTATTTCGGGCTGAAAAACACGTTTTGAAAAGTGAGCTGTTACTGACCCATAACTTACATGGGGTTGACCAAACTTGCAGAAACAAGTTTATTTCTGCTGAAAAACATGTTTTGACACTTTCAGCACAGTGGGGTTAAGACCTGAGTGTGTGGGCTCTTCTGAGCCTTGCAGATACATAGGGATACAGCTGTCTGAAAAAACGCGTTTATTTCGGGCTGAAAAACACGTTTTGAAAAGTGAGCTGTTACTGACCCATAACTTACATGGGGTTGACCAAACTTGCAGAAACATGCTTATTTCTGCTGAAAAACATGTTTTGACACTTTCAGCACACTGGGGTTAAGACCTGAGTGTGTGGGCTCTTCTGAGGCTTGAAGTTACATAGGGATACAGCTGTCTGAAAAAACGCGTTAATTTCGGGCTGAAAAACACGTTTTGAAAAGTGAGCTGTTACTGCCCCATAAGTTACATGGGGTTCACCAAACTTGCAGACACATATTTATTTCTGCTGAAAAACATGTTTTGACACTTTCAGCACACTGGGGTTAAGACCTGAGTGTGTGGGCTCTTCTGAGCCTTGCAGTTACATAGGGATACAGCTGTCTGAAAAAACGCGTTTATTTCGGGCTGAAAAACACGTTTTGAAAAGTGAGCTGTTACTGACCCATAACTTACATGGGGTTGACCAAACTTGCAGAAACAAGTTTATTTCTGCTGAAAAACATGTTTTGACACTTTCAGCACAGTGGGGTTAAGACGTGAGTGTGTGGGCTCTTCTGAGGCTTGCAGTTACATAGGGATACAGCTATCTGAAAAAACGCGTTTATTTCGGTCTGAAAAACACGTTTTGAAAAGTGAACTGTTACTGACCCATAAGTTACATGGGGTTGACCAAACTTGCAGAAACATGTTTATTTCTGCTGAAAAACATGTTTTGACACTTTCAGCACACTGGGGTTAAGACCTGAGTGTGTGGGCTCTTCTGAGACTTGCAGTTACATAGGGATACAGCTGTCTGAAAAAAAGCGTTTATTTCGGGCTGAAAAACACGTTTTGAAAAGTGAGCTGTTACCGACCCATAACTTACATGGGGTTGACCAAACTTGCAGAAACATGTTTATTTCTGCTGAAAAACATGTTTTGACACTTTCAGCACACTGGGGTTAAGACCTGAGTGTGTGGGCTCTTCTGAGCCTTGCAGTTACATAGGGATACAGCTGTCTGAAAAAACGCGTTTATTTCGGGCTGAAAAACACGTTTTGAAAAGTGAGCTGTTACTGACCCATAACTTACATGGGGTTGACCAAACTTGCAGAAACATGTTTATTTCTGCTGAAAAACATGTTTTGACACTTTCAGCGCGCTGGGCTTAAGACCTGAGTGTGTGGGCTCTTCTGAGCCTTGCAGTTACATAGGGATACTGCTGTCTTAAAAAACGCGTTTATTTCGGGCTGAAAAACACGTTTTGAAAAGTGAGCTGTTACTGACCCATAACTTACATGGGGTTGACCAAACTTGCAGAAACAAGTTTATTTCTGCTGAAAAACATGTTTTGACACTTTCAGCACAGTGGGGTTAAGACCTGAGTGTGTGGGCTCTTCTGAGCCTTGCAGATACATAGGGATACAGCTGTCTGAAAAAACGCGTTTATTTCGGGCTGAAAAACACGTTTTGAAAAGTGAGCTGTTACTGAACCATAACTTACATGGGGTTGACCAAACTTGCAGAAACATGCTTATTTCTGCTGAAAAACATGTTTTGACACTTTCAGCGCACTGGGGTTAAGACCTGAGTGTGTGGGCTCTTCTGAGCCTTGCAGTTACATAGGGTAACAGCTATCTGAAAAAACGCGTTTATTTCGGGCTGAAAAACACGTTTTGAAAAGTGAGCTGTTACTGACCCATAAGTTACATGGGGTTGACCAAACTTGCAGAAACATGTTTATTTCTGCTGAAAAACATGTTTTGACACTTTCAGCACACTGGGGTTAAGACCTGAGTGTGTGGGCTCTTCTGAGCCTTGCAGTTACATAGGGATACAGCTGTCTGAAAAAACGCGTTTATTTCGGACTGAAAAACACGTTTTGAAAAGTGAGCTGTTACTGACCCATAACTTACATGGGGTTGACCAAACTTGCAGAAACATGTTTATTTCTGCTGAAAAACATGTTTTGACACTTTCAGCGCACTGGGGTTAAGACCTGAGTGTGTGGGCTCTTCTGAGCCTTGCAGTTACATAGGGTAACAGCTATATGAAAAAACGCGTTTATTTCGGGCTGAAAAACACGTTTTGAAAAGTGAACTGTTACTGACCCATAAGTTACATGGGGTTGACCAAACTTGCAGAAACATGTTTATTTCTGCTGAAAAACATGTTTTGAAACTTTCAGCACACTGGGGTTAAGACCTGAGTGTGTGGGCTCTTCTGAGTCTTGCAGTTACATAGGGATACAGCTGTCTGAAAAAACGCGTTTATTTCGGGCTGTAAAACACCTTTTGAAAAGTGAGCTGTTACTGACCCATAACTTACATGGGGTTGACCAAACTTGCAGAAACATGTTTATTTCTGCTGAAAAACATGTTTTGACACTTTCAGCACACTGGGGTTAAGACCTGAGTGTGTGGGCTCTTCTGAGCCTTGCAGTTACATAGGGATACAGCTGTCTGAAAAAACGCGTTTATTTCGGGCTGAAAAACACGTTTTGAAAAGTGAGCTGTTACTGACCCATAACTTACATGGGGTTGACCAAACTTGCAGAAACATGTTTATTTCTGCTGAAAAACATGTTTTGACACTTTCAGCACACTGGGGTTAAGACCTGAGTGTGTGGGCTCTTCTGAGCCTTGCAGTTACATAGGGATACAGCTGTCTGAAAAAACGCGTTTATTTCGGGCTGAAAAACACGTTTTGAAAAGTGAGCTGTTACTGACCCATAACTTACATGGGGTTGACCAAACTTGCAGAAACAAGTTTATTTCTGCTGAAAAACATGTTTTGACACTTTCAGCACAGTGGGGTTAAGACCTGAGTGTGTGGGCTCTTCTGAGCCTTGCAGATACATAGGGATACAGCTGTCTGAAAAAACGCGTTTATTTCGGGCTGAAAAACACGTTTTGAAAAGTGAGCTGTTACTGACCCATAACTTACATGGGGTTGACCAAACTTGCAGAAACATGCTTATTTCTGCTGAAAAACATGTTTTGACACTTTCAGCACACTGGGGTTAAGACCTGAGTGTGTGGGCTCTTCTGAGGCTTGCAGTTACATAGGGATACAGCTGTCTGAAAAAACGCGTTAATTTCGGGCTGAAAAACACGTTTTGAAAAGTGAGCTGTTACTGCCCCATAAGTTACATGGGGTTCACCAAACTTGCAGACACATATTTATTTCTGCTGAAAAACATGTTTTGACACTTTCAGCACACTGGGGTTAAGACCTGAGTGTGTGGGCTCTTCTGAGCCTTGCAGTTACATAGGGATACAGCTGTCTGAAAAAACGCGTTTATTTCGGGCTGAAAAACACGTTTTGAAAAGTGAGCTGTTACTGACCCATAACTTACATGGGGTTGATCAAACTTGCAGAAACAAGTTTATTTCTGCTGAAAAACATGTTTTGACACTTTCAGCACAGTGGGGTTAAGACCTGAGTGTGTGGGCTCTTCTGAGCCTTGCAGATACATAGGGATACAGCTGTCTGAAAAAACGCGTTTATTTCGGGCTGAAAAACACGTTTTGAAAAGTGAGCTGTTACTGACCCATAACTTACATGGGGTTGACCAAACTTGCAGAAACATGCTTATTTCTGCTGAAAAACATGTTTTGACACTTTCAGCGCACTGGGGTTAAGACCTGAGTGTGTGGGCTCTTCTGAGCCTTGCAGTTACATAGGGTAACAGCTATCTGAAAAAACGCGTTTATTTCGGGCTGAAAAACACGTTTTGAAAAGTGAGCTGTTACTGACCCATAACTTACATGGGGTTGACCAAACTTGCAGAAACATGCTTATTTCTGCTGAAAAACATGTTTTGACACTTTCAGCGCACTGGGGTTAAGACCTGAGTGTGTGGGCTCTTCTGAGCCTTGCAGTTACATAGGGTAACAGCTATCTGAAAAAACGCGTTTATTTCGGGCTGAAAAACACGTTTTGAAAAGTGAGCTGTTACTGACCCATAAGTTACATGGGGTTGACCAAACTTGCAGAAACATGTTTATTTCTGCTGAAAAACATGTTTTGACACTTTCAGCACACTGGGGTTAAGACCTGAGTGTGTGGGCTCTTCTGAGGCTTGCAGTTACATAGGGATACAGCTGTCTGAAAAAACGCGTTAATTTCGGGCTGAAAAACACGTTTTGAAAAGTGAGCTGTTACTGCCCCATAAGTTACATGGGGTTCACCAAACTTGCAGACACATGTTTATTTCTGCTGAAAAACATGTTTTGACACTTTCAGCACACTGGGGTTAAGACCTGAGTGTGTGGGCTCTTCTGAGCCTTGCAGTTACATAGGGATACAGCTGTCTGAAAAAACGCGTTTATTTCGGGCTGAAAAACACGTTTTGAAAAGTGAGCTGTTACTGACCCATAACTTACATGGGGTTGATCAAACTTGCAGAAACATGTTTATTTCTGCTGAAAAACATGTTTTGACACTTTCAGCACACTGGGGTTAAGACCTGAGTGTGTGGGCTCTTCTGAGCCTTGCAGTTACATAGGGATACAGCTGTCTGAAAAAACGCGTTTATTTCGGGCTGAAAAACACGTTTTGAAAAGTGAGCTGTTACTGACCCATAACTTACATGGGGTTGACCAAACTTGCAGAAACATGTTTATTTCTGCTGAAAAACATGTTTTGACACTTTCAGCGCACTGGGGTTAAGACCTGAGTGTGTGGGCTCTTCTGAGCCTTGCAGTTACATAGGGTAACAGCTATCTGAAAAAACGCGTTTATTTCGGGCTGAAAAACACGTTTTGAAAAGTGAGCTGTTACTGACCCATTAGTTACATGGGGTTGACCAAACTTGCAGAAACATGTTTATTTCTGCTGAAAAACATGTTTTGACACTTTCAGCACACTGGGGTTAAGACCTGAGTGTGTGGGCTCTTCTGAGCCTTGCAGTTACATAGGGATACAGCTGTCTGAAAAAACGCGTTTATTTCGGGCTGTAAAATACGTTTTGAAAAGTGAGCTGTTACTGACCCATAACTTACATGGGGTTGACCAAACTTGCAGAAACATGTTTATTTCTGCTGAAAAACATGTTTTGACACTTTCAGCACACTGGGGTTAAGACCTGAGTGTGTTGGCTCTTCTGAGCCTTGCAGTTACATAGGGATACAGCTGTCTGAAAAAACGCGTTTATTTCGGGCTGAAAAACACGTTTTGAAAAGTGAGCTGTTACTGACCCATAACTTACATGGGGTTGACCAAACTTGCAGAAACATGTTTATTTCTGCTGAAAAACATGTTTTGACACTTTCAGCACACTGGGGTTAAGACCTGAGTGTGTGGGCTCTTCTGAGCCTTGCAGTTACATAGGGATACAGCTGTCTGAAAAAACGCGTTTATTTCGGGCTGAAAAACACGTTTTGAAAAGTGAGCTGTTACTGACCCATAACTTACATGGGGTTGACCAAACTTGCAGAAACATGTTTATTTCTGCTGAAAAACATGTTTTGACACTTTCAGCACAGTGGGGTTAAGACCTGAGTGTGTGGGCTCTTCTGAGGCTTGCAGTTACATAGGGATACAGCTGTCTGAAAAAACGCGTTTATTTCGGGCTGAAAAACACGTTTTGAAAAGTGAGCTGTTACTGACCCATAACTTACATGGGGTTGACCAAACTTGCAGAAACATGTTTATTTCTGCTGAAAAACATGTTTTGACACTTTCAGCACAGTGGGGTTAAGACCTGAGTGTGTGGGCTCTTCTGAGGCTTGCAGTTACATAGGGATACAGCTGTCTGAAAAAACGCGTTTATTTCGGGCTGAAAAACACGTTTTGAAAAGTGAGCTGTTACTGACCCATAACTTACATGGGGTTGACCAAACTTGCAGAAACATGTTTATTTCTGCTGAAAAACATGTTTTGACACTTTCAGCACACTGGGGTTAAGACCTGAGTGTGTGGGCTCTTCTGAGCCTTGCAGATACATAGGGATACAGCTGTCTGAAAAAACGCGTTTATTTCTGGCTGAAAAACACGTTTTGAAAAGTGAGCTGTTACTGACCCATAAGTTACATGGGGTTGACCAAACTTGCAGAAACATGTTTATTTCTGCTGAAAAACATGTTTTGACACTTTCAGCGCACTGGGGTTAAGACCTGAGTGTGTGGGCTCTTCTGAGCCTTGCAGTTACATAGGGTAACAGCTATCTGAAAAAACGCGTTTATTTCGGGCTGAAAAACACGTTTTGAAAAGTGAGCTGTTACTGACCCATAACTTACATGGGGTTGACCAAACTTGCAAAAACATGTTTATTTCTGCTGAAAAACATGTTTTGACACTTTCAGCACACTGGGGTTAAGACCTGAGTGTGTGGGCTCTTCTGAGCCTTGCAGTTACATAGGGATACAGCTGTCTGAAAAAACGCGTTTATTTCGGGCTGAAAAACACGTTTTGAAAAGTGAGCTGTTACTGACCCATAACTTACATGGGGTTGACCAAACTTGCAGAAACAAGTTTATTTCTGCTGAAAAACATGTTTTGACACTTTCAGCACACTGGGGTTAAGACCTGAGTGTGTGGGCTCTTCTGAGCCTTGCAGTTACATAGGGATACAGGTCTGAAAAAACGCGTTTATTTCGGGCTGAAAAACACGTTTTGAAAAGTGAGCTGTTACTGACCCATAAGTTACATGGGGTTGACCAAACTTGCAGAAACATGTTTATTTCTGCTGAAAAACATGTTTTGACACTTTCAGCACACTGGGGTTAAGACCTGAGTGTGTTGGCTCTTCTGAGCCTTGCAGTTACATAGGGATACAGCTGTCTGAAAAAACGCGTTTATTTCGGGCTGAAAAACACGTTTTGAAAAGTGAGCTGTTACTGACCCATAACTTACATGGGGTTGACCAAACTTGCAGAAACATGTTTATTTCTGCTGAAAAACATGTTTTGACACTTTCAGCACACTGGGGTTAAGACCTGAGTGTGTGGGCTCTTCTGAGCCTTGCAGTTACATAGGGATACAGCTGTCTGAAAAAACGCGTTTATTTCGGGCTGAAAAACACGTTTTGAAAAGTGAGCTGTTACTGACCCATAACTTACATGGGGTTGACCAAACTTGCAGAAACATGTTTATTTCTGCTGAAAAACATGTTTTGACACTTTCAGCACAGTGGGGTTAAGACCTGAGTGTGTGGGCTCTTCTGAGGCTTGCAGTTACATAGGGATACAGCTGTCTGAAAAAACGCGTTTATTTCGGGCTGAAAAACACGTTTTGAAAAGTGAGCTGTTACTGACCCATAACTTACATGGGGTTGACCAAACTTGCAGAAACATGTTTATTTCTGCTGAAAAACATGTTTTGACACTTTCAGCACACTGGGGTTAAGACCTGAGTGTGTGGGCTCTTCTGAGCCTTGCAGATACATAGGGATACAGCTGTCTGAAAAAACGCGTTTATTTCTGGCTGAAAAACACGTTTTGAAAAGTGAGCTGTTACTGACCCATAAGTTACATGGGGTTGACCAAACTTGCAGAAACATGTTTATTTCTGCTGAAAAACATGTTTTGACACTTTCAGCACACTGGGGTTAAGACCTGAGTGTGTGGGCTCTTCTGAGCCTTGCAGTTACATAGGGATACAGCTGTCTGAAAAAACGCGTTTATTTCGGGCTGAAAAACACGTTTTGAAAAGTGAGCTGTTACTGACCCATAACTTACATGGGGTTGACCAAACTTGCAGAAACATGTTTATTTCTGCTAAAAAACATGTTTTGACACTTTCAGCACAGTGGGGTTAAGACCTGAGTGTGTGGGCTCTTCTGAGGCTTGCAGTTACATAGGGATACAGCTGTCTGAAAAAACGCGTTTATTTCGGGCTGAAAAACACGTTTTGAAAAGTGAGCTGTTACTGACCCATAACTTACATGGGGTTGACCAAACTTGCAGAAACATGTTTATTTCTGCTGAAAAACATGTTTTGACACTTTCAGCACACTGGGGTTAAGACCTGAGTGTGTGGGCTCTTCTGAGCCTTGCAGATACATAGGGATACAGCTGTCTGAAAAAACGCGTTTATTTCTGGCTGAAAAACACGTTTTGAAAAGTGAGCTGTTACTGACCCATAAGTTACATGGGGTTGACCAAACTTGCAGAAACATGTTTATTTCTGCTGAAAAACATGTTTTGACACTTTCAGCGCACTGGGGTTAAGACCTGAGTGTGTGGGCTCTTCTGAGCCTTGCAGTTACATAGGGTAACAGCTATCTGAAAAAACGCGTTTATTTCGGGCTGAAAAACACGTTTTGAAAAGTGAGCTGTTACTGACCCATAAGTTACATGGGGTTGACCAAACTTGCAGAAACATGTTTATTTCTGCTGAAAAACATGTTTTGACACTTTCAGCACACTCGGGTTAAGACCTGAGTGTGTGGGCTCTTCTGAGCCTTGCAGTTACATAGGGATACAGCTGTCTGAAAAAACGCGTTTATTTCGGGTTGAAAAACACGTTTTGAAAAGTGAGCTGTTACTGACCCATAACTTACATGGGGTTGACCAAACTTGCAGAAACATGTTTATTTCTGCTGAAAAACATGTTTTGACACTTTCAGCACACTGGGGTTAAGACCTGAGTGTGTGGGCTCTTCTGAGCCTTGCAGTTACATAGGGATACAGCTGTCTGAAAAAACGCGTTTATTTCGGGCTGAAAAACACGTTTTGAAAAGTGAGCTGTTACTGACCCATAACTTACATGGGGTTGACCAAACTTGCAGAAACAAGTTTATTTCTGCTGAAAAACATGTTTTGACACTTTCAGCACACTGGGGTTAAGACCTGAGTGTGTGGGCTCTTCTGAGCCTTGCAGTTACATAGGGATACAGCTGTCTGAAAAAACGCGTTTATTTCGGGCTGAAAAACACGTTTTGAAAAGTGAGCTGTTACTGACCCATAACTTACATGGGGTTGACCAAACTTGCAGAAACATGTTTATTTCTGCTGAAAAACATGTTTTGACACTTTCAGCACACTGGGGTTAAGACCTGAGTGTGTGGGCTCTTCTGAGCCTTGCAGTTACATAGGGATACAGCTGTCTGAAAAAACGCGTTTATTTCGGGCTGAAAAACACGTTTTGAAAAGTGAGCTGTTACTGACCCATAAGTTACATGGGGTTGACCAAACTTGCAGAAACATGTTTATTTCTGCTGAAAAACATGTTTTGACACTTTCAGCACACTGGGGTTAAGACCTGAGTGTGTGGGCTCTTCTGAGGCTTGCAGTTACATAGGGATACAGCTGTCTGAAAAAACGTGTTTATTTCGGGCTGAAAAACTCGTTTTGAAAAGTGAGCTGTTACTGCCCCATAAGTTACATGGGGTTGACCAAAATTGCAGACACATGTTTATTTCTGCTGAAAAACATGTTTTGACACTTTCAGCACAGTGGGGTTAAGACCTGAGTGTGTGGGCTCTTCTGAGCCTTGCAGATACATAGGGTAACAGCTATCTGAAAAAACGCGTTTATTTCGGGCTGAAAAACACGTTTTGAAAAGTGAGCTGTTACTGACCCATAAGTTACATGGGGTTGACCAAACTTGCAGAAACATGTTTATTTCTGCTGAAAAACATGTTTTGACACTTTCAGCACACTGGGGTTAAGACCTGAGTGTGTGGGCTCTTCTGAGGCTTGCAGTTACATAGGGATACAGCTGTCTGAAAAAACGCGTTAATTTCGGGCTGAAAAACACGTTTTGAAAAGTGAGCTGTTACTGCCCCATAAGTTACATGGGGTTCACCAAACTTGCAGACACATGTTTATTTCTGCTGAAAAACATGTTTTGACACTTTCAGCACACTGGGGTTAAGACCTGAGTGTGTGGGCTCTTCTGAGCCTTGCAGTTACATAGGGATACAGCTGTCTGAAAAAACGCGTTTATTTCGGGCTGAAAAACACGTTTTGAAAAGTGAGCTGTTACTGACCCATAACTTACATGGGGTTGACCAAACTTGCAGAAACATGTTTATTTCTGCTGAAAAACATGTTTTGACACTTTCAGCGCACTGGGGTTAAGACCTGAGTGTGTGGGCTCTTCTGAGCCTTGCAGTTACATAGGGTAACAGCTATCTGAAAAAACGCGTTTATTTCGGGCTGAAAAACACGTTTTGAAAAGTGAGCTGTTACTGACCCATAAGTTACATGGGGTTGACCAAACTTGCAGAAACATGTTTATTTCTGCTGAAAAACATGTTTTGACACTTTCAGCACACTGGGGTTAAGACCTGAGTGTGTGGGCTCTTCTGAGGCTTGCAGTTACATAGGGATACAGCTGTCTGAAAAAACGCGTTTATTTCGGGCTGTAAAATACGTTTTGAAAAGTGAGCTGTTACTGACCCATAACTTACATGGGGTTGACCAAACTTGCAGAAACATGTTTATTTCAGCTGAAAAACATGTTTTGACACTTTCAGCACACTGGGGTTAAGACCTGAGTGTGTTGGCTCTTCTGAGCCTTGCAGTTACATAGGGATACAGCTGTCTGAAAAAACGCGTTTATTTCGGGCTGAAAAACACGTTTTGAAAAGTGAGCTGTTACTGACCCATAAGTTACATGGGGTTGACCAAACTTGCAGAAACATGTTTATTTCTGCTGAAAAACATGTTTTGACACTTTCAGCACACTGGGGTTAAGACCTGAGTGTGTGGGCTCTTCTGAGGCTTGCAGTTACATAGGGATACAGCTGTCTGAAAAAACGCGTTTATTTCGGGCTGAAAAACACGTTTTGAAAAGTGAGCTGTTACTGACCCATAAGTTACATGGGGTTGACCAAACTTGCAGAAACATGTTTATTTCTGCTGAAAAACATGTTTTGACACTTTCAGCACACTGGGGTTAAGACCTGAGTGTGTGGGCTCTTCTGAGGCTTGCAGTTACATAGGGATACAGCTGTCTGAAAAAACGCGTTAATTTCGGGCTGAAAAACACGTTTTGAAAAGTGAGCTGTTACTGCCCCATAAGTTACATGGGGTTCACCAAACTTGCAGACACATGTTTATTTCTGCTGAAAAACATGTTTTGACACTTTCAGCACACTGGGGTTAAGACCTGAGTGTGTGGGCTCTTCTGAGCCTTGCAGTTACATAGGGATACAGCTGTCTGAAAAAACGCGTGTATTTCGGGCTGAAAAACACGTTTTGAAAAGTGAGCTGTTACTGACCCATAACTTACATGGGGTTGACCAAACTTGCAGAAACATGTTTATTTCTGCTGAAAAACATGTTTTGACACTTTCAGCGCACTGGGGTTAAGACCTGAGTGTGTGGGCTCTTCTGAGCCTTGCAGTTACATAGGGTAACAGCTATCTGAAAAAACGCGTTTATTTCGGGCTGAAAAACACGTTTTGAAAAGTGAGCTGTTACTGACCCATAAGTTACATGGGGTTGACCAAACTTGCAGAAACATGTTTATTTCTGCTGAAAAACATGTTTTGACACTTTCAGCACACTGGGGTTAAGACCTGAGTGTGTGGGCTCTTCTGAGGCTTGCAGTTACATAGGGATACAGCTGTCTGAAAAAACGCGTTTATTTCGGGCTGTAAAATACGTTTTGAAAAGTGAGCTGTTACTGACCCATAACTTACATGGGGTTGACCAAACTTGCAGAAACATGTTTATTTCAGCTGAAAAACATGTTTTGACACTTTCAGCACACTGGGGTTAAGACCTGAGTGTGTTGGCTCTTCTGAGCCTTGCAGTTACATAGGGATACAGCTGTCTGAAAAAACGCGTTTATTTCGGGCTGAAAAACACGTTTTGAAAAGTGAGCTGTTACTGACCCATAACTTACATGGGGTTGACCAAACTTGCAGAAACATTTTTATTTCTGCTGAAAAACATGTTTTGACACTTTCAGCACACTGGGGTTAAGACCTGAGTGTGTGGGCTCTTCTGAGCCTTGCCGTTACATAGGGATACAGCTGTCTGAAAAAACGCGTTTATTTCGGGCTGAAAAACACGTTTTGAAAAGTGAGCTGTTACTGCCCCATAAGTTACATGGGGTTAACCAAACTTGCAGAAACATGTTTATTTCTCCTGAAAAATATGTTTTGACACTTTCAGCACACTGGGGTTAAGACCTGAGTGTGTGGGCTCTTCTGAGCCTTGCAGTTACATAGGGATACAGCTGTCTGAAAAAACGCGTTTATTTCGGGCTGAAAAACACGTTTTGAAAAGTGAGCTGTTACTGACCCATAAGTTACATGGGGTTGACCAAACTTGCAGAAACATGTTTATTTCTGCTGAAAAACATGTTTTGACACTTTCAGCACACTGGGGTTAAGACCTGAGTGTGTGGGCTCTTCTGAGCCTTGCAGTTACATAGGGATACAGCTGTCTGAAAAAACGCGTTTATTTCGGGCTGTAAAACACGTTTTGAAAAGTGAGCTGTTACTGACCCATAACTTACATGGGGTTGACCAAACTTGCAGAAACATGCTTATTTCTGCTGAAAAACATGTTTTGACACTTTCAGCGCACTGGGGTTAAGACCTGAGTGTGTGGGCTCTTCTGAGCCTTGCAGTTACATAGGGTAACAGCTATCTGAAAAAACGCGTTTATTTCGGGCTGAAAAACACGTTTTGAAAAGTGAGCTGTTACTGACCCATAAGTTACATGGGGTTGACCAAACTTGCAGAAACATGTTTATTTCTGCTGAAAAACATGTTTTGACACTTTCAGCACACTGGGGTTAAGACCTGAGTGTGTGGGCTCTTCTGAGTCTTGCAGTTACATAGGGATACAGCTGTCTGAAAAAACGCGTTTATTTCGGGCTGTAAAATACGTTTTGAAAAGTGAGCTGTTACTGACCCATAACTTACATGGGGTTGACCAAACTTGCAGAAACATGTTTATTTCTGCTGAAAAACATGTTTTGACACTTTCAGCACACTGGGGTTAAGACCTGAGTGTGTTGGCTCTTCTGAGCCTTGCAGTTACATAGGGATACAGCTGTCTGAAAAAACGCGTTTATTTCGGGCTGAAAAACACGTTTTGAAAAGTGAGCTGTTACTGACCCATAACTTACATGGGGTTGACCAAACTTGCAGAAACATGTTTATTTCTGCTGAAAAACATGTTTTGACACTTTCAGCACACTGGGGTTAAGACCTGAGTGTGTGGGCTCTTCTGAGCCTTGCAGTTACATAGGGATACAGCTGTCTGAAAAAACGCGTTTATTTCGGGCTGAAAAACACGTTTTGAAAAGTGTGCTGTTACTGCCCCATAACTTACATGGGGTTGACCAAACTTGTAGAAACATGTTTATTTCTGCTGAAAAACACGTTTTGACAGTTTCAGCACACTGGGGTTAAGACCTGAGTGTGTGGGCTCTTCTGAGCCTTGCAGTTACATAGGGATACAGCTGTCTGAAAAAACGCGTTTATTTCGGGCTGAAAAACACGTTTTGAAAAGTGAGCTGTTACTGACCCATAACTTACATGGGGTTGACCAAACTTGCAGAAACATTTTTATTTCTGCTGAAAAACATGTTTTACACTTTCAGCACACTGGGGTTAAGACCTGAGTGTGTGGGCTCTTCTGAGCCTTGCCGTTACATAGGGATACAGCTGTCTGAAAAAACGCGTTTATTTCGGGCTGAAAAACACGTTTTGAAAAGTGAGCTGTTACTGCCCCATAAGTTACATGGGGTTAACCAAACTTGCAGAAACATGTTTATTTCTCCTGAAAAATATGTTTTGACACTTTCAGCACACTGGGGTTAAGACCTGAGTGTGTGGGCTCTTCTGAGCCTTGCAGTTACATAGGGATACAGCTGTCTGAAAAAACGCGTTTATTTCGGGCTGAAAAACACGTTTTGAAAAGTGAGCTGTTACTGACCCCTAACTTACATGGGGTTGACCAAACTTGCAGAAACATGTTTATTTCTGCTGAAAAACATGTTTTGACACTTTCAGCGCACTGGGGTTAAGACCTGAGTGTGTGGGCTCTTCTGAGCCTTGCAGTTACATAGGGTAACAGCTATCTGAAAAAACGCGTTTATTTCGGGCTGAAAAACACGTTTTGAAAAGTGAGCTGTTACTGACCCATAACTTACATGGGGTTGACCAAACTTGCAGAAACAAGTTTATTTCTGCTGAAAAACATGTTTTGACACTTTCAGCACAGTGGGGTTAAGACCTGAGTGTGTGGGCTCTTCTGAGCCTTGCAGATACATAGGGATACAGCTGTCTGAAAAAACGCGTTTATTTCGGGCTGAAAAACACGTTTTGAAAAGTGAGCTGTTACTGACCCATAACTTACATGGGGTTGACCAAACTTGCAGAAACATGCTTATTTCTGCTGAAAAACATGTTTTGACACTTTCAGCGCACTGGGGTTAAGACCTGAGTGTGTGCGCTCTTCTGAGCCTTGCAGTTACATAGGGTAACAGCTATCTGAAAAAACGCGTTTATTTCGGGCTGAAAAACACGTTTTGAAAAGTGAGCTGTTACTGACCCATAAGTTACATGGGGTTGACCAAACTTGCAGAAACATGTTTATTTCTGCTGAAAAACATGTTTTGACACTTTCAGCACACTGGGGTTAAGACCTGAGTGTGTGGGCTCTTCTGAGGCTTGCAGTTACATAGGGATACAGCTGTCTGAAAAAACGCGTTAATTTCGGGCTGAAAAACACGTTTTGAAAAGTGAGCTGTTACTGCCCCATAAGTTACATGGGGTTCACCAAACTTGCAGACACATGTTTATTTCTGCTGAAAAACATGTTTTGACACTTTCAGCACACTGGGGTTAAGACCTGAGTGTGTGGGCTCTTCTGAGCCTTGCAGTTACATAGGGATACAGCTGTCTGAAAAAACGCGTGTATTTCGGGCTGAAAAACACGTTTTGAAAAGTGAGCTGTTACTGACCCATAACTTACATGGGGTTGATCAAACTTGCAGAAACATGTTTATTTCTGCTGAAAAACATGTTTTGACACTTTCAGCACACTGGGGTTAAGACCTGAGTGTGTGGGCTCTTCTGAGCCTTGCAGATACATAGGGATACAGCTGTCTGAAAAAACGCGTTTATTTCTGGCTGAAAAACACGTTTTGAAAAGTGAGCTGTTACTGACCCATAACTTACATGGGGTTGACCAAACTTGCAGAAACATGTTTATTTCTGCTGAAAAACATGTTTTGACACTTTCAGCACACTGGGGTTAAGACCTGAGTGTGTGGGCTCTTCTGAGCCTTGCAGTTACATAGGGATACAGCTGTCTGAAAAAACGCGTTTATTTCGGGCTGAAAAACACGTTTTGAAAAGTGAGCTGTTACTGACCCATAACTTACATGGGGTTGACCAAACTTGCAGAAACAAGTTTATTTCTGCTGAAAAACATGCTTTGACACTTTCAGCACACTGGGGTTAAGACCTGAGTGTGTGGGCTCTTCTGAGCCTTGCAGTTACATAGGGATACAGCTGTCTGAAAAAACGCGTTTATTTCGGGCTGAAAAACACGTTTTGAAAAGTGAGCTGTTACTGACCCATAACTTACATGGGGTTGACCAAACTTGCAGAAACATGTTTATTTCTGCTGAAAAACATGTTTTGACACTTTCAGCACACTTGGGTTAAGACCTGAGTGTGTGGGCTCTTCTGAGCCTTGCAGTTACATAGGGATACAGCTGTCTGAAAAAACGCGTTTATTTCGGGCTGAAAAACACGTTTTGAAAAGTGAGCTGTTACTGACCCATAAGTTACATGGGGTTGACCAAACTTGCAGAAACATGTTTATTTCTGCTGAAAAACATGTTTTGACACTTTCAGCACACTGGGGTTAAGACCTGAGTGTGTGGGCTCTTCTGAGGCTTGCAGTTACATAGGGATACAGCTGTCTGAAAAAACGTGTTTATTTCGGGCTGAAAAACTCGTTTTGAAAAGTGAGCTGTTACTGCCCCATAAGTTACATGGGGTTGACCAAAATTGCAGACACATGTTTATTTCTGCTGAAAAACATGTTTTGACACTTTCAGCACAGTGGGGTTAAGACCTGAGTGTGTGGGCTCTTCTGAGCCTTGCAGATACATAGGGTAACAGCTATCTGAAAAAACGCGTTTATTTCGGGCTGAAAAACACGTTTTGAAAAGTGAGCTGTTACTGACCCATAAGTTACATGGGGTTGACCAAACTTGCAGAAACATGTTTATTTCTGCTGAAAAACATGTTTTGACACTTTCAGCACACTGGGGTTAAGACCTGAGTGTGTGGGCTCTTCTGAGGCTTGCAGTTACATAGGGATACAGCTGTCTGAAAAAACGCGTTAATTTCGGGCTGAAAAACACGTTTTGAAAAGTGAGCTGTTACTGCCCCATAAGTTACATGGGGTTCACCAAACTTGCAGACACATGTTTATTTCTGCTGAAAAACATGTTTTGACACTTTCAGCACACTGGGGTTAAGACCTGAGTGTGTGGGCTCTTCTGAGCCTTGCAGTTACATAGGGATACAGCTGTCTGAAAAAACGCGTGTATTTCGGGCTGAAAAACACGTTTTGAAAAGTGAGCTGTTACTGACCCATAACTTACATGGGGTTGATCAAACTTGCAGAAACATGTTTATTTCTGCTGAAAAACATGTTTTGACACTTTCAGCACACTGGGGTTAAGACCTGAGTGTGTGGGCTC
This sequence comes from Lepisosteus oculatus, assembly GCF_040954835.1. Taxonomy (NCBI): domain Eukaryota; kingdom Metazoa; phylum Chordata; class Actinopteri; order Semionotiformes; family Lepisosteidae; genus Lepisosteus; species Lepisosteus oculatus. The sequence continues at coordinate 112,246 of NW_027167656.1, read as the reverse complement.
TTCTGAGCCTTGCAGTTACATAGGGATACAGCTGTCTGAAAAAACGCGTTTATTTCGGGCTGAAAAACACGTTTTGAAAAGTGAGCTGTTACTGACCCATAACTTACATGGGGTTGACCAAACTTGCAGAAACATGTTTATTTCTGCTGAAAAACATGTTTTGACACTTTCAGCGCACTGGGGTTAAGACCTGAGTGTGTGGGCTCTTCTGAGCCTTGCAGTTACATAGGGTAACAGCTATCTGAAAAAACGCGTTTATTTCGGGCTGAAAAACACGTTTTGAAAAGTGAGCTGTTACTGACCCATAAGTTACATGGGGTTGACCAAACTTGCAGAAACATGTTTATTTCTGCTGAAAAACATGTTTTGACACTTTCAGCACACTGGGGTTAAGACCTGAGTGTGTGGGCTCTTCTGAGGCTTGCAGTTACATAGGGATACAGCTGTCTGAAAAAACGCGTTTATTTCGGGCTGTAAAATACGTTTTGAAAAGTGAGCTGTTACTGACCCATAACTTACATGGGGTTGACCAAACTTGCAGAAACATGTTTATTTCTGCTGAAAAACACGTTTTGACAGTTTCAGCACACTGGGGTTAAGACCTGAGTGTGTGGGCTCTTCTGAGCCTTGCAGTTACATAGGGATACAGCTGTCTGAAAAAACGCGTTTATTTCGGGCTGAAAAACACGTTTTGAAAAGTGAGCTGTTACTGACCCATAACTTACATTTGGTTGACCAAACTTGCAGAAACATGTTTATTTCTGCTGAAAAACATGTTTTGACACTTTCAGCACACTGGGGTTAAGACCTGAGTGTGTGGGCTCTTCTGAGCCTTGCAGATACATAGGGATACAGCTGTCTGAAAAAACGCGTTTATTTCTGGCTGAAAAACACGTTTTGAAAAGTGAGCTGTTACTGACCCATAACTTACATGGGGTTGACCAAACTTGCAGAAACATGTTTATTTCTGCTGAAAAACATGTTTTGACACTTTCAGCACACTGGGGTTAAGACCTGAGTGTGTGGGCTCTTCTGAGCCTTGCAGTTACATAGGGATACAGCTGTCTGAAAAAACGCGTTTATTTCGGGCTGAAAAACACGTTTTGAAAAGTGAGCTGTTACTGACCCATAACTTACATGGGGTTGACCAAACTTGCAGAAACAAGTTTATTTCTGCTGAAAAACATGCTTTGACACTTTCAGCACACTGGGGTTAAGACCTGAGTGTGTGGGCTCTTCTGAGCCTTGCAGTTACATAGGGATACAGCTGTCTGAAAAAACGCGTTTATTTCGGGCTGAAAAACACGTTTTGAAAAGTGAGCTGTTACTGACCCATAACTTACATGGGGTTGACCAAACTTGCAGAAACATGTTTATTTCTGCTGAAAAACATGTTTTGACACTTTCAGCACACTGGGGTTAAGACCTGAGTGTGTGGGCTCTTCTGAGCCTTGCAGTTACATAGGGATACAGCTGTCTGAAAAAACGCGTTTATTTCGGGCTGAAAAACACGTTTTGAAAAGTGAGCTGTTACTGACCCATAAGTTACATGGGGTTGACCAAACTTGCAGAAACATGTTTATTTCTGCTGAAAAACATGTTTTGACACTTTCAGCACACTGGGGTTAAGACCTGAGTGTGTGGGCTCTTCTGAGGCTTGCAGTTACATAGGGATACAGCTGTCTGAAAAAACGTGTTTATTTCGGGCTGAAAAACTCGTTTTGAAAAGTGAGCTGTTACTGCCCCATAAGTTACATGGGGTTGACCAAAATTGCAGACACATGTTTATTTCTGCTGAAAAACATGTTTTGACACTTTCAGCACAGTGGGGTTAAGACCTGAGTGTGTGGGCTCTTCTGAGCCTTGCAGATACATAGGGTAACAGCTATCTGAAAAAACGCGTTTATTTCGGGCTGAAAAACACGTTTTGAAAAGTGAGCTGTTACTGACCCATAAGTTACATGGGGTTGACCAAACTTGCAGAAACATGTTTATTTCTGCTGAAAAACATGTTTTGACACTTTCAGCACACTGGGGTTAAGACCTGAGTGTGTGGGCTCTTCTGAGGCTTGCAGTTACATAGGGATACAGCTGTCTGAAAAAACGCGTTAATTTCGGGCTGAAAAACATCGTTTTGAAAAGTGAGCTGTTACTGCCCCATAAGTTACATGGGGTTCACCAAACTTGCAGACACATGTTTATTTCTGCTGAAAAACATGTTTTGACACTTTCAGCACACTGGGGTTAAGACCTGAGTGTGTGGGCTCTTCTGAGCCTTGCAGTTACATAGGGATACAGCTGTCTGAAAAAACGCGTGTATTTCGGGCTGAAAAACACGTTTTGAAAAGTGAGCTGTTACTGACCCATAACTTACATGGGGTTGATCAAACTTGCAGAAACATGTTTATTTCTGCTGAAAAACATGTTTATACACTTTCAGCGCACTGGGGTTAAGACCTGAGTGTGTGGGCTCTTCTGAGCCTTGCAGTTACATAGGGTAACAGCTATCTGAAAAAACGCGTTTATTTCGGGCTGAAAAACACGTTTTGAAAAGTGAGCTGTTACTGACCCATAAGTTACATGGGGTTGACCAAACTTGCAGAAACATGTTTATTTCTGCTGAAAAACATGTTTTGACACTTTCAGCACACTGGGGTTAAGACCTGAGTGTGTGGGCTCTTCTGAGGCTTGCAGTTACATAGGGATACAGCTGTCTGAAAAAACGCGTTTATTTCGGGCTGTAAAATACGTTTTGAAAAGTGAGCTGTTACTGACCCATAACTTACATGGGGTTGACCAAACTTGCAGAAACATGTTTATTTCTGCTGAAAAACACGTTTTGACAGTTTCAGCACACTGGGGTTAAGACCTGAGTGTGTGGGCTCTTCTGAGCCTTGCAGTTACATAGGGATACAGCTGTCTGAAAAAACGCGTTTATTTCGGGCTGAAAAACACGTTTTGAAAAGTGAGCTGTTACTGACCCATAACTTACATGGGGTTGACCAAACTTGCAGAAACATGTTTATTTCTCCTGAAAAATATGTTTTGACACTTTCAGCACACTGGGGTTAAGACCTGAGTGTGTGGGCTCTTCTGAGCCTTGCAGTTACATAGGGATACAGCTGTCTGAAAAAACGCGTTTATTTCGGGCTGAAAAACACGTTTTGAAAAGTGAGCTGTTACTGACCCCTAACTTACATGGGGTTGACCAAACTTGCAGAAACATGTTTATTTCTGCTGAAAAACATGTTTTGACACTTTCAGCGCACTGGGGTTAAGACCTGAGTGTGTGGGCTCTTCTGAGCCTTGCAGTTACATAGGGTAACAGCTATCTGAAAAAACGCGTTTATTTCGGGCTGAAAAACACGTTTTGAAAAGTGAGCTGTTACTGACCCATAAGTTACATGGGGTTGACCAAACTTGCAGAAACATGTTTATTTCTGCTGAAAAACATGTTTTGACACTTTCAGCACACTGGGGTTAAGACCTGAGTGTGTGGGCTCTTCTGAGCCTTGCAGTTACATAGGGATACAGCTGTCTGAAAAAACGCGTTTATTTCGGGCTGAAAAACACGTTTTGAAAAGTGAGCTGTTACTGACCCATAACTTACATGGGGTTGACCAAACTTGCAGAAACAAGTTTATTTCTGCTGAAAAACATGTTTTGACACTTTCAGCACAGTGGGGTTAAGACCTGAGTGTGTGGGCTCTTCTGAGCCTTGCAGATACATAGGGATACAGCTGTCTGAAAAAACGCGTTTATTTCGGGCTGAAAAACACGTTTTGAAAAGTGAGCTGTTACTGACCCATAACTTACATGGGGTTGACCAAACTTGCAGAAACATGCTTATTTCTGCTGAAAAACATGTTTTGACACTTTCAGCGCACTGGGGTTAAGACCTGAGTGTGTGGGCTCTTCTGAGCCTTGCAGTTACATAGGGTAACAGCTATCTGAAAAAACGCGTTTATTTCGGGCTGAAAAACACGTTTTGAAAAGTGAGCTGTTACTGACCCATAAGTTACATGGGGTTGACCAAACTTGCAGAAACATGTTTATTTCTGCTGAAAAACATGTTTTGACACTTTCAGCACACTGGGGTTAAGACCTGAGTGTGTGGGCTCTTCTGAGGCTTGCAGTTACATAGGGATACAGCTGTCTGAAAAAACGCGTTAATTTCGGGCTGAAAAACACGTTTTGAAAAGTGAGCTGTTACTGCCCCATAAGTTACATGGGGTTCACCAAACTTGCAGACACATGTTTATTTCTGCTGAAAAACATGTTTTGACACTTTCAGCACACTGGGGTTAAGACCTGAGTGTGTGGGCTCTTCTGAGCCTTGCAGTTACATAGGGATACAGCTGTCTGAAAAAACGCGTGTATTTCGGGCTGAAAAACACGTTTTGAAAAGTGAGCTGTTACTGACCCATAACTTACATGGGGTTGATCAAACTTGCAGAAACATGTTTATTTCTGCTGAAAAACATGTTTTGACACTTTCAGCACACTGGGGTTAAGACCTGAGTGTGTGGGCTCTTCTGAGCCTTGCAGATACATAGGGATACAGCTGTCTGAAAAAACGCGTTTATTTCTGGCTGAAAAACACGTTTTGAAAAGTGAGCTGTTACTGACCCATAACTTACATGGGGTTGACCAAACTTGCAGAAACATGTTTATTTCTGCTGAAAAACATGTTTTGACACTTTCAGCACACTGGGGTTAAGACCTGAGTGTGTGGGCTCTTCTGAGCCTTGCAGTTACATAGGGATACAGCTGTCTGAAAAAACGCGTTTATTTCGGGCTGAAAAACATCGTTTTGAAAAGTGAGCTGTTACTGACCCATAACTTACATGGGGTTGACCAAACTTGCAGAAACAAGTTTATTTCTGCTGAAAAACATGCTTTGACACTTTCAGCACACTGGGGTTAAGACCTGAGTGTGTGGGCTCTTCTGAGCCTTGCAGTTACATAGGGATACAGCTGTCTGAAAAAACGCGTTTATTTCGGGCTGAAAAACACGTTTTGAAAAGTGAGCTGTTACTGACCCATAACTTACATGGGGTTGACCAAACTTGCAGAAACATGTTTATTTCTGCTGAAAAACATGTTTTGACACTTTCAGCACACTGGGGTTAAGACCTGAGTGTGTGGGCTCTTCTGAGCCTTGCAGTTACATAGGGATACAGCTGTCTGAAAAAACGCGTTTATTTCGGGCTGAAAAACACGTTTTGAAAAGTGAGCTGTTACTGACCCATAAGTTACATGGGGTTGACCAAACTTGCAGAAACATGTTTATTTCTGCTGAAAAACATGTTTTGACACTTTCAGCACACTGGGGTTAAGACCTGAGTGTGTGGGCTCTTCTGAGGCTTGCAGTTACATAGGGATACAGCTGTCTGAAAAAACGTGTTTATTTCGGGCTGAAAAACTCGTTTTGAAAAGTGAGCTGTTACTGCCCCATAAGTTACATGGGGTTGACCAAAATTGCAGACACATGTTTATTTCTGCTGAAAAACATGTTTTGACACTTTCAGCACAGTGGGGTTAAGACCTGAGTGTGTGGGCTCTTCTGAGCCTTGCAGATACATAGGGTAACAGCTATCTGAAAAAACGCGTTTATTTCGGGCTGAAAAACACGTTTTGAAAAGTGAGCTGTTACTGACCCATAAGTTACATGGGGTTGACCAAACTTGCAGAAACATGTTTATTTCTGCTGAAAAACATGTTTTGACACTTTCAGCACACTGGGGTTAAGACCTGAGTGTGTGGGCTCTTCTGAGGCTTGCAGTTACATAGGGATACAGCTGTCTGAAAAAACGCGTTAATTTCGGGCTGAAAAACACGTTTTGAAAAGTGAGCTGTTACTGACCCATAACTTACATGGGGTTGATCAAACTTGCAGAAACATGTTTATTTCTGCTGAAAAACATGTTTTGACACTTTCAGCACACTGGGGTTAAGACCTGAGTGTGTGGGCTCTTCTGAGCCTTGCAGTTACATAGGGATACAGCTGTCTGAAAAAACGCGTTTATTTCGGGCTGAAAAACACGTTTTGAAAAGTGAGCTGTTACTGACCCATAACTTACATGGGGTTGACCAAACTTGCAGAAACATGTTTATTTCTGCTGAAAAACATGTTTTGACACTTTCAGCGCACTGGGGTTAAGACCTGAGTGTGTGGGCTCTTCTGAGCCTTGCAGTTACATAGGGTAACAGCTATCTGAAAAAACGCGTTTATTTCGGGCTGAAAAACACGTTTTGAAAAGTGAGCTGTTACTGACCCATAAGTTACATGGGGTTGACCAAACTTGCAGAAACATGTTTATTTCTGCTGAAAAACATGTTTTGACACTTTCAGCACACTGGGGTTAAGACCTGAGTGTGTGGGCTCTTCTGAGGCTTGCAGTTACATAGGGATACAGCTGTCTGAAAAAACGCGTTTATTTCGGGCTGTAAAATACGTTTTGAAAAGTGAGCTGTTACTGACCCATAACTTACATGGGGTTGACCAAACTTGCAGAAACATGTTTATTTCTGCTGAAAAACATGTTTTGACACTTTCAGCACACTGGGGTTAAGACCTGAGTGTGTTGGCTCTTCTGAGCCTTGCAGTTACATAGGGATACAGCTGTCTGAAAAAACGCGTTTATTTCGGGCTGAAAAACACGTTTTGAAAAGTGAGCTGTTACTGACCCATAAGTTACATGGGGTTGACCAAACTTGCAGAAACATGTTTATTTCTGCTGAAAAACATGTTTTGACACTTTCAGCACACTGGGGTTAAGACCTGAGTGTGTGGGCTCTTCTGAGCCTTGCAGTTACATAGGGATACAGCTGTCTGAAAAAACGCGTTTATTTCGGGCTGTAAAACACGTTTTGAAAAGTGAGCTGTTACTGACCCATAACTTACATGGGGTTGACCAAACTTGCAGAAACATGCTTATTTCTGCTGAAAAACATGTTTTGACACTTTCAGCGCACTGGGGTTAAGACCTGAGTGTGTGGGCTCTTCTGAGCCTTGCAGTTACATAGGGTAACAGCTATCTGAAAAAACGCGTTTATTTCGGGCTGAAAAAAACGTTTTGAAAAGTGAGCTGTTACTGACCCATAAGTTACATGGGGTTGACCAAACTTGCAGAAACATGTTTATTTCTGCTGAAAAACATGTTTTGACACTTTCAGCACACTGGGGTTAAGACCTGAGTGTGTGGGCTCTTCTGAGCCTTGCAGTTACATAGGGATACAGCTGTCTGAAAAAACGCGTTTATTTCGGGCTGTAAAATACGTTTTGAAAAGTGAGCTGTTACTGACCCATAACTTACATGGGGTTGACCAAACTTGCAGAAACATGTTTATTTCTGCTGAAAAACATGTTTTGACACTTTCAGCACACTGGGGTTAAGACCTGAGTGTGTTGGCTCTTCTGAGCCTTGCAGTTACATAGGGATACAGCTGTCTGAAAAAACGCGTTTATTTCGGGCTGAAAACACGTTTGAAAAGTGAGCTGTTACTGACCCATAACTTACATGGGGTTGACCAAACTTGCAGAAACATGTTTATTTCTGCTGAAAAACATGTTTTGACACTTTCAGCACACTGGGGTTAAGACCTGAGTGTGTGGGCTCTTCTGAGCCTTGCAGTTACATAGGGATACAGCTGTCTGAAAAAACGCGTTTATTTCGGGCTGAAAAACACGTTTTGAAAAGTGTGCTGTTACTGCCCCATAACTTACATGGGGTTGACCAAACTTGTAGAAACATGTTTATTTCTGCTGAAAAACACGTTTTGACAGTTTCAGCACACTGGGGTTAAGACCTGAGTGTGTGGGCTCTTCTGAGCCTTGCAGTTACATAGGGATACAGCTGTCTGAAAAAACGCGTTTATTTCGGGCTGAAAAACACGTTTTGAAAAGTGAGCTGTTACTGACCCATAACTTACATGGGGTTGACCAAACTTGCAGAAACATTTTTATTTCTGCTGAAAAACATGTTTTACACTTTCAGCACACTGGGGTTAAGACCTGAGTGTGTGGGCTCTTCTGAGCCTTGCCGTTACATAGGGATACAGCTGTCTGAAAAAACGCGTTTATTTCGGGCTGAAAAACACGTTTTGAAAAGTGAGCTGTTACTGCCCCATAAGTTACATGGGGTTCACCAAACTTGCAGACACATGTTTATTTCTGCTGAAAAACATGTTTTGACACTTTCAGCACACTGGGGTTAAGACCTGAGTGTGTTGGCTCTTCTGAGCCTTGCAGTTACATAGGGATACAGCTGTCTGAAAAAACGCGTTTATTTCGGGCTGAAAAACACGTTTTGAAAAGTGAGCTGTTACTGACCCATAAGTTACATGGGGTTGACCAAACTTGCAGAAACATGTTTATTTCTGCTGAAAAACATGTTTTGACACTTTCAGCACACTGGGGTTAAGACCTGAGTGTGTGGGCTCTTCTGAGCCTTGCAGTTACATAGGGATACAGCTGTCTGAAAAAACGCGTTTATTTCGGGCTGTAAAACACGTTTTGAAAAGTGAGCTGTTACTGACCCATAACTTACATGGGGTTGACCAAACTTGCAGAAACATGCTTATTTCTGCTGAAAAACATGTTTTGACACTTTCAGCGCACTGGGGTTAAGACCTGAGTGTGTGGGCTCTTCTGAGCCTTGCAGTTACATAGGGTAACAGCTATCTGAAAAAACGCGTTTATTTCGGGCTGAAAAAAACGTTTTGAAAAGTGAGCTGTTACTGACCCATAAGTTACATGGGGTTGACCAAACTTGCAGAAACATGTTTATTTCTGCTGAAAAACATGTTTTGACACTTTCAGCACACTGGGGTTAAGACCTGAGTGTGTGGGCTCTTCTGAGCCTTGCAGTTACATAGGGATACAGCTGTCTGAAAAAACGCGTTTATTTCGGGCTGTAAAATACGTTTTGAAAAGTGAGCTGTTACTGACCCATAACTTACATGGGGTTGACCAAACTTGCAGAAACATGTTTATTTCTGCTGAAAAACATGTTTTGACACTTTCAGCACACTGGGGTTAAGACCTGAGTGTGTTGGCTCTTCTGAGCCTTGCAGTTACATAGGGATACAGCTGTCTGAAAAAACGCGTTTATTTCGGGCTGAAAAACACGTTTTGAAAAGTGAGCTGTTACTGACCCATAACTTACATGGGGTTGACCAAACTTGCAGAAACATGTTTATTTCTGCTGAAAAACATGTTTTGACACTTTCAGCACACTGGGGTTAAGACCTGAGTGTGTGGGCTCTTCTGAGCCTTGCAGTTACATAGGGATACAGCTGTCTGAAAAAACGCGTTTATTTCGGGCTGAAAAACACGTTTTGAAAAGTGTGCTGTTACTGCCCCATAACTTACATGGGGTTGACCAAACTTGTAGAAACATGTTTATTTCTGCTGAAAAACACGTTTTGACAGTTTCAGCACACTGGGGTTAAGACCTGAGTGTGTGGGCTCTTCTGAGCCTTGCAGTTACATAGGGATACAGCTGTCTGAAAAAACGCGTTTATTTCGGGCTGAAAAACACGTTTTGAAAAGTGAGCTGTTACTGACCCATAACTTACATGGGGTTGACCAAACTTGCAGAAACATTTTTATTTCTGCTGAAAAACATGTTTTACACTTTCAGCACACTGGGGTTAAGACCTGAGTGTGTGGGCTCTTCTGAGCCTTGCCGTTACATAGGGATACAGCTGTCTGAAAAAACGCGTTTATTTCGGGCTGAAAAACACGTTTTGAAAAGTGAGCTGTTACTGCCCCATAAGTTACATGGGGTTAACCAAACTTGCAGAAACATGTTTATTTCTCCTGAAAAATATGTTTTGACACTTTCAGCACACTGGGGTTAAGACCTGAGTGTGTGGGCTCTTCTGAGCCTTGCAGTTACATAGGGATACAGCTGTCTGAAAAAACGCGTTTATTTCGGGCTGAAAAACACGTTTTGAAAAGTGAGCTGTTACTGACCCCTAACTTACATGGGGTTGACCAAACTTGCAGAAACATGTTTATTTCTGCTGAAAAACATGTTTTGACACTTTCAGCGCACTGGGGTTAAGACCTGAGTGTGTGGGCTCTTCTGAGCCTTGCAGTTACATAGGGTAACAGCTATCTGAAAAAACGCGTTTATTTCAGGCTGAAAAACACGTTTTGAAAAGTGAGCTGTTACTGACCCATAAGTTACATGGGGTTGACCAAACTTGCAGAAACATGTTTATTTCTGCTGAAAAACATGTTTTGACACTTTCAGCACACTGGGGTTAAGACCTGAGTGTGTGGGCTCTTCTGAGCCTTGCAGTTACATAGGGATACAGCTGTCTGAAAAAACGCGTTTATTTCGGGCTGAAAAACACGTTTTGAAAAGTGAGCTGTTACTGACCCATAACTTACATGGGGTTGACCAAACTTGCAGAAACATGTTTATTTCTGCTGAAAAACATGTTTTGACACTTTCAGCACACTGGGGTAAAGACCTGAGTGTGTGGGCTCTTCTGAGCCTTGCAGTTACATAGGGATACAGCTGTCTGAAAAAACGCGTTTATTTCGGGCTGAAAAACACGTTTTGAAAAGTGAGCTGTTACTGACCCATAACTTACATGGGGTTGACCAAACTTGCAGAAACAAGTTTATTTCTGCTGAAAAACATGTTTTGACACTTTCAGCACAGTGGGGTTAAGACCTGAGTGTGTGGGCTCTTCTGAGCCTTGCAGATACATAGGGATACAGCTGTCTGAAAAAACGCGTTTATTTCGGGCTGAAAAACACGTTTTGAAAAGTGAGCTGTTACTGACCCATAACTTACATGGGGTTGACCAAACTTGCAGAAACATGCTTATTTCTGCTGAAAAACATGTTTTGACACTTTCAGCGCACTGGGGTTAAGACCTGAGTGTGTGGGCTCTTCTGAGCCTTGCAGTTACATAGGGTAACAGCTATCTGAAAAAACGCGTTTATTTCGGGCTGAAAAACACGTTTTGAAAAGTGAGCTGTTACTGACCCATAAGTTACATGGGGTTGACCAAACTTGCAGAAACATGTTTATTTCTGCTGAAAAACATGTTTTGACACTTTCAGCACACTGGGGTTAAGACCTGAGTGTGTGGGCTCTTCTGAGGCTTGCAGTTACATAGGGATACAGCTGTCTGAAAAAACGCGTTAATTTCGGGCTGAAAAATACGTTTTGAAAAGTGAGCTGTTACTGCCCCATAAGTTACATGGGGTTCACCAAACTTGCAGACACATGTTTATTTCTGCTGAAAAACATGTTTTGACACTTTCAGCACACTGGGGTTAAGACCTGAGTGTGTGGGCTCTTCTGAGCCTTGCAGTTACATAGGGATACAGCTGTCTGAAAAAACGCGTGTATTTCGGGCTGAAAAACACGTTTTGAAAAGTGAGCTGTTACTGACCCATAACTTACATGGGGTTGATCAAACTTGCAGAAACATGTTTATTTCTGCTGAAAAACATGTTTTGACACTTTCAGCACACTGGGGTTAAGACCTGAGTGTGTGGGCTCTTCTGAGCCTTGCAGTTACATAGGGATACAGCTGTCTGAAAAAACGCGTTTATTTCGGGCTGAAAAACACGTTTTGAAAAGTGAGCTCTTACTGACCCATAAGTTACATGGGGTTGACCAAACTTGCAGAAACATGTTTATTTCTGCTGAAAAACATGTTTTGACACTTTCAGCACACTGGGGTTAAGACCTGAGTGTGTTGGCTCTTCTGAGCCTTGCAGTTACATAGGGATACAGCTGTCTGAAAAAACGCGTTTATTTCGGGCTGAAAAACACGTTTTGAAAAGTGAGCTGTTACTGACCCATAACTTACATGGGGTTGACCAAACTTGCAGAAACATGTTTATTTCTGCTGAAAAACATGTTTTGACACTTTCAGCACACTGGGGTTAAGACCTGAGTGTGTGGGCTCTTCTGAGCCTTGCAGTTACATAGGGATACAGCTGTCTGAAAAAACGCGTTTATTTCGGGCTGAAAAACACGTTTTGAAAAGTGTGCTGTTACTGCCCCATAACTTACATGGGGTTGACCAAACTTGTAGAAACATGTTTATTTCTGCTGAAAAACACGTTTTGACAGTTTCAGCACACTGGGGTTAAGACCTGAGTGTGTGGGCTCTTCTGAGCCTTGCAGTTACATAGGGATACAGCTGTCTGAAAAAACGCGTTTATTTCGGGCTGAAAAACACGTTTTGAAAAGTGAGCTGTTACTGACCCATAACTTACATGGGGTTGACCAAACTTGCAGAAACATTTTTATTTCTGCTGAAAAACATGTTTTACACTTTCAGCACACTGGGGTTAAGACCTGAGTGTGTGGGCTCTTCTGAGCCTTGCCGTTACATAGGGATACAGCTGTCTGAAAAAACGCGTTTATTTCGGGCTGAAAAACACGTTTTGAAAAGTGAGCTGTTACTGCCCCATAAGTTACATGGGGTTAACCAAACTTGCAGAAACATGTTTATTTCTCCTGAAAAATATATTTTGACACTTTCAGCACACTGGGGTTAAGACCTGAGTGTGTGGGCTCTTCTGAGCCTTGCAGTTACATAGGGATACAGCTGTCTGAAAAAACGGGTTTATTTCGGGCTGAAAAACACGTTTTGAAAAGTGAGCTGTTACTGACCCCTAACTTACATGGGGTTGACCAAACTTGCAGAAACATGTTTATTTCTGCTGAAAAACATGTTTTGACACTTTCAGCGCACTGGGGTTAAGACCTGAGTGTGTGGGCTCTTCTGAGCCTTGCAGTTACATAGGGTAACAGCTATCTGAAAAAACGCGTTTATTTCGGGCTGAAAAACACGTTTTGAAAAGTGAGCTGTTACTGACCCATAAGTTACATGGGGTTGACCAAACTTGCAGAAACATGTTTATTTCTGCTGAAAAACATGTTTTGACACTTTCAGCACACTGGGGTTAAGACCTGAGTGTGTGGGCTCTTCTGAGCCTTGCAGTTACATAGGGATACAGCTGTCTGAAAAAACGCGTTTATTTCGGGCTGAAAAACACGTTTTGAAAAGTGAGCTGTTACTGACCCATAACTTACATGGGGTTGACCAAACTTGCAGAAACATGTTTATTTCTGCTGAAAAACATGTTTTGACACTTTCAGCACACTGGGGTAAAGACCTGAGTGTGTGGGCTCTTCTGAGCCTTGCAGTTACATAGGGATACAGCTGTCTGAAAAAACGCGTTTATTTCGGGCTGAAAAACACGTTTTGAAAAGTGAGCTGTTACTGACCCATAACTTACATGGGGTTGACCAAACTTGCAGAAACAAGTTTATTTCTGCTGAAAAACATGTTTTGACACTTTCAGCACAGTGGGGTTAAGACCTGAGTGTGTGGGCTCTTCTGAGCCTTGCAGATACATAGGGATACAGCTGTCTGAAAAAACGCGTTTATTTCGGGCTGAAAAACACGTTTTGAAAAGTGAGCTGTTACTGACCCATAACTTACATGGGGTTGACCAAACTTGCAGAAACATGCTTATTTCTGCTGAAAAACATGTTTTGACACTTTCAGCGCACTGGGGTTAAGACCTGAGTGTGTGGGCTCTTCTGAGCATTGCAGTTACATAGGGTAACAGCTATCTGAAAAAACGCGTTTATTTCGGGCTGAAAAACACGTTTTGAAAAGTGAGCTGTTACTGACCCATAAGTTACATGGGGTTGACCAAACTTGCAGAAACATGTTTATTTCTGCTGAAAAACATGTTTTGACACTTTCAGCACACTGGGGTTAAGACCTGAGTGTGTGGGCTCTTCTGAGGCTTGCAGTTACATAGGGATACAGCTGTCTGAAAAAACGCGTTTATTTCGGGCTGTAAAATACGTTTTGAAAAGTGAGCTGTTACTGACCCATAACTTACATGGGGTTGACCAAACTTGCAGAAACATGTTTATTTCAGCTGAAAAACATGTTTTGACACTTTCAGCACACTGGGGTTAAGACCTGAGTGTGTTGGCTCTTCTGAGCCTTGCAGTTACATAGGGATACAGCTGTCTGAAAAAACGCGTTTATTTCGGGCTGAAAAACACGTTTTGAAAAGTGAGCTGTTACTGACCCATAAGTTACATGGGGTTGACCAAACTTGCAGAAACATGTTTATTTCTGCTGAAAAACATGTTTTGACACTTTCAGCACACTGGGGTTAAGACCTGAGTGTGTGGGCTCTTCTGAGGCTTGCAGTTACATAGGGATACAGCTGTCTGAAAAAACGCGTTTATTTCGGGCTGAAAAACACGTTTTGAAAAGTGAGCTGTTACTGACCCATAAGTTACATGGGGTTGACCAAACTTGCAGAAACATGTTTATTTCTGCTGAAAAACATGTTTTGACACTTTCAGCACACTGGGGTTAAGACCTGAGTGTGTGGGCTCTTCTGAGGCTTGCAGTTACATAGGGATACAGCTGTCTGAAAAAACGCGTTAATTTCGGGCTGAAAAACACGTTTTGAAAAGTGAGCTGTTACTGCCCCATAAGTTACATGGGGTTCACCAAACTTGCAGACACATGTTTATTTCTGCTGAAAAACATGTTTTGACACTTTCAGCACACTGGGGTTAAGACCTGAGTGTGTGGGCTCTTCTGAGCCTTGCAGTTACATAGGGATACAGCTGTCTGAAAAAACGCGTGTATTTCGGGCTGAAAAACACGTTTTGAAAAGTGAGCTGTTACTGACCCATAACTTACATGGGGTTGATCAAACTTGCAGAAACATGTTTATTTCTGCTGAAAAACATGTTTTGACACTTTCAGCACACTGGGGTTAAGACCTGAGTGTGTGGGCTCTTCTGAGCCTTGCAGTTACATAGGGATACAGCTGTCTGAAAAAACGCGTTTATTTCGGGCTGAAAAACACGTTTTGAAAAGTGAGCTCTTACTGACCCATAACTTACATGGGGTTGACCAAACTTGCAGAAACATGTTTATTTCTGCTGAAAAACATGTTTTGACACTTTCAGCGCACTGGGGTTAAGACCTGAGTGTGTGGGCTCTTCTGAGCCTTGCAGTTACATAGGGTAACAGCTATCTGAAAAAACGCGTTTATTTCGGGCTGAAAAACACGTTTTGAAAAGTGAGCTGTTACTGACCCATAAGTTACATGGGGTTGACCAAACTTGCAGAAACATGTTTCTTTCTGCTGAAAAACATGTTTTGACACTTTCAGCACACTGGGGTTAAGACCTGAGTGTGTGGGCTCTTCTGAGCCTTGCAGTTACATAGGGATACAGCTGTCTGAAAAAACGCGTTTATTTCGGGCTGTAAAATACGTTTTGAAAAGTGAGCTGTTACTGACCCATAACTTACATGGGGTTGACCAAACTTGCAGAAACATGTTTATTTCTGCTGAAAAACATGTTTTGACACTTTCAGCACACTGGGGTTAAGACCTGAGTGTGTTGGCTCTTCTGAGCTTTGCAGTTACATAGGGATACAGCTGTCTGAAAAAACGCGTTTATTTCGGGCTGAAAAACACGTTTTGAAAAGTGAGCTGTTACTGACCCATAACTTACATGGGGTTGACCAAACTTGCAGAAACATGTTTATTTCTGCTGAAAAACATGTTTTGACACTTTCAGCACACTGGGGTTAAGACCTGAGTGTGTGGGCTCTTCTGAGCCTTGCAGTTACATAGGGATACAGCTGTCTGAAAAAACGCGTTTATTTCGGGCTGAAAAACACGTTTTGAAAAGTGTGCTGTTACTGCCCCATAACTTACATGGGGTTGACCAAACTTGCAGAAACATGTTTATTTCTGCTGAAAAACATGTTTTGACACTTTCAGCGCACTGGGGTTAAGACCTGAGTGTGTGGGCTCTTCTGAGCCTTGCAGTTACATAGGGTAACAGCTATCTGAAAAAACGCGTTTATTTCGGGCTGAAAAACACGTTTTGAAAAGTGAGCTGTTACTGCCCCATAAGTTACATGGGGTTGACCAAACTTGCAGAAACATGTTTATTTCTGCTGAAAAACATGTTTTGACACTTTCAGCACACTGGGGTTAAGACCTGAGTGTGTGGGCTCTTCTGAGCCTTGCAGTTACATAGGGATACAGCTGTCTGAAAAAACGCGTTTATTTCGGGCTGAAAAACACGTTTTGAAAAGTGAGCTGTTACTGACCCATAACTTACATGGGGTTGACCAAACTTGCAGAAACATGTTTATTTCTTCTGAAAAACATGTTTTGACACTTTCAGCACACTGGGGTAAAGACCTGAGTGTGTGGGCTCTTCTGAGCCTTGCAGTTACATAGGGATACAGCTGTCTGAAAAACGCGTTTATTTCGGGCTGAAAAACACGTTTTGAAAAGTGAGCTGTTACTGACCCATAACTTACATGGGGTTGACCAAACTTGCAGAAACAAGTTTATTTCTGCTGAAAAACATGTTTTGACACTTTCAGCACAGTGGGGTTAAGACCTGAGTGTGTGGGCTCTTCTGAGCCTTGCAGATACATAGGGATACAGCTGTCTGAAAAAACGCGTTTATTTCGGGCTGAAAAACACGTTTTGAAAAGTGAGCTGTTACTGACCCATAACTTACATGGGGTTGACCAAACTTGCAGAAACATGCTTATTTCTGCTGAAAAACATGTTTTGACACTTTCAGCGCACTGGGGTTAAGACCTGAGTGTGTGGGCTCTTCTGAGCCTTGCAGTTACATAGGGTAACAGCTATCTGAAAAAACGCGTTTATTTCGGGCTGAAAAACACGTTTTGAAAAGTGAGCTGTTACTGACCCATAAGTTACATGGGGTTGACCAAACTTGCAGAAACATGTTTATTTCTGCTGAAAAACATGTTTTGACACTTTCAGCACACTGGGGTTAAGACCTGAGTGTGTGGGCTCTTCTGAGGCTTGCAGTTACATAGGGATACAGCTGTCTGAAAAAACGCGTTAATTTCGGGCTGAAAAACACGTTTTGAAAAGTGAGCTGTTACTGCCCCATAAGTTACATGGGGTTCACCAAACTTGCAGACACATGTTTATTTCTGCTGAAAAACATGTTTTGACACTTTCAGCACACTGGGGTTAAGACCTGAGTGTGTGGGCTCTTCTGAGCCTTGCAGTTACATAGGGATACAGCTGTCTGAAAAAACGCGTGTATTTCGGGCTGAAAAACACGTTTTGAAAAGTGAGCTGTTACTGACCCATAACTTACATGGGGTTGATCAAACTTGCAGAAACATGTTTATTTCTGCTGAAAAACATGTTTTGACACTTTCAGCACACTGGGGTTAAGACCTGAGTGTGTGGGCTCTTCTGAGCCTTGCAGTTACATAGGGATACAGCTGTCTGAAAAAACGCGTTTATTTCGGGCTGAAAAACACGTTTTGAAAAGTGAGCTCTTACTGACCCATAACTTACATGGGGTTGACCAAACTTGCAGAAACATGTTTATTTCTGCTGAAAAACATGTTTTGACACTTTCAGCGCACTGGGGTTAAGACCTGAGTGTGTGGGCTCTTCTGAGCCTTGCAGTTACATAGGGTAACAGCTATCTGAAAAAACGCGTTTATTTCGGGCTGAAAAACACGTTTTGAAAAGTGAGCTGTTACTGACCCATAAGTTACATGGGGTTGACCAAACTTGCAGAAACATGTTTCTTTCTGCTGAAAAACATGTTTTGACACTTTCAGCACACTGGGGTTAAGACCTGAGTGTGTGGGCTCTTCTGAGCCTTGCAGTTACATAGGGATACAGCTGTCTGAAAAAACGCGTTTATTTCGGGCTGTAAAATACGTTTTGAAAAGTGAGCTGTTACTGACCCATAACTTACATGGGGTTGACCAAACTTGCAGAAACATGTTTATTTCTGCTGAAAAACATGTTTTGACACTTTCAGCACACTGGGGTTAAGACCTGAGTGTGTTGGCTCTTCTGAGCCTTGCAGTTACATAGGGATACAGCTGTCTGAAAAAACGCGTTTATTTCGGGCTGAAAAACACGTTTTGAAAAGTGAGCTGTTACTGACCCATAACTTACATGGGGTTGACCAAACTTGCAGAAACATGTTTATTTCTGCTGAAAAACATGTTTTGACACTTTCAGCACACTGGGGTTAAGACCTGAGTGTGTGGGCTCTTCTGAGCCTTGCAGTTACATAGGGATACAGCTGTCTGAAAAAACGCGTTTATTTCGGGCTGAAAAACACGTTTTGAAAAGTGTGCTGTTACTGCCCCATAACTTACATGGGGTTGACCAAACTTGTAGAAACATGTTTATTTCTGCTGAAAAACACGTTTTGACAGTTTCAGCACACTGGGGTTAAGACCTGAGTGTGTGGGCTCTTCTGAGCCTTGCAGTTACATAGGGATACAGCTGTCTGAAAAAACGCGTTTATTTCGGGCTGAAAAACACGTTTTGAAAAGTGAGCTGTTACTGACCCATAACTTACATGGGGTTGACCAAACTTGCAGAAACATTTTTATTTCTGCTGAAAAACATGTTTTACACTTTCAGCACACTGGGGTTAAGACCTGAGTGTGTGGGCTCTTCTGAGCCTTGCCGTTACATAGGGATACAGCTGTCTGAAAAAACGCGTTTATTTCGGGCTGAAAAACACGTTTTGAAAAGTGAGCTGTTACTGCCCCATAAGTTACATGGGGTTAACC
This sequence comes from Lepisosteus oculatus, assembly GCF_040954835.1. Lineage (NCBI taxonomy): Eukaryota > Metazoa > Chordata > Actinopteri > Semionotiformes > Lepisosteidae > Lepisosteus > Lepisosteus oculatus. The sequence goes on along the minus strand of NW_027167656.1, from coordinate 93,592 downwards.
AAACTTGCAGAAACATGTTTATTTCTCCTGAAAAATATATTTTGACACTTTCAGCACACTGGGGTTAAGACCTGAGTGTGTGGGCTCTTCTGAGCCTTGCAGTTACATAGGGATACAGCTGTCTGAAAAAACGGGTTTATTTCGGGCTGAAAAACACGTTTTGAAAAGTGAGCTGTTACTGACCCCTAACTTACATGGGGTTGACCAAACTTGCAGAAACATGTTTATTTCTGCTGAAAAACATGTTTTGACACTTTCAGCGCACTGGGGTTAAGACCTGAGTGTGTGGGCTCTTCTGAGCCTTGCAGTTACATAGGGTAACAGCTATCTGAAAAAACGCGTTTATTTCGGGCTGAAAAACACGTTTTGAAAAGTGAGCTGTTACTGACCCATAAGTTACATGGGGTTGACCAAACTTGCAGAAACATGTTTATTTCTGCTGAAAAACATGTTTTGACACTTTCAGCACACTGGGGTTAAGACCTGAGTGTGTGGGCTCTTCTGAGCCTTGCAGTTACATAGGGATACAGCTGTCTGAAAAAACGCGTTTATTTCGGGCTGAAAAACACGTTTTGAAAAGTGAGCTGTTACTGACCCATAACTTACATGGGGTTGACCAAACTTGCAGAAACATGTTTATTTCTGCTGAAAAACATGTTTTGACACTTTCAGCACACTGGGGTAAAGACCTGAGTGTGTGGGCTCTTCTGAGCCTTGCAGTTACATAGGGATACAGCTGTCTGAAAAAACGCGTTTATTTCGGGCTGAAAAACACGTTTTGAAAAGTGAGCTGTTACTGACCCATAACTTACATGGGGTTGACCAAACTTGCAGAAACAAGTTTATTTCTGCTGAAAAACATGTTTTGACACTTTCAGCACAGTGGGGTTAAGACCTGAGTGTGTGGGCTCTTCTGAGCCTTGCAGATACATAGGGATACAGCTGTCTGAAAAAACGCGTTTATTTCGGGCTGAAAAACACGTTTTGAAAAGTGAGCTGTTACTGACCCATAACTTACATGGGGTTGACCAAACTTGCAGAAACATGCTTATTTCTGCTGAAAAACATGTTTTGACACTTTCAGCGCACTGGGGTTAAGACCTGAGTGTGTGGGCTCTTCTGAGCATTGCAGTTACATAGGGTAACAGCTATCTGAAAAAACGCGTTTATTTCGGGCTGAAAAACACGTTTTGAAAAGTGAGCTGTTACTGACCCATAAGTTACATGGGGTTGACCAAACTTGCAGAAACATGTTTATTTCTGCTGAAAAACATGTTTTGACACTTTCAGCACACTGGGGTTAAGACCTGAGTGTGTGGGCTCTTCTGAGGCTTGCAGTTACATAGGGATACAGCTGTCTGAAAAAACGCGTTAATTTCGGGCTGAAAAACACGTTTTGAAAAGTGAGCTGTTACTGCCCCATAAGTTACATGGGGTTCACCAAACTTGCAGACACATGTTTATTTCTGCTGAAAAACATATTTTTGACACTTTCAGCACACTGGGGTTAAGACCTGAGTGTGTGGGCTCTTCTGAGCCTTGCAGTTACATAGGGATACAGCTGTCTGAAAAAACGCGTGTATTTCGGGCTGAAAAACACGTTTTGAAAAGTGAGCTCTTACTGACCCATAACTTACATGGGGTTGACCAAACTTGCAGAAACATGTTTATTTCTGCTGAAAAACATGTTTTGACACTTTCAGCGCACTGGGGTTAAGACCTGAGTGTGTGGGCTCTTCTGAGCCTTGCAGTTACATAGGGTAACAGCTATCTGAAAAAACGCGTTTATTTCGGGCTGAAAAACACGTTTTGAAAAGTGAGCTGTTACTGACCCATAAGTTACATGGGGTTGACCAAACTTGCAGAAACATGTTTCTTTCTGCTGAAAAACATGTTTTGACACTTTCAGCACACTGGGGTTAAGACCTGAGTGTGTGGGCTCTTCTGAGCCTTGCAGTTACATAGGGATACAGCTGTCTGAAAAAACGCGTTTATTTCGGGCTGTAAAATACGTTTTGAAAAGTGAGCTGTTACTGACCCATAACTTACATGGGGTTGACCAAACTTGCAGAAACATGTTTATTTCTGCTGAAAAACATGTTTTGACACTTTCAGCACACTGGGGTTAAGACCTGAGTGTGTTGGCTCTTCTGAGCCTTGCAGTTACATAGGGATACAGCTGTCTGAAAAAACGCGTTTATTTCGGGCTGAAAAACACGTTTTGAAAAGTGAGCTGTTACTGACCCATAACTTACATGGGGTTGACCAAACTTGCAGAAACATGTTTATTTCTGCTGAAAAACATGTTTTGACACTTTCAGCACACTGGGGTTAAGACCTGAGTGTGTGGGCTCTTCTGAGCCTTGCAGTTACATAGGGATACAGCTGTCTGAAAAAACGCGTTTATTTCGGGCTGAAAAACACGTTTTGAAAAGTGTGCTGTTACTGCCCCATAACTTACATGGGGTTGACCAAACTTGCAGAAACATGTTTATTTCTGCTGAAAAACATGTTTTGACACTTTCAGCGCACTGGGGTTAAGACCTGAGTGTGTGGGCTCTTCTGAGCCTTGCAGTTACATAGGGTAACAGCTATCTGAAAAAACGCGTTTATTTCGGGCTGAAAAACACGTTTTGAAAAGTGAGCTGTTACTGCCCCATAAGTTACATGGGGTTGACCAAACTTGCAGAAACATGTTTATTTCTGCTGAAAAACATGTTTTGACACTTTCAGCACACTGGGGTTAAGACCTGAGTGTGTGGGCTCTTCTGAGCCTTGCAGTTACATAGGGATACAGCTGTCTGAAAAAACGCGTTTATTTCGGGCTGAAAAACACGTTTTGAAAAGTGAGCTGTTACTGACCCATAACTTACATGGGGTTGACCAAACTTGCAGAAACATGTTTATTTCTTCTGAAAAACATGTTTTGACACTTTCAGCACACTGGGGTAAAGACCTGAGTGTGTGGGCTCTTCTGAGCCTTGCAGTTACATAGGGATACAGCTGTCTGAAAAAACGCGTTTATTTCGGGCTGAAAAACACGTTTTGAAAAGTGAGCTGTTACTGACCCATAACTTACATGGGGTTGACCAAACTTGCAGAAACAAGTTTATTTCTGCTGAAAAACATGTTTTGACACTTTCAGCACAGTGGGGTTAAGACCTGAGTGTGTGGGCTCTTCTGAGCCTTGCAGATACATAGGGATACAGCTGTCTGAAAAAACGCGTTTATTTCGGGCTGAAAAACACGTTTTGAAAAGTGAGCTGTTACTGACCCATAACTTACATGGGGTTGACCAAACTTGCAGAAACATGCTTATTTCTGCTGAAAAACATGTTTTGACACTTTCAGCGCACTGGGGTTAAGACCTGAGTGTGTGGGCTCTTCTGAGCCTTGCAGTTACATAGGGTAACAGCTATCTGAAAAAACGCGTTTATTTCGGGCTGAAAAACACGTTTTGAAAAGTGAGCTGTTACTGACCCATAAGTTACATGGGGTTGACCAAACTTGCAGAAACATGTTTATTTCTGCTGAAAAACATGTTTTGACACTTTCAGCACACTGGGGTTAAGACCTGAGTGTGTGGGCTCTTCTGAGGCTTGCAGTTACATAGGGATACAGCTGTCTGAAAAAACGCGTTAATTTCGGGCTGAAAAACACGTTTTGAAAAGTGAGCTGTTACTGCCCCATAAGTTACATGGGGTTCACCAAACTTGCAGACACATGTTTATTTCTGCTGAAAAACATGTTTTGACACTTTCAGCACACTGGGGTTAAGACCTGAGTGTGTGGGCTCTTCTGAGCCTTGCAGTTACATAGGGATACAGCTGTCTGAAAAAACGCGTGTATTTCGGGCTGAAAAACACGTTTTGAAAAGTGAGCTGTTACTGACCCATAACTTACATGGGGTTGATCAAACTTGCAGAAACATGTTTATTTCTGCTGAAAAACATGTTTTGACACTTTCAGCACACTGGGGTTAAGACCTGAGTGTGTGGGCTCTTCTGAGCCTTGCAGTTACATAGGGATACAGCTGTCTGAAAAAACGCGTTTATTTCGGGCTGAAAAACACGTTTTGAAAAGTGAGCTCTTACTGACCCATAACTTACATGGGGTTGACCAAACTTGCAGAAACATGTTTATTTCTGCTGAAAAACATGTTTTGACACTTTCAGCGCACTGGGGTTAAGACCTGAGTGTGTGGGCTCTTCTGAGCCTTGCAGTTACATAGGGTAACAGCTATCTGAAAAAACGCGTTTATTTCGGGCTGAAAAACACGTTTTGAAAAGTGAGCTGTTACTGACCCATAAGTTACATGGGGTTGACCAAACTTGCAGAAACATGTTTCTTTCTGCTGAAAAACATGTTTTGACACTTTCAGCACACTGGGGTTAAGACCTGAGTGTGTGGGCTCTTCTGAGCCTTGCAGTTACATAGGGATACAGCTGTCTGAAAAAACGCGTTTATTTCGGGCTGTAAAATACGTTTTGAAAAGTGAGCTGTTACTGACCCATAACTTACATGGGGTTGACCAAACTTGCAGAAACATGTTTATTTCTGCTGAAAAACATGTTTTGACACTTTCAGCACACTGGGGTTAAGACCTGAGTGTGTTGGCTCTTCTGAGCCTTGCAGTTACATAGGGATACAGCTGTCTGAAAAAACGCGTTTATTTCGGGCTGAAAAACACGTTTTGAAAAGTGACCTGTTACTGACCCATAACTTACATGGGGTTGACCAAACTTGCAGAAACATGTTTATTTCTGCTGAAAAACATGTTTTGACACTTTCAGCACACTGGGGTTAAGACCTGAGTGTGTGGGCTCTTCTGAGCCTTGCAGTTACATAGGGATACAGCTGTCTGAAAAAACGCGTTAATTTCGGGCTGAAAAACACGTTTTGAAAAGTGAGCTGTTACTGCCCCATAAGTTACATGGGGTTCACCAAACTTGCAGACACATGTTTATTTCTGCTGAAAAACATGTTTTGACACTTTCAGCACACTGGGGTTAAGACCTGAGTGTGTGGGCTCTTCTGAGCCTTGCAGTTACATAGGGATACAGCTGTCTGAAAAAACGCGTGTATTTCGGGCTGAAAAACACGTTTTGAAAAGTGAGCTGTTACTGACCCATAACTTACATGGGGTTGATCAAACTTGCAGAAACATGTTTATTTCTGCTGAAAAACATGTTTTGACACTTTCAGCACACTGGGGTTAAGACCTGAGTGTGTGGGCTCTTCTGAGCCTTGCAGTTACATAGGGATACAGCTGTCTGAAAAAACGCGTTTATTTCGGGCTGAAAAACACGTTTTGAAAAGTGAGCTCTTACTGACCCATAACTTACATGGGGTTGACCAAACTTGCAGAAACATGTTTATTTCTGCTGAAAAACATGTTTTGACACTTTCAGCGCACTGGGGTTAAGACCTGAGTGTGTGGGCTCTTCTGAGCCTTGCAGTTACATAGGGTAACAGCTATCTGAAAAAACGCGTTTATTTCGGGCTGAAAAACACGTTTTGAAAAGTGAGCTGTTACTGACCCATAAGTTACATGGGGTTGACCAAACTTGCAGAAACATGTTTCTTTCTGCTGAAAAACATGTTTTGACACTTTCAGCACACTGGGGTTAAGACCTGAGTGTGTGGGCTCTTCTGAGCCTTGCAGTTACATAGGGATACAGCTGTCTGAAAAAACGCGTTTATTTCGGGCTGTAAAATACGTTTTGAAAAGTGAGCTGTTACTGACCCATAACTTACATGGGGTTGACCAAACTTGCAGAAACATGTTTATTTCTGCTGAAAAACATGTTTTGACACTTTCAGCACACTGGGGTTAAGACCTGAGTGTGTTGGCTCTTCTGAGCCTTGCAGTTACATAGGGATACAGCTGTCTGAAAAAACGCGTTTATTTCGGGCTGAAAAACACGTTTTGAAAAGTGACCTGTTACTGACCCATAACTTACATGGGGTTGACCAAACTTGCAGAAACATGTTTATTTCTGCTGAAAAACATGTTTTGACACTTTCAGCACACTGGGGTTAAGACCTGAGTGTGTGGGCTCTTCTGAGCCTTGCAGTTACATAGGGATACAGCTGTCTGAAAAAACGCGTTTATTTCGGGCTGAAAAACACGTTTTGAAAAGTGTGCTGTTACTGCCCCATAACTTACATGGGGTTGACCAAACTTGTAGAAACATGTTTATTTCTGCTGAAAAACACGTTTTGACAGTTTCAGCACACTGGGGTTAAGACCTGAGTGTGTGGGCTCTTCTGAGCCTTGCAGTTACATAGGGATACAGCTGTCTGAAAAAACGCGTTTATTTCGGGCTGAAAAATACGTTTTGAAAAGTGAGCTGTTACTGACCCATAACTTACATGGGGTTGACCAAACTTGCAGAAACATTTTTATTTCTGCTGAAAAACATGTTTTGACACTTTCAGCACACTGGGGTTAAGACCTGAGTGTGTGGGCTCTTCTGAGCCTTGCCGTTACATAGGGATACAGCTGTCTGAAAAAACGCGTTTATTTCGGGCTGAAAAACACGTTTTGAAAAGTGAGCTGTTACTGCCCCATAAGTTACATGGGGTTAACCAAACTTGCAGAAACATGTTTATTTCTCCTGAAAAATATGTTTTGACACTTTCAGCACACTGGGGTTAAGACCTGAGTGTGTGGGCTCTTCTGAGCCTTGCAGTTACATAGGGATACAGCTGTCTGAAAAAACGCGTTTATTTCGGGCTGAAAAACACGTTTTGAAAAGTGAGCTGTTACTGACCCCTAACTTACATGGGGTTGACCAAACTTGCAGAAACATGTTTATTTCTGCTGAAAAACATGTTTTGACACTTTCAGCGCACTGGGGTTAAGACCTGAGTGTGTGGGCTCTTCTGAGCCTTGCAGTTACATAGGGTAACAGCTATCTGAAAAAACGCGTTTATTTCGGGCTGAAAAACACGTTTTGAAAAGTGAGCTGTTACTGACCCATAAGTTACATGGGGTTAACCAAACTTGCAGAAACATGTTTATTTCTCCTGAAAAATATGTTTTGACAGTTTCAGCACACTGGGGTTAAGACCTGAGTGTGTGGGCTCTTCTGAGCCTTGCAGTTACATAGGGATACAGCTGTCTGAAAAAACGCGTTTATTTCGGGCTGAAAAACACGTTTTGAAAAGTGAGCTGTTACTGCCCCATAAGTTACATGGGGTTAACCAAACTTGCAGAAACATGTTTATTTCTCCTGAAAAATATGTTTTGACAGTTTCAGCACACTGGGGTTAAGACCTGAGTGTGTGGGCTCTTCTGAGCCTTGCAGTTACATAGGGATACAGCTGTCTGAAAAAACGCGTTTATTTCGGGCTGAAAAACACGTTTTGAAAAGTGAGCTGTTACTGACCCATAAGTTACATGGGGTTGACCAAACTTGCAGAAACATGTTTATTTCTGCTGAAAAACATGTTTTGACACTTTCAGCACACTGGGGTTAAGACCTGAGTGTGTGGGCTCTTCTGAGCCTTGCAGTTACATAGGGATACAGCTGTCTGAAAAAACGCGTTTATTTCGGGCTGTAAAACACGTTTTGAAAAGTGAGCTGTTACTGACCCATAACTTACATGGGGTTGACCAAACTTGCAGAAACATGCTTATTTCTGCTGAAAAACATGTTTTGACACTTTCAGCGCACTGGGGTTAAGACCTGAGTGTGTGGGCTCTTCTGAGCCTTGCAGTTACATAGGGTAACAGCTATCTGAAAAAACGCGTTTATTTCGGGCTGAAAAAAACGTTTTGAAAAGTGAGCTGTTACTGACCCATAAGTTACATGGGGTTGACCAAACTTGCAGAAACATGTTTATTTCTGCTGAAAAACATGTTTTGACACTTTCAGCACACTGGGGTTAAGACCTGAGTGTGTGGGCTCTTCTGAGCCTTGCAGTTACATAGGGATACAGCTGTCTGAAAAAACGCGTTTATTTCGGGCTGTAAAATACGTTTTGAAAAGTGAGCTGTTACTGACCCATAACTTACATGGGGTTGACCAAACTTGCAGAAACATGTTTATTTCTGCTGAAAAACATGTTTTGACACTTTCAGCACACTGGGGTTAAGACCTGAGTGTGTTGGCTCTTCTGAGCCTTGCAGTTACATAGGGATACAGCTGTCTGAAAAAACGCGTTTATTTCGGGCTGAAAAACACGTTTTGAAAAGTGAGCTGTTACTGACCCATAACTTACATGGGGTTGACCAAACTTGCAGAAACATGTTTATTTCTGCTGAAAAACATGTTTTGACACTTTCAGCACACTGGGGTTAAGACCTGAGTGTGTGGGCTCTTCTGAGCCTTGCAGTTACATAGGGATACAGCTGTCTGAAAAAACGCGTTTATTTCGGGCTGAAAAACACGTTTTGAAAAGTGTGCTGTTACTGCCCCATAACTTACATGGGGTTGACCAAACTTGTAGAAACATGTTTATTTCTGCTGAAAAACACGTTTTGACAGTTTCAGCACACTGGGGTTAAGACCTGAGTGTGTGGGCTCTTCTGAGCCTTGCAGTTACATAGGGATACAGCTGTCTGAAAAAACGCGTTTATTTCGGGCTGAAAAACACGTTTTGAAAAGTGAGCTGTTACTGACCCATAACTTACATGGGGTTGACCAAACTTGCAGAAACATTTTTATTTCTGCTGAAAAACATGTTTTACACTTTCAGCACACTGGGGTTAAGACCTGAGTGTGTGGGCTCTTCTGAGCCTTGCCGTTACATAGGGATACAGCTGTCTGAAAAAACGCGTTTATTTCGGGCTGAAAAACACGTTTTGAAAAGTGAGCTGTTACTGCCCCATAAGTTACATGGGGTTAACCAAACTTGCAGAAACATGTTTATTTCTCCTGAAAAATATGTTTTGACACTTTCAGCACACTGGGGTTAAGACCTGAGTGTGTGGGCTCTTCTGAGCCTTGCAGTTACATAGGGATACAGCTGTCTGAAAAAACGCGTTTATTTCGGGCTGAAAAACACGTTTTGAAAAGTGAGCTGTTACTGACCCCTAACTTACATGGGGTTGACCAAACTTGCAGAAACATGTTTATTTCTGCTGAAAAACATGTTTTGACACTTTCAGCGCACTGGGGTTAAGACCTGAGTGTGTGGGCTCTTCTGAGCCTTGCAGTTACATAGGGTAACAGCTATCTGAAAAAACGCGTTTATTTCAGGCTGAAAAACACGTTTTGAAAAGTGAGCTGTTACTGACCCATAAGTTACATGGGGTTGACCAAACTTGCAGAAACATGTTTATTTCTGCTGAAAAACATGTTTTGACACTTTCAGCACACTGGGGTTAAGACCTGAGTGTGTGGGCTCTTCTGAGCCTTGCAGTTACATAGGGATACAGCTGTCTGAAAAAACGCGTTTATTTCGGGCTGAAAAACACGTTTTGAAAAGTGAGCTGTTACTGACCCATAACTTACATGGGGTTGACCAAACTTGCAGAAACATGTTTATTTCTGCTGAAAAACATGTTTTGACACTTTCAGCACACTGGGGTAAAGACCTGAGTGTGTGGGCTCTTCTGAGCCTTGCAGTTACATAGGGATACAGCTGTCTGAAAAAACGCGTTTATTTCGGGCTGAAAAACACGTTTTGAAAAGTGAGCTGTTACTGACCCATAACTTACATGGGGTTGACCAAACTTGCAGAAACAAGTTTATTTCTGCTGAAAAACATGTTTTGACACTTTCAGCACAGTGGGGTTAAGACCTGAGTGTGTGGGCTCTTCTGAGCCTTGCAGATACATAGGGATACAGCTGTCTGAAAAAACGCGTTTATTTCGGGCTGAAAAACACGTTTTGAAAAGTGAGCTGTTACTGACCCATAACTTACATGGGGTTGACCAAACTTGCAGAAACATGCTTATTTCTGCTGAAAAACATGTTTTGACACTTTCAGCGCACTGGGGTTAAGACCTGAGTGTGTGGGCTCTTCTGAGCCTTGCAGTTACATAGGGTAACAGCTATCTGAAAAAACGCGTTTATTTCGGGCTGAAAAACACGTTTTGAAAAGTGAGCTGTTACTGACCCATAAGTTACATGGGGTTGACCAAACTTGCAGAAACATGTTTATTTCTGCTGAAAAACATGTTTTGACACTTTCAGCACACTGGGGTTAAGACCTGAGTGTGTGGGCTCTTCTGAGGCTTGCAGTTACATAGGGATACAGCTGTCTGAAAAAACGCGTTAATTTCGGGCTGAAAAATACGTTTTGAAAAGTGAGCTGTTACTGCCCCATAAGTTACATGGGGTTCACCAAACTTGCAGACACATGTTTATTTCTGCTGAAAAACATGTTTTGACACTTTCAGCACACTGGGGTTAAGACCTGAGTGTGTGGGCTCTTCTGAGCCTTGCAGTTACATAGGGATACAGCTGTCTGAAAAAACGCGTGTATTTCGGGCTGAAAAACACGTTTTGAAAAGTGAGCTGTTACTGACCCATAACTTACATGGGGTTGATCAAACTTGCAGAAACATGTTTATTTCTGCTGAAAAACATGTTTTGACACTTTCAGCACACTGGGGTTAAGACCTGAGTGTGTGGGCTCTTCTGAGCCTTGCAGTTACATAGGGATACAGCTGTCTGAAAAAACGCGTTTATTTCGGGCTGAAAAACACGTTTTGAAAAGTGAGCTCTTACTGACCCATAACTTACATGGGGTTGACCAAACTTGCAGAAACATGTTTATTTCTGCTGAAAAACATGTTTTGACACTTTCAGCGCACTGGGGTTAAGACCTGAGTGTGTGGGCTCTTCTGAGCCTTGCAGTTACATAGGGTAACAGCTATCTGAAAAAACGCGTTTATTTCGGGCTGAAAAACACGTTTTGAAAAGTGAGCTGTTACTGACCCATAAGTTACATGGGGTTGACCAAACTTGCAGAAACATGTTTCTTTCTGCTGAAAAACATGTTTTGACACTTTCAGCACACTGGGGTTAAGACCTGAGTGTGTGGGCTCTTCTGAGCCTTGCAGTTACATAGGGATACAGCTGTCTGAAAAAACGCGTTTATTTCGGGCTGTAAAATACGTTTTGAAAAGTGAGCTGTTACTGACCCATAACTTACATGGGGTTGACCAAACTTGCAGAAACATGTTTATTTCTGCTGAAAAACATGTTTTGACACTTTCAGCACACTGGGGTTAAGACCTGAGTGTGTTGGCTCTTCTGAGCCTTGCAGTTACATAGGGATACAGCTGTCTGAAAAAACGCGTTTATTTCGGGCTGAAAAACACGTTTTGAAAAGTGAGCTGTTACTGACCCATAACTTACATGGGGTTGACCAAACTTGCAGAAACATTTTTATTTCTGCTGAAAAACATGTTTTACACTTTCAGCACACTGGGGTTAAGACCTGAGTGTGTGGGCTCTTCTGAGCCTTGCCGTTACATAGGGATACAGCTGTCTGAAAAAACGCGTTTATTTCGGGCTGAAAAACACGTTTTGAAAAGTGAGCTGTTACTGCCCCATAAGTTACATGGGGTTAACCAAACTTGCAGAAACATGTTTATTTCTCCTGAAAAATATATTTTGACACTTTCAGCACACTGGGGTTAAGACCTGAGTGTGTGGGCTCTTCTGAGCCTTGCAGTTACATAGGGATACAGCTGTCTGAAAAAACGGGTTTATTTCGGGCTGAAAAACACGTTTTGAAAAGTGAGCTGTTACTGACCCCTAACTTACATGGGGTTGACCAAACTTGCAGAAACATGTTTATTTCTGCTGAAAAACATGTTTTGACACTTTCAGCGCACTGGGGTTAAGACCTGAGTGTGTGGGCTCTTCTGAGCCTTGCAGTTACATAGGGTAACAGCTATCTGAAAAAACGCGTTTATTTCGGGCTGAAAAACACGTTTTGAAAAGTGAGCTGTTACTGACCCATAAGTTACATGGGGTTGACCAAACTTGCAGAAACATGTTTATTTCTGCTGAAAAACATGTTTTGACACTTTCAGCACACTGGGGTTAAGACCTGAGTGTGTGGGCTCTTCTGAGCCTTGCAGTTACATAGGGATACAGCTGTCTGAAAAAACGCGTTTATTTCGGGCTGAAAAACACGTTTTGAAAAGTGAGCTGTTACTGACCCATAACTTACATGGGGTTGACCAAACTTGCAGAAACATGTTTATTTCTGCTGAAAAACATGTTTTGACACTTTCAGCACACTGGGGTAAAGACCTGAGTGTGTGGGCAGTTCTGAGCCTTGCAGTTACATAGGGATACAGCTGTCTGAAAAAACGCGTTTATTTCGGGCTGAAAAACACGTTTTGAAAAGTGAGCTGTTACTGACCCATAACTTACATGGGGTTGACCAAACTTGCAGAAACAAGTTTATTTCTGCTGAAAAACATGTTTTGACACTTTCAGCACAGTGGGGTTAAGACCTGAGTGTGTGGGCTCTTCTGAGCCTTGCAGATACATAGGGATACAGCTGTCTGAAAAAACGCGTTTATTTCGGGCTGAAAAACACGTTTTGAAAAGTGAGCTGTTACTGACCCATAACTTACATGGGGTTGACCAAACTTGCAGAAACATGCTTATTTCTGCTGAAAAACATGTTTTGACACTTTCAGCGCACTGGGGTTAAGACCTGAGTGTGTGGGCTCTTCTGAGCCTTGCAGTTACATAGGGTAACAGCTATCTGAAAAAACGCGTTTATTTCGGGCTGAAAAACACGTTTTGAAAAGTGAGCTGTTACTGACCCATAAGTTACATGGGGTTGACCAAACTTGCAGAAACATGTTTATTTCTGCTGAAAAACATGTTTTGACACTTTCAGCACACTGGGGTTAACACCTGAGTGTGTGGGCTCTTCTGAGGCTTGCAGTTACATAGGGATACAGCTGTCTGAAAAAACGCGTTAATTTCGGGCTGAAAAACACGTTTTGAAAAGTGAGCTGTTACTGCCCCATAAGTTACATGGGGTTCACCAAACTTGCAGACACATGTTTATTTCTGCTGAAAAACATGTTTTGACACTTTCAGCACACTGGGGTTAAGACCTGAGTGTGTGGGCTCTTCTGAGCCTTGCAGTTACATAGGGATACAGCTGTCTGAAAAAACGCGTGTATTTCGGGCTGAAAAACACGTTTTGAAAAGTGAGCTGTTACTGACCCATAACTTACATGGGGTTGATCAAACTTGCAGAAACATGTTTATTTCTGCTGAAAAACATGTTTTGACACTTTCAGCACACTGGGGTTAAGACCTGAGTGTGTGGGCTCTTCTGAGCCTTGCAGTTACATAGGGATACAGCTGTCTGAAAAAACGCGTTTATTTCGGGCTGAAAAACACGTTTTGAAAAGTGAGCTCTTACTGACCCATAACTTACATGGGGTTGACCAAACTTGCAGAAACATGTTTATTTCTGCTGAAAAACATGTTTTGACACTTTCAGCGCACTGGGGTTAAGACCTGAGTGTGTGGGCTCTTCTGAGCCTTGCAGTTACATAGGGTAACAGCTATCTGAAAAAACGCGTTTATTTCGGGCTGAAAAACACGTTTTGAAAAGTGAGCTGTTACTGACCCATAAGTTACATGGGGTTGACCAAACTTGCAGAAACATGTTTCTTTCTGCTGAAAAACATGTTTTGACACTTTCAGCACACTGGGGTTAAGACCTGAGTGTGTGGGCTCTTCTGAGCCTTGCAGTTACATAGGGATACAGCTGTCTGAAAAAACGCGTTTATTTCGGGCTGTAAAATACGTTTTGAAAAGTGAGCTGTTACTGACCCATAACTTACATGGGGTTGACCAAACTTGCAGAAACATGTTTATTTCTGCTGAAAAACATGTTTTGACACTTTCAGCACACTGGGGTTAAGACCTGAGTGTGTTGGCTCTTCTGAGCCTTGCAGTTACATAGGGATACAGCTGTCTGAAAAAACGCGTTTATTTCGGGCTGAAAAACACGTTTTGAAAAGTGAGCTGTTACTGACCCATAACTTACATGGGGTTGACCAAACTTGCAGAAACATGTTTATTTCTGCTGAAAAACATGTTTTGACACTTTCAGCACACTGGGGTTAAGACCTGAGTGTGTGGGCTCTTCTGAGCCTTGCAGTTACATAGGGATACAGCTGTCTGAAAAAACGCGTTTATTTCGGGCTGAAAAACACGTTTTGAAAAGTGTGCTGTTACTGCCCCATAACTTACATGGGGTTGACCAAACTTGCAGAAACATGTTTATTTCTGCTGAAAAACATGTTTTGACACTTTCAGCGCACTGGGGTTAAGACCTGAGTGTGTGGGCTCTTCTGAGCCTTGCAGTTACATAGGGTAACAGCTATCTGAAAAAACGCGTTTATTTCGGGCTGAAAAACACGTTTTGAAAAGTGAGCTGTTACTGCCCCATAAGTTACATGGGGTTGACCAAACTTGCAGAAACATGTTTATTTCTGCTGAAAAACATGTTTTGACACTTTCAGCACACTGGGGTTAAGACCTGAGTGTGTGGGCTCTTCTGAGCCTTGCAGTTACATAGGGATACAGCTGTCTGAAAAAACGCGTTTATTTCGGGCTGAAAAACACGTTTTGAAAAGTGAGCTGTTACTGACCCATAACTTACATGGGGTTGACCAAACTTGCAGAAACATGTTTATTTCTTCTGAAAAACATGTTTTGACACTTTCAGCACACTGGGGTAAAGACCTGAGTGTGTGGGCTCTTCTGAGCCTTGCAGTTACATAGGGATACAGCTGTCTGAAAAAACGCGTTTATTTCGGGCTGAAAAACACGTTTTGAAAAGTGAGCTGTTACTGACCCATAACTTACATGGGGTTGACCAAACTTGCAGAAACAAGTTTATTTCTGCTGAAAAACATGTTTTGACACTTTCAGCACAGTGGGGTTAAGACCTGAGTGTGTGGGCTCTTCTGAGCCTTGCAGATACATAGGGATACAGCTGTCTGAAAAAACGCGTTTATTTCGGGCTGAAAAACACGTTTTGAAAAGTGAGCTGTTACTGACCCATAACTTACATGGGGTTGACCAAACTTGCAGAAACATGCTTATTTCTGCTGAAAAACATGTTTTGACACTTTCAGCGCACTGGGGTTAAGACCTGAGTGTGTGGGCTCTTCTGAGCCTTGCAGTTACATAGGGTAACAGCTATCTGAAAAAACGCGTTTATTTCGGGCTGAAAAACACGTTTTGAAAAGTGAGCTGTTACTGACCCATAAGTTACATGGGGTTGACCAAACTTGCAGAAACATGTTTATTTCTGCTGAAAAACATGTTTTGACACTTTCAGCACACTGGGGTTAAGACCTGAGTGTGTGGGCTCTTCTGAGGCTTGCAGTTACATAGGGATACAGCTGTCTGAAAAAACGCGTTAATTTCGGGCTGAAAAACACGTTTTGAAAAGTGAGCTGTTACTGCCCCATAAGTTACATGGGGTTCACCAAACTTGCAGACACATGTTTATTTCTGCTGAAAAACATGTTTTGACACTTTCAGCACACTGGGGTTAAGACCTGAGTGTGTGGGCTCTTCTGAGCCTTGCAGTTACATAGGGATACAGCTGTCTGAAAAAACGCGTGTATTTCGGGCTGAAAAACACGTTTTGAAAAGTGAGCTGTTACTGACCCATAACTTACATGGGGTTGATCAAACTTGCAGAAACATGTTTATTTCTGCTGAAAAACATGTTTTGACACTTTCAGCACACTGGGGTTAAGACCTGAGTGTGTGGGCTCTTCTGAGCCTTGCAGTTACATAGGGATACAGCTGTCTGAAAAAACGCGTTTATTTCGGGCTGAAAAACACGTTTTGAAAAGTGAGCTCTTACTGACCCATAACTTACATGGGGTTGACCAAACTTGCAGAAACATGTTTATTTCTGCTGAAAAACATGTTTTGACACTTTCAGCGCACTGGGGTTAAGACCTGAGTGTGTGGGCTCTTCTGAGCCTTGCAGTTACATAGGGTAACAGCTATCTGAAAAAACGCGTTTATTTCGGGCTGAAAAACACGTTTTGAAAAGTGAGCTGTTACTGACCCATAAGTTACATGGGGTTGACCAAACTTGCAGAAACATGTTTCTTTCTGCTGAAAAACATGTTTTGACACTTTCAGCACACTGGGGTTAAGACCTGAGTGTGTGGGCTCTTCTGAGCCTTGCAGTTACATAGGGATACAGCTGTCTGAAAAAACGCGTTTATTTCGGGCTGTAAAATACGTTTTGAAAAGTGAGCTGTTACTGACCCATAACTTACATGGGGTTGACCAAACTTGCAGAAACATGTTTATTTCTGCTGAAAAACATGTTTTGACACTTTCAGCACACTGGGGTTAAGACCTGAGTGTGTGGGCTCTTCTGAGCCTTGCAGTTACATAGGGATACAGCTGTCTGAAAAAACGCGTTTATTTCGGGCTGAAAAATACGTTTTGAAAAGTGAGCTGTTACTGACCCATAACTTACATGGGGTTGACCAAACTTGCAGAAACATTTTTATTTCTGCTGAAAAACATGTTTTGACACTTTCAGCACACTGGGGTTAAGACCTGAGTGTGTGGGCTCTTCTGAGCCTTGCCGTTACATAGGGATACAGCTGTCTGAAAAAACGCGTTTATTTCGGGCTGAAAAACACGTTTTGAAAAGTGAGCTGTTACTGCCCCATAAGTTACATGGGGTTAACCAAACTTGCAGAAACATGTTTATTTCTCCTGAAAAATATGTTTTGACACTTTCAGCACACTGGGGTTAAGACCTGAGTGTGTGGGCTCTTCTGAGCCTTGCAGTTACATAGGGATACAGCTGTCTGAAAAAACGCGTTTATTTCGGGCTGAAAAACACGTTTTGAAAAGTGAGCTGTTACTGACCCCTAACTTACATGGGGTTGACCAAACTTGCAGAAACATGTTTATTTCTGCTGAAAAACATGTTTTGACACTTTCAGCGCACTGGGGTTAAGACCTGAGTGTGTGGGCTCTTCTGAGCCTTGCAGTTACATAGGGTAACAGCTATCTGAAAAAACGCGTTTATTTCGGGCTGAAAAACACGTTTTGAAAAGTGAGCTGTTACTGACCCATAAGTTACATGGGGTTGACCAAACTTGCAGAAACATGTTTATTTCTGCTGAAAAACATGTTTTGACACTTTCAGCACACTGGGGTTAAGACCTGAGTGTGTGGGCTCTTCTGAGCCTTGCAGTTACATAGGGATACAGCTGTCTGAAAAAACGCGTTTATTTCGGGCTGTAAAACACGTTTTGAAAAGTGAGCTGTTACTGACCCATAACTTACACGGGGTTGACCAAACTTGCAGAAACATGCTTATTTCTGCTGAAAAACATGTTTTGACACTTTCAGCGCACTGGGGTTAAGACCTGAGTGTGTGGGCTCTTCTGAGCCTTGCAGTTACATAGGGTAACAGCTATCTGAAAAAACGCGTTTATTTCGGGCTGAAAAACACGTTTTGAAAAGTGAGCTGTTACCGACCCATAAGTTACATGGGGTTGACCAAACTTGCAGAAACATGTTTATTTCTGCTGAAAAACATGTTTTGACACTTTCAGCACACTGGGGTTAAGACCTGAGTGTGTGGGCTCTTCTGAGCCTTGCAGTTACATAGGGATACAGCTGTCTGAAAAAACGCGTTTATTTCGGGCTGTAAAATACGTTTTGAAAAGTGAGCTGTTACTGACCCATAACTTACATGGGATTGACCAAACTTGCAGAAACATGTTTATTTCTGCTGAAAAACATGTTTTGACACTTTCAGCACACTGGGGTTAAGACCTGAGTGTGTTGGCTCTTCTGAGCCTTGCAGTTACATAGGGATACAGCTGTCTGAAAAAACGCGTTTATTTCGGGCTGAAAAACACGTTTTGAAAAGTGAGCTGTTACTGACCCATAACTTACATGGGGTTGACCAAACTTGCAGAAACATGTTTATTTCTGCTGAAAAACATGTTTTGACACTTTCAGCGCACTGGGGTTAAGACCTGAGTGTGTGGGCTCTTCTGAGCCTTGCAGATACATAGGGATACAGCTGTCTGAAAAAACGCGTTTATTTCGGGCTGAAAAACACGTTTTGAAAAGTGAGCTGTTACTGACCCATAACTTACATGGGGTTGACCAAACTTGCAGAAACATGCTTATTTCTGCTGAAAAACATGTTTTGACACTTTCAGCGCACTGGGGTTAAGACCTGAGTGTGTGGGCTCTTCTGAGCCTTGCAGTTACATAGGGTAACAGCTATCTGAAAAAACGCGTTTATTTCGGGCTGAAAAACACGTTTTGAAAAGTGAGCTGTTACTGACCCATAAGTTACATGGGGTTGACCAAACTTGCAGAAACATGTTTATTTCTGCTGAAAAACATGTTTTGACACTTTCAGCACACTGGGGTTAAGACCTGAGTGTGTGGGCTCTTCTGAGGCTTGCAGTTACATAGGGATACAGCTGTCTGAAAAAACGCGTTAATTTCGGGCTGAAAAACACGTTTTGAAAAGTGAGCTGTTACTGCCCCATAAGTTACATGGGGTTCACCAAACTTGCAGACACATGTTTATTTCTGCTGAAAAACATGTTTTGACACTTTCAGCACACTGGGGTTAAGACCTGAGTGTGTGGGCTCTTCTGAGCCTTGCAGTTACATAGGGATACAGCTGTCTGAAAAAACGCGTTTATTTCGGGCTGAAAAACACGTTTTGAAAAGTGAGCTGTTACTGCCCCATAAGTTACATGGGGTTAACCAAACTTGCAGAAACATGTTTATTTCTCCTGAAAAATATGTTTTGACACTTTCAGCACACTGGGGTTAAGACCTGAGTGTGTGGGCTCTTCTGAGCCTTGCAGTTACATAGGGATACAGCTGTCTGAAAAAACGCGTTTATTTCGGGCTGAAAAACACGTTTTGAAAAGTGAGCTGTTACTGACCCCTAACTTACATGGGGTTGACCAAACTTGCAGAAACATGTTTATTTCTGCTGAAAAACATGTTTTGACACTTTCAGCGCACTGGGGTTAAGACCTGAGTGTGTGGGCTCTTCTGAGCCTTGCAGTTACATAGGGTAACAGCTATCTGAAAAAACGCGTTTATTTCGGGCTGAAAAACACGTTTTGAAAAGTGAGCTGTTACTGACCCATAAGTTACATGGGGTTGACCAAACTTGCAGAAACATGTTTATTTCTGCTGAAAAACATGTTTTGACACTTTCAGCACACTGGGGTTAAGACCTGAGTGTGTGGGCTCTTCTGAGCCTTGCAGTTACATAGGGATACAGCTGTCTGAAAAAACGCGTTTATTTCGGGCTGTAAAACACGTTTTGAAAAGTGAGCTGTTACTGACCCATAAGTTACATGGGGTTGACCAAACTTGCAGAAACATGTTTATTTCTGCTGAAAAACATGTTTTGACACTTTCAGCACACTGGGGTTAAGACCTGAGTGTGTGGGCTCTTCTGAGCCTTGCAGTTACATAGGGATACAGCTGTCTGAAAAAACGCGTTTATTTCGGGCTGTAAAATACGTTTTGAAAAGTGAGCTGTTACTGACCCATAACTTACATGGGATTGACCAAACTTGCAGAAACATGTTTATTTCTGCTGAAAAACATGTTTTGACACTTTCAGCACACTGGGGTTAAGACCTGAGTGTGTTGGCTCTTCTGAGCCTTGCAGTTACATAGGGATACAGCTGTCTGAAAAAACGCGTTTATTTCGGGCTGAAAAACACGTTTTGAAAAGTGAGCTGTTACTGACCCATAAGTTACATGGGGTTGACCAAACTTGCAGAAACATGTTTATTTCTGCTGAAAAACATGTTTTGACACTTTCAGCACACTGGGGTTAAGACCTGAGTGTGTGGGCTCTTCTGAGCCTTGCAGATACATAGGGATACAGCTGTCTGAAAAAACGCGTTTATTTCGGGCTGAAAAACACGTTTTGAAAAGTGAGCTGTTACTGACCCATAACTTACATGGGGTTGACCAAACTTGCAGAAACATGCTTATTTCTGCTGAAAAACATGTTTTGACACTTTCAGCGCACTGGGGTTAAGACCTGAGTGTGTGGGCTCTTCTGAGCCTTGCAGTTACATAGGGTAACAGCTATCTGAAAAAACGCGTTTATTTCGGGCTGAAAAACACGTTTTGAAAAGTGAGCTGTTACTGACCCATAAGTTACATGGGGTTGACCAAACTTGCAGAAACATGTTTATTTCTGCTGAAAAACATGTTTTGACACTTTCAGCACACTGGGGTTAAGACCTGAGTGTGTGGGCTCTTCTGAGGCTTGCAGTTACATAGGGATACAGCTGTCTGAAAAAACGCGTTAATTTCGGGCTGAAAAACACGTTTTGAAAAGTGAGCTGTTACTGCCCCATAAGTTACATGGGGTTCACCAAACTTGCAGACACATGTTTATTTCTGCTGAAAAACATGTTTTGACACTTTCAGCACACTGGGGTTAAGACCTGAGTGTGTGGGCTCTTCTGAGCCTTGCAGTTACATAGGGATACAGCTGTCTGAAAAAACGCGTGTATTTCGGGCTGAAAAACACGTTTTGAAAAGTGAGCTGTTACTGACCCATAACTTACATGGGGTTGATCAAACTTGCAGAAACATGTTTATTTCTGCTGAAAAACATGTTTTGACACTTTCAGCACACTGGGGTTAAGACCTGAGTGTGTGGGCTCTTCTGAGCCTTGCAGTTACATAGGGATACAGCTGTCTGAAAAAACGCGTTTATTTCGGGCTGAAAAACACGTTTTGAAAAGTGAGCTCTTACTGACCCATAACTTACATGGGGTTGACCAAACTTGCAGAAACATGTTTATTTCTGCTGAAAAACATGTTTTGACACTTTCAGCGCACTGGGGTTAAGACCTGAGTGTGTGGGCTCTTCTGAGCCTTGCAGTTACATAGGGTAACAGCTATCTGAAAAAACGCGTTTATTTCGGGCTGAAAAACACGTTTTGAAAAGTGAGCTGTTACTGACCCATAAGTTACATGGGGTTGACCAAACTTGCAGAAACATGTTTCTTTCTGCTGAAAAACATGTTTTGACACTTTCAGCACACTGGGGTTAAGACCTGAGTGTGTGGGCTCTTCTGAGCCTTGCAGTTACATAGGGATACAGCTGTCTGAAAAAACGCGTTTATTTCGGGCTGAAAAACACGTTTTGAAAAGTGTGCTGTTACTGCCCCATAACTTACATGGGGTTGACCAAACTTGTAGAAACATGTTTATTTCTGCTGAAAAACACGTTTTGACAGTTTCAGCACACTGGGGTTAAGACCTGAGTGTGTGGGCTCTTCTGAGCCTTGCAGTTACATAGGGATACAGCTGTCTGAAAAAACGCGTTTATTTCGGGCTGAAAAACACGTTTTGAAAAGTGAGCTGTTACTGACCCATAACTTACATGGGGTTGACCAAACTTGCAGAAACATTTTTATTTCTGCTGAAAAACATGTTTTACACTTTCAGCACACTGGGGTTAAGACCTGAGTGTGTGGGCTCTTCTGAGCCTTGCCGTTACATAGGGATACAGCTGTCTGAAAAAACGCGTTTATTTCGGGCTGAAAAACACGTTTTGAAAAGTGAGCTGTTACTGCCCCATAAGTTACATGGGGTTAACCAAACTTGCAGAAACATGTTTATTTCTCCTGAAAAATATGTTTTGACACTTTCAGCACACTGGGGTTAAGACCTGAGTGTGTGGGCTCTTCTGAGCCTTGCAGTTACAAAGGGATACAGCTGACTGAAAAAACGCGTTTATTTCGGGCTGAAAAACACGTTTTGAAAAGTGAGCTGTTACTGACCCCTAACTTACATGGGGTTGACCAAACTTGCAGAAACATGTTTATTTCTGCTGAAAAACATGTTTTGACACTTTCAGCACACTGGGGTTAAGACCTGAGTGTGTGGGCTCTTCTGAGCCTTGCAGTTACATAGGGATACAGCTGTCTGAAAAAACGCGTTTATTTCGGGCTGTAAAACACGTTTTGAAAAGTGAGCTGTTACTGACCCATAACTTACACGGGGTTGACCAAACTTGCAGAAACATGCTTATTTCTGCTGAAAAACATGTTTTGACACTTTCAGCGCACTGGGGTTAAGACCTGAGTGTGTGGGCTCTTCTGAGCCTTGCAGTTACATAGGGTAACAGCTATCTGAAAAAACGCGTTTATTTCGGGCTGAAAAACACGTTTTGAAAAGTGAGCTGTTACTGACCCATAAGTTACATGGGGTTGACCAAACTTGCAGAAACATGTTTATTTCTGCTGAAAAACATGTTTTGACACTTTCAGCACACTGGGGTTAAGACCTGAGTGTGTTGGCTCTTCTGAGCCTTGCAGTTACATAGGGATACAGCTGTCTGAAAAAACGCGTTTATTTCGGGCTGAAAAACACGTTTTGAAAAGTGAGCTGTTACTGACCCATAACTTACATGGGGTTGACCAAACTTGCAGAAACATGTTTATTTCTGCTGAAAAACATGTTTTGACACTTTCAGCGCACTGGGGTTAAGACCTGAGTGTGTGGGCTCTTCTGAGCCTTGCAGTTACATAGGGTAACAGCTATCTGAAAAAACGCGTTTATTTCGGGCTGAAAAACACGTTTTGAAAAGTGAACTGTTACTGACCCATAAGTTACATGGGGTAGACCAAACTTGCAGAAACATGTTTATTTCTGCTGAAAAACATGTTTTGACACTTTCAGCACACTGGGGTTAAGACCTGAGTGTGTGGGCTCTTCTGAGCCTTGCAGATACATAGGGATACAGCTGTCTGAAAAAACGCGTTTATTTCGGGCTGAAAAACACGTTTTGAAAAGTGAGCTGTTACTGACCCATAACTTACATGGGGTTGACCAAACTTGCAGAAACATGCTTATTTCTGCTGAAAAACATGTTTTGACACTTTCAGCGCACTGGGGTTAAGACCTGAGTGTGTGGGCTCTTCTGAGCCTTGCAGTTACATAGGGTAACAGCTATCTGAAAAAACGCGTTTATTTCGGGCTGAAAAACACGTTTTGAAAAGTGAGCTGTTACTGACCCATAAGTTACATGGGGTTGACCAAACTTGCAGAAACATGTTTATTTCTGCTGAAAAACATGTTTTGACACTTTCAGCACACTGGGGTTAAGACCTGAGTGTGTGGGCTCTTCTGAGGCTTGCAGTTACATAGGGATACAGCTGTCTGAAAAAACGCGTTAATTTCGGGCTGAAAAACACGTTTTGAAAAGTGAGCTGTTACTGCCCCATAAGTTACATGGGGTTCACCAAACTTGCAGACACATGTTTATTTCTGCTGAAAAACATGTTTTGACACTTTCAGCACACTGGGGTTAAGACCTGAGTGTGTGGGCTCTTCTGAGCCTTGCAGTTACATAGGGATACAGCTGTCTGAAAAAACGCGTGTATTTCGGGCTGAAAAACACGTTTTGAAAAGTGAGCTGTTACTGACCCATAACTTACATGGGGTTGATCAAACTTGCAGAAACATGTTTATTTCTGCTGAAAAACATGTTTTGACACTTTCAGCACACTGGGGTTAAGACCTGAGTGTGTGGGCTCTTCTGAGCCTAGCAGTTACATAGGGATACAGCTGTCTGAAAAAACGCGTTTATTTCGGGCTGAAAAACACGTTTTGAAAAGTGAGCTCTTACTGACCCATAACTTACATGGGGTTGACCAAACTTGCAGAAACATGTTTATTTCTGCTGAAAAACATGTTTTGACACTTTCAGCACACTGGGGTTAAGACCTGAGTGTGTGGGCTCTTCTGAGCCTTGCAGTTACATAGGGATACAGCTGTCTGAAAAAACGCGTTTATTTCGGGCTGAAAAACACGTTTTGAAAAGTGTGCTGTTACTGCCCCATAACTTACATGGGGTTGACCAAACTTGTAGAAACATGTTTATTTCTGCTGAAAAACACGTTTTGACAGTTTCAGCACACTGGGGTTAAGACCTGACTGTGTGGGCTCTTCTGAGCCTTGCAGTTACATAGGGATACAGCTGTCTGAAAAAACGCGTTTATTTCGGGCTGAAAAACACGTTTTGAAAAGTGAGCTGTTACTGACCCATAACTTACATGGGGTTGACCAAACTTGCAGAAACATTTTTATTTCTGCTGAAAAACATGTTTTACACTTTCAGCACACTGGGGTTAAGACCTGAGTGTGTGGGCTCTTCTGAGCCTTGCCGTTACATAGGGATACAGCTGTCTGAAAAAACGCGTTTATTTCGGGCTGAAAAACACGTTTTGAAAAGTGAGCTGTTACTGCCCCATAAGTTACATGGGGTTAACCAAACTTGCAGAAACATGTTTATTTCTCCTGAAAAATATGTTTTGACACTTTCAGCACACTGGGGTTAAGACCTGAGTGTGTGGGCTCTTCTGAGCCTTGCAGTTACATAGGGATACAGCTGACTGAAAAAACGCGTTTATTTCGGGCTGAAAAACACGTTTTGAAAAGTGAGCTGTTACTGACCCCTAACTTACATGGGGTTGACCAAACTTGCAGAAACATGTTTATTTCTGCTGAAAAACATGTTTTGACACTTTCAGCACACTGGGGTTAAGACCTGAGTGTGTGGGCTCTTCTGAGCCTTGCAGTTACATAGGGATACAGCTGTCTGAAAAAACGCGTTTATTTCGGGCTGTAAAACACGTTTTGAAAAGTGAGCTGTTACTGACCCATAACTTACACGGGGTTGACCAAACTTGCAGAAACATGCTTATTTCTGCTGAAAAACATGTTTTGACACTTTCAGCGCACTGGGGTTAAGACCTGAGTGTGTGGGCTCTTCTGAGCCTTGCAGTTACATAGGGTAACAGCTATCTGAAAAAACGCGTTTATTTCGGGCTGAAAAACACGTTTTGAAAAGTGAGCTGTTACTGACCCATAAGTTACATGGGGTTGACCAAACTTGCAGAAACATGTTTATTTCTGCTGAAAAACATGTTTTGACACTTTCAGCACACTGGGGTTAAGACCTGAGTGTGTGGGCTCTTCTGAGCCTTGCAGTTACATAGGGATACAGCTGTCTGAAAAAACGCGTTTATTTCGGGCTGTAAAATACGTTTTGAAAAGTGAGCTGTTACTGACCCATAACTTACATGGGGTTGACCAAACTTGCAGAAACATGTTTATTTCTGCTGAAAAACATGTTTTGACACTTTCAGCACACTGGGGTTAAGACCTGAGTGTGTTGGCTCTTCTGAGCCTTGCAGTTACATAGGGATACAGCTGTCTGAAAAAACGCGTTTTATTTCGGGCTGAAAAACACGTTTTGAAAAGTGAGCTGTTACTGACCCATAACTTACATGGGGTTGACCAAACTTGCAGAAACATGTTTATTTCTGCTGAAAAACATGTTTTGACACTTTCAGCGCACTGGGGTTAAGACCTGAGTGTGTGGGCTCTTCTGAGCCTTGCAGTTACATAGGGTAACAGCTATCTGAAAAAACGCGTTTATTTCGGGCTGAAAAACACGTTTTGAAAAGTGAACTGTTACTGACCCATAAGTTACATGGGGTTGACCAAACTTGCAGAAACATGTTTATTTCTGCTGAAAAACATGTTTTGACACTTTCAGCACACTGGGGTTAAGACCTGAGTGTGTGGGCTCTTCTGAGCCTTGCAGATACATAGGGATACAGCTGTCTGAAAAAACGCGTTTATTTCGGGCTGAAAAACACGTGTTGAAAAGTGAGCTGTTACTGACCCATAACTTACATGGGGTTGACCAAACTTGCAGAAACATGCTTATTTCTGCTGAAAAACATGTTTTGACACTTTCAGCGCACTGGGGTTAAGACCTGAGTGTGTGGGCTCTTCTGAGCCTTGCAGTTACATAGGGTAACAGCTATCTGAAAAACGCGTTTATTTCGGGCTGAAAAACACGTTTTGAAAAGTGAACTGTTACTGACCCATAAGTTACATGGGGTTGACCAAACTTGCAGAAACATGTTTATTTCTGCTGAAAAACATGTTTTGACACTTTCAGCACACTGGGGTTAAGACCTGAGTGTGTGGGCTCTTCTGAGGCTTGCAGTTACATAGGGATACAGCTGTCTGAAAAAACGCGTTAATTTCGGGCTGAAAAACACGTTTTGAAAAGTGAGCTGTTACTGCCCCATAAGTTACATGGGGTTCACCAAACTTGCAGACACATGTTTATTTCTGCTGAAAAACATGTTTTGACACTTTCAGCACACTGGGGTTAAGACCTGAGTGTGTGGGCTCTTCTGAGCCTTGCAGTTACATAGGGATACAGCTGTCTGAAAAAACGCGTGTATTTCGGGCTGAAAAACACGTTTTGAAAAGTGAGCTGTTACTGACCCATAACTTACATGGGGTTGATCAAACTTGCAGAAACATGTTTATTTCTGCTGAAAAACATGTTTTGACACTTTCAGCACACTGGGGTTAAGACCTGAGTGTGTGGGCTCTTCTGAGCCTTGCAGTTACATAGGGATACAGCTGTCTGAAAAAATGCGTTTATTTCGGGCTGAAAAAAACGTTTTGAAAAGTGAGCTCTTACTGACCCATAACTTACATGGGGTTGACCAAACTTGCAGAAACATGTTTATTTCTGCTGAAAAACATGTTTTGACACTTTCAGCGCACTGGGGTTAAGACCTGAGTGTGTGGGCTCTTCTGAGCCTTGCAGTTACATAGGGTAACAGCTATCTGAAAAAACGCGTTTATTTCGGGCTGAAAAACACGTTTTGAAAAGTGAGCTGTTACTGACCCATAAGTTACATGGGGTTGACCAAACTTGCAGAAACATGTTTCTTTCTGCTGAAAAACATGTTTTGACACTTTCAGCACACTGGGGTTAAGACCTGAGTGTGTGGGCTCTTCTGAGCCTTGCAGTTACATAGGGATACAGCTGTCTGAAAAAACGCGTTTATTTCGGGCTGAAAAACACGTTTTGAAAAGTGTGCTGTTACTGCCCCATAACTTACATGGGGTTGACCAAACTTGTAGAAACATGTTTATTTCTGCTGAAAAACACGTTTTGACAGTTTCAGCACACTGGGGTTAAGACCTGAGTGTGTGGGCTCTTCTGAGCCTTGCAGTTACATAGGGATACAGCTGTCTGAAAAAACGCGTTTATTTCGGGCTGAAAAACACGTTTTGAAAAGTGAGCTGTTACTGACCCATAACTTACATGGGGTTGACCAAACTTGCAGAAACATTTTTATTTCTGCTGAAAAACATGTTTTACACTTTCAGCACACTGGGGTTAAGACCTGAGTGTGTGGGCTCTTCTGAGCCTTGCCGTTACATAGGGATACAGCTGTCTGAAAAAACGCGTTTATTTCGGGCTGAAAAACACGTTTTGAAAAGTGAGCTGTTACTGCCCCATAAGTTACATGGGGTTAACCAAACTTGCAGAAACATGTTTATTTCTCCTGAAAAATATGTTTTGACACTTTCAGCACACTGGGGTTAAGACCTGAGTGTGTGGGCTCTTCTGAGCCTTGCAGTTACAAAGGGATACAGCTGACTGAAAAAACGCGTTTATTTCGGGGCTAAAAAACACGTTTTGAAAAGTGAGCTGTTACTGACCCCTAACTTACATGGGGTTGACCAAACTTGCAGAAACATGTTTATTTCTGCTGAAAAACATGTTTTGACACTTTCAGCACACTGGGGTTAAGACCTGAGTGTGTGGGCTCTTCTGAGCCTTGCAGTTACATAGGGATACAGCTGTCTGAAAAAACGCGTTTATTTCGGGCTGTAAAACACGTTTTGAAAAGTGAGCTGTTACTGACCCATAACTTACACGGGGTTGACCAAACTTGCAGAAACATGCTTATTTCTGCTGAAAAACATGTTTTGACACTTTCAGCGCACTGGGGTTAAGACCTGAGTGTGTGGGCTCTTCTGAGCCTTGCAGTTACATAGGGTAACAGCTATCTGAAAAAACGCGTTTATTTCGGGCTGAAAAACACGTTTTGAAAAGTGAGCTGTTACTGACCCATAAGTTACATGGGGTTGACCAAACTTGCAGAAACATGTTTATTTCTGCTGAAAAACATGTTTTGACACTTTCAGCACACTGGGGTTAAGACCTGAGTGTGTTGGCTCTTCTGAGCCTTGCAGTTACATAGGGATACAGCTGTCTGAAAAAACGCGTTTATTTCGGGCTGAAAAACACGTTTTGAAAAGTGAGCTGTTACTGACCCATAACTTACATGGGGTTGACCAAACTTGCAGAAACATGTTTATTTCTGCTGAAAAACATGTTTTGACACTTTCAGCGCACTGGGGTTAAGACCTGAGTGTGTGGGCTCTTCTGAGCCTTGCAGTTACATAGGGTAACAGCTATCTGAAAAAACGCGTTTATTTCGGGCTGAAAAACACGTTTTGAAAAGTGAACTGTTACTGACCCATAAGTTACATGGGGTTGACCAAACTTGCAGAAACATGTTTATTTCTGCTGAAAAACATGTTTTGACACTTTCAGCACACTGGGGTTAAGACCTGAGTGTGTGGGCTCTTCTGAGCCTTGCAGATACATAGGGATACAGCTGTCTGAAAAAACGCGTTTATTTCGGGCTGAAAAACACGTTTTGAAAAGTGAGCTGTTACTGACCCATAACTTACATGGGGTTGACCAAACTTGCAGAAACATGCTTATTTCTGCTGAAAAACATGTTTTGACACTTTCAGCGCACTGGGGTTAAGACCTGAGTGTGTGGGCTCTTCTGAGCCTTGCAGTTACATAGGGTAACAGCTATCTGAAAAAACGCGTTTATTTCGGGCTGAAAAACACGTTTTGAAAAGTGAGCTGTTACTGACCCATAAGTTACATGGGGTTGACCAAACTTGCAGAAACATGTTTATTTCTGCTGAAAAACATGTTTTGACACTTTCAGCACACTGGGGTTAAGACCTGAGTGTGTGGGCTCTTCTGAGGCTTGCAGTTACATAGGGATACAGCTGTCTGAAAAAACGCGTTAATTTCGGGCTGAAAAACACGTTTTGAAAAGTGAGCTGTTACTGCCCCATAAGTTACATGGGGTTCACCAAACTTGCAGACACATGTTTATTTCTGCTGAAAAACATGTTTTGACACTTTCAGCACACTGGGGTTAAGACCTGAGTGTGTGGGCTCTTCTGAGCCTTGCAGTTACATAGGGATACAGCTGTCTGAAAAAACGCGTGTATTTCGGGCTGAAAAACACGTTTTGAAAAGTGAGCTGTTACTGACCCATAACTTACATGGGGTTGATCAAACTTGCAGAAACATGTTTATTTCTGCTGAAAAACATGTTTTGACACTTTCAGCACACTGGGGTTAAGACCTGAGTGTGTGGGCTCTTCTGAGCCTTGCAGTTACATAGGGATACAGCTGTCTGAAAAAACGCGTTTATTTCGGGCTGAAAAACACGTTTTGAAAAGTGAGCTGTTACTGACCCATAACTTACATGGGGTTGACCAAACTTGCAGAAACATTTTTATTTCTGCTGAAAAACATGTTTTACACTTTCAGCACACTGGGGTTAAGACCTGAGTGTGTGGGCTCTTCTGAGCCTTGCCGTTACATAGGGATACAGCTGTCTGAAAAAACGCGTTTATTTCGGGCTGAAAAACACGTTTTGAAAAGTGAGCTGTTACTGCCCCATAAGTTACATGGGGTTAACCAAACTTGCAGAAACATGTTTATTTCTCCTGAAAAATATGTTTTGACACTTTCAGCACACTGGGGTTAAGACCTGAGTGTGTGGGCTCTTCTGAGCCTTGCAGTTACAAAGGGATACAGCTGACTGAAAAAACGCGTTTATTTCGGGCTGAAAAACACGTTTTGAAAAGTGAGCTGTTACTGACCCCTAACTTACATGGGGTTGACCAAACTTGCAGAAACATGTTTATTTCTGCTGAAAAACATGTTTTGACACTTTCAGCACACTGGGGTTAAGACCTGAGTGTGTGGGCTCTTCTGAGCCTTGCAGTTACATAGGGATACAGCTGTCTGAAAAAACGCGTTTATTTCGGGCTGTAAAACACGTTTTGAAAAGTGAGCTGTTACTGACCCATAACTTACACGGGGTTGACCAAACTTGCAGAAACATGCTTATTTCTGCTGAAAAACATGTTTTGACACTTTCAGCGCACTGGGGTTAAGACCTGAGTGTGTGGGCTCTTCTGAGCCTTGCAGTTACATAGGGTAACAGCTATCTGAAAAAACGCGTTTATTTCGGGCTGAAAAACACGTTTTGAAAAGTGAGCTGTTACTGACCCATAAGTTACATGGGGTTGACCAAACTTGCAGAAACATGTTTATTTCTGCTGAAAAACATGTTTTGACACTTTCAGCACACTGGGGTTAAGACCTGAGTGTGTTGGCTCTTCTGAGCCTTGCAGTTACATAGGGATACAGCTGTCTGAAAAAACGCGTTTATTTCGGGCTGAAAAACACGTTTTGAAAAGTGAGCTGTTACTGACCCATAACTTACATGGGGTTGACCAAACTTGCAGAAACATGTTTATTTCTGCTGAAAAACATGTTTTGACACTTTCAGCGCACTGGGGTTAAGACCTGAGTGTGTGGGCTCTTCTGAGCCTTGCAGTTACATAGGGTAACAGCTATCTGAAAAAACGCGTTTATTTCGGGCTGAAAAACACGTTTTGAAAAGTGAACTGTTACTGACCCATAAGTTACATGGGGTTGACCAAACTTGCAGAAACATGTTTATTTCTGCTGAAAAACATGTTTTGACACTTTCAGCACACTGGGGTTAAGACCTGAGTGTGTGGGCTCTTCTGAGCCTTGCAGATACATAGGGATACAGCTGTCTGAAAAAACGCGTTTATTTCGGGCTGAAAAACACGTTTTGAAAAGTGAGCTGTTACTGACCCATAACTTACATGGGGTTGACCAAACTTGCAGAAACATGCTTATTTCTGCTGAAAAACATGTTTTGACACTTTCAGCGCACTGGGGTTAAGACCTGAGTGTGTGGGCTCTTCTGAGCCTTGCAGTTACATAGGGTAACAGCTATCTGAAAAAACGCGTTTATTTCGGGCTGAAAAACACGTTTTGAAAAGTGAGCTGTTACTGACCCATAAGTTACATGGGGTTGACCAAACTTGCAGAAACATGCTTATTTCTGCTGAAAAACATGTTTTGACACTTTCAGCACACTGGGGTTAAGACCTGAGTGTGTGGGCTCTTCTGAGGCTTGCAGTTACATAGGGATACAGCTGTCTGAAAAAACGCGTTAATTTCGGGCTGAAAAACACGTTTTGAAAAGTGAGCTGTTACTGCCCCATAAGTTACATGGGGTTCACCAAACTTGCAGACACATGTTTATTTCTGCTGAAAAACATGTTTTGACACTTTCAGCACACTGGGGTTAAGACCTGAGTGTGTGGGCTCTTCTGAGCCTTGCAGTTACATAGGGATACAGCTGTCTGAAAAAACGCGTGTATTTCGGGCTGAAAAACACGTTTTGAAAAGTGAGCTGTTACTGACCCATAACTTACATGGGGTTGATCAAACTTGCAGAAACATGTTTATTTCTGCTGAAAAACATGTTTTGACACTTTCAGCACACTGGGGTTAAGACCTGAGTGTGTGGGCTCTTCTGAGCCTTGCAGTTACATAGGGATACAGCTGTCTGAAAAAACGCGTTTATTTCGGGCTGAAAAACACGTTTTGAAAAGTGAGCTCTTACTGACCCATAACTTACATGGGGTTGACCAAACTTGCAGAAACATGTTTATTTCTGCTGAAAAACATGTTTTGACACTTTCAGCGCACTGGGGTTAAGACCTGAGTGTGTGGGCTCTTCTGAGCCTTGCAGTTACATAGGGTAACAGCTATCTGAAAAAACGCGTTTATTTCGGGCTGAAAAACACGTTTTGAAAAGTGAGCTGTTACTGACCCATAAGTTACATGGGGTTGACCAAACTTGCAGAAACATGTTTCTTTCTGCTGAAAAACATGTTTTGACACTTTCAGCACACTGGGGTTAAGACCTGAGTGTGTGGGCTCTTCGGAGCCTTGCAGTTACATAGGGATACAGCTGTCTGAAAAAACGCGTTTATTTCGGGCTGAAAAACACGTTTTGAAAAGTGTGCTGTTACTGCCCCATAACTTACATGGGGTTGACCAAACTTGTAGAAACATGTTTATTTCTGCTGAAAAACACGTTTTGACAGTTTCAGCACACTGGGGTTAAGACCTGAGTGTGTGGGCTCTTCTGAGCCTTGCAGTTACATAGGGATACAGCTGTCTGAAAAAACGCGTTTATTTCGGGCTGAAAAACACGTTTTGAAAAGTGAGCTGTTACTGACCCATAACTTACATGGGGTTGACCAAACTTGCAGAAACATGTTTATTTCTGCTGAAAAACATGTTTTACACTTTCAGCACACTGGGGTTAAGACCTGAGTGTGTGGGCTCTTCTGAGCCTTGCCGTTACATAGGGATACAGCTGTCTGAAAAAACGCGTTTATTTCGGGCTGAAAAACACGTTTTGAAAAGTGAGCTGTTACTGCCCCATAAGTTACATGGGGTTAACCAAACTTGCAGAAACATGTTTATTTCTCCTGAAAAATATGTTTTGACACTTTCAGCACACTGGGGTTAAGACCTGAGTGTGTGGGCTCTTCTGAGCCTTGCAGTTACATAGGGATACAGCTGTCTGAAAAAACGCGTTTATTTCGGGCTGAAAAACACGTTTTGAAAAGTGAGCTGTTACTGACCCCTAACTTACATGGGGTTGACCAAACTTGCAGAAACATGTTTATTTCTGCTGAAAAACATGTTTTGACACTTTCAGCGCACTGGGGTTAAGACCTGAGTGTGTGGGCTCTTCTGAGCCTTGCAGTTACATAGGGTAACAGCTATCTGAAAAAACGCGTTTATTTCGGGCTGAAAAACACGTTTTGAAAAGTGAGCTGTTACTGACCCATAAGTTACATGGGGTTGACCAAACTTGCAGAAACATGTTTATTTCTGCTGAAAAACATGTTTTGACACTTTCAGCACACTGGGGTTAAGACCTGAGTGTGTGGGCTCTTCTGAGCCTTGCAGTTACATAGGGATACAGCTGTCTGAAAAAACGCGTTTATTTCGGGCTGAAAAACACGTTTTGAAAAGTGAGCTGTTACTGACCCATAACTTACATGGGGTTGACCAAACTTGCAGAAACATGTTTATTTCTGCTGAAAAACATGTTTTGACACTTTCAGCACACTGGGGTAAAGACCTGAGTGTGTGGGCTCTTCTGAGCCTTGCAGTTACATAGGGATACAGCTGTCTGAAAAAACGCGTTTATTTCGGGCTGAAAAACACGTTTTGAAAAGTGAGCTGTTACTGACCCATAACTTACATGGGGTTGACCAAACTTGCAGAAACAAGTTTATTTCTGCTGAAAAACATGTTTTGACACTTTCAGCACAGTGGGGTTAAGACCTGAGTGTGTGGGCTCTTCTGAGCCTTGCAGATACATAGGGATACAGCTGTCTGAAAAAACGCGTTTATTTCGGGCTGAAAAACACGTTTTGAAAAGTGTGCTGTTACTGCCCCATAACTTACATGGGGTTGACCAAACTTGTAGAAACATGTTTATTTCTGCTGAAAAACACGTTTTGACAGTTTCAGCACACTGGGGTTAAGACCTGAGTGTGTGGGCTCTTCTGAGCCTTGCAGTTACATAGGGATACAGCTGTCTGAAAAAACGCGTTTATTTCGGGCTGAAAAATACGTTTTGAAAAGTGAGCTGTTACTGACCCATAACTTACATGGGGTTGACCAAACTTGCAGAAACATTTTTATTTCTGCTGAAAAACATGTTTTGACACTTTCAGCACACTGGGGTTAAGACCTGAGTGTGTGGGCTCTTCTGAGCCTTGCCGTTACATAGGGATACAGCTGTCTGAAAAAACGCGTTTATTTCGGGCTGAAAAACACGTTTTGAAAAGTGAGCTGTTACTGCCCCATAAGTTACATGGGGTTAACCAAACTTGCAGAAACATGTTTATTTCTCCTGAAAAATATGTTTTGACACTTTCAGCACACTGGGGTTAAGACCTGAGTGTGTGGGCTCTTCTGAGCCTTGCAGTTACATAGGGATACAGCTGTCTGAAAAAACGCGTTTATTTCGGGCTGAAAAACACGTTTTGAAAAGTGAGCTGTTACTGACCCCTAACTTACATGGGGTTGACCAAACTTGCAGAAACATGTTTATTTCTGCTGAAAAACATGTTTTGACACTTTCAGCGCACTGGGGTTAAGACCTGAGTGTGTGGGCTCTTCTGAGCCTTGCAGTTACATAGGGTAACAGCTATCTGAAAAAACGCGTTTATTTCGGGCTGAAAAACACGTTTTGAAAAGTGAGCTGTTACTGACCCATAAGTTACATGGGGTTGACCAAACTTGCAGAAACATGTTTATTTCTGCTGAAAAACATGTTTTGACACTTTCAGCACACTGGGGTTAAGACCTGAGTGTGTGGGCTCTTCTGAGCCTTGCAGTTACATAGGGATACAGCTGTCTGAAAAAACGCGTTTATTTCGGGCTGTAAAACACGTTTTGAAAAGTGAGCTGTTACTGACCCATAACTTACACGGGGTTGACCAAACTTGCAGAAACATGCTTATTTCTGCTGAAAAACATGTTTTGACACTTTCAGCGCACTGGGGTTAAGACCTGAGTGTGTGGGCTCTTCTGAGCCTTGCAGTTACATAGGGTAACAGCTATCTGAAAAAACGCGTTTATTTCGGGCTGAAAAACACGTTTTGAAAAGTGAGCTGTTACTGACCCATAAGTTACATGGGGTTGACCAAACTTGCAGAAACATGTTTATTTCTGCTGAAAAACATGTTTTGACACTTTCAGCACACTGGGGTTAAGACCTGAGTGTGTGGGCTCTTCTGAGCCTTGCAGTTACATAGGGATACAGCTGTCTGAAAAAACGCGTTTATTTCGGGCTGTAAAATACGTTTTGAAAAGTGAGCTGTTACTGACCCATAACTTACATGGGGTTGACCAAACTTGCAGAAACATGTTTATTTCTGCTGAAAAACATGTTTTGACACTTTCAGCACACTGGGGTTAAGACCTGAGTGTGTTGGCTCTTCTGAGCCTTGCAGTTACATAGGGATACAGCTGTCTGAAAAAACGCGTTTATTTCGGGCTGAAAAACACGTTTTGAAAAGTGAGCTGTTACTGACCCATAACTTACATGGGGTTGACCAAACTTGCAGAAACATGTTTATTTCTGCTGAAAAACATGTTTTGACACTTTCAGCGCACTGGGGTTAAGACCTGAGTGTGTGGGCTCTTCTGAGCCTTGCAGTTACATAGGGTAACAGCTATCTGAAAAAACGCGTTTATTTCGGGCTGAAAAACACGTTTTGAAAAGTGAACTGTTACTGACCCATAAGTTACATGGGGTTGACCAAACTTGCAGAAACATGTTTATTTCTGCTGAAAAACATGTTTTGACACTTTCAGCACACTGGGGTTAAGACCTGAGTGTGTGGGCTCTTCTGAGCCTTGCAGATACATAGGGATACAGCTGTCTGAAAAAACGCGTTTATTTCGGGCTGAAAAACACGTTTTGAAAAGTGAGCTGTTACTGACCCATAACTTACATGGGGTTGACCAAACTTGCAGAAACATGCTTATTTCTGCTGAAAAACATGTTTTGACACTTTCAGCGCA
The DNA here is from genome assembly GCF_040954835.1 of Lepisosteus oculatus. Lineage (NCBI taxonomy): Eukaryota > Metazoa > Chordata > Actinopteri > Semionotiformes > Lepisosteidae > Lepisosteus > Lepisosteus oculatus. The sequence goes on along the minus strand of NW_027167656.1, from coordinate 57,901 downwards.
CTGGGGTTAAGACCTGAGTGTGTGGGCTCTTCTGAGCCTTGCAGTTACATAGGGTAACAGCTATCTGAAAAAACGCGTTTATTTCGGGCTGAAAAACACGTTTTGAAAAGTGAGCTGTTACTGACCCATAAGTTACATGGGGTTGACCAAACTTGCAGAAACATGTTTATTTCTGCTGAAAAACATGTTTTGACACTTTCAGCACACTGGGGTTAAGACCTGAGTGTGTGGGCTCTTCTGAGGCTTGCAGTTACATAGGGATACAGCTGTCTGAAAAAACGCGTTAATTTCGGGCTGAAAAACACGTTTTGAAAAGTGAGCTGTTACTGCCCCATAAGTTACATGGGGTTCACCAAACTTGCAGACACGTTTATTTCTGCTGAAAAACATGTTTTGACACTTTCAGCACACTGGGGTTAAGACCTGAGTGTGTGGGCTCTTCTGAGCCTTGCAGTTACATAGGGATACAGCTGTCTGAAAAAACGCGTGTATTTCGGGCTGAAAAACACGTTTTGAAAAGTGAGCTGTTACTGACCCATAACTTACATGGGGTTGATCAAACTTGCAGAAACATGTTTATTTCTGCTGAAAAACATGTTTTGACACTTTCAGCACACTGGGGTTAAGACCTGAGTGTGTGGGCTCTTCTGAGCCTTGCAGTTACATAGGGATACAGCTGTCTGAAAAAACGCGTTTATTTCGGGCTGAAAAACACGTTTTGAAAAGTGAGCTCTTACTGACCCATAACTTACATGGGGTTGACCAAACTTGCAGAAACATGTTTATTTCTGCTGAAAAACATGTTTTGACACTTTCAGCGCACTGGGGTTAAGACCTGAGTGTGTGGGCTCTTCTGAGCCTTGCAGTTACATAGGGTAACAGCTATCTGAAAAAACGCGTTTATTTCGGGCTGAAAAACACGTTTTGAAAAGTGAGCTGTTACTGACCCATAAGTTACATGGGGTTGACCAAACTTGCAGAAACATGTTTATTTCTGCTGAAAAACATGTTTTGACACTTTCAGCACACTGGGGTTAAGACCTGAGTGTGTGGGCTCTTCTGAGCCTTGCAGTTACATAGGGATACAGCTGTCTGAAAAAACGCGTTTATTTCGGGCTGAAAAACACGTTTTGAAAAGTGTGCTGTTACTGCCCCATAACTTACATGGGGTTGACCAAACTTGTAGAAACATGTTTATTTCTGCTGAAAAACACGTTTTGACAGTTTCAGCACACTGGGGTTAAGACCTGAGTGTGTGGGCTCTTCTGAGCCTTGCAGTTACATAGGGATACAGCTGTCTGAAAAAACGCGTTTATTTCGGGCTGAAAAACACGTTTTGAAAAGTGAGCTGTTACTGACCCATAACTTACATGGGGTTGACCAAACTTGCAGAAACATTTTTATTTCTGCTGAAAAACATGTTTTACACTTTCAGCACACTGGGGTTAAGACCTGAGTGTGTGGGCTCTTCTGAGCCTTGCCGTTACATAGGGATACAGCTGTCTGAAAAAACGCGTTTATTTCGGGCTGAAAAACACGTTTTGAAAAGTGAGCTGTTACTGCCCCATAAGTTACATGGGGTTAACCAAACTTGCAGAAACATGTTTATTTCTCCTGAAAAATATGTTTTGACACTTTCAGCACACTGGGGTTAAGACCTGAGTGTGTGGGCTCTTCTGAGCCTTGCAGTTACATAGGGATACAGCTGTCTGAAAAAACGCGTTATTTCGGGCTGAAAAACACGTTTTGAAAAGTGAGCTGTTACTGACCCCTAACTTACATGGGGTTGACCAAACTTGCAGAAACATGTTTATTTCTGCTGAAAAACATGTTTTGACACTTTCAGCACACTGGGGTTAAGACCTGAGTGTGTGGGCTCTTCTGAGCCTTGCAGTTACATAGGGATACAGCTGTCTGAAAAAACGCGTTTATTTCGGGCTGTAAAACACGTTTTGAAAAGTGAGCTGTTACTGACCCATAACTTACACGGGGTTGACCAAACTTGCAGAAACATGCTTATTTCTGCTGAAAAACATGTTTTGACACTTTCAGCGCACTGGGGTTAAGACCTGAGTGTGTGGGCTCTTCTGAGCCTTGCAGTTACATAGGGTAACAGCTATCTGAAAAAACGCGTTTATTTCGGGCTGAAAAACACGTTTTGAAAAGTGAGCTGTTACTGACCCATAAGTTACATGGGGTTGACCAAACTTGCAGAAACATGTTTATTTCTGCTGAAAAACATGTTTTGACACTTTCAGCACACTGGGGTTAAGACCTGAGTGTGTGGGCTCTTCTGAGCCTTGCAGTTACATAGGGATACAGCTGTCTGAAAAAACGCGTTTATTTCGGGCTGTAAAATACGTTTTGAAAAGTGAGCTGTTACTGACCCATAACTTACATGGGGTTGACCAAACTTGCAGAAACATGTTTATTTCTGCTGAAAAACATGTTTTGACACTTTCAGCACACTGGGGTTAAGACCTGAGTGTGTTGGCTCTTCTGAGCCTTGCAGTTACATAGGGATACAGCTGTCTGAAAAAACGCGTTTATTTCGGGCTGAAAAACACGTTTTGAAAAGTGAGCTGTTACTGACCCATAACTTACATGGGGTTGACCAAACTTGCAGAAACATGTTTATTTCTGCTGAAAAACATGTTTTGACACTTTCAGCGCACTGGGGTTAAGACCTGAGTGTGTGGGCTCTTCTGAGCCTTGCAGTTACATAGGGTAACAGCTATCTGAAAAAACGCGTTTATTTCGGGCTGAAAAACACGTTTTGAAAAGTGAACTGTTACTGACCCATAAGTTACATGGGGTTGACCAAACTTGCAGAAACATGTTTATTTCTGCTGAAAAACATGTTTTGACACTTTCAGCACACTGGGGTTAAGACCTGAGTGTGTGGGCTCTTCTGAGCCTTGCAGATACATAGGGATACAGCTGTCTGAAAAAACGCGTTTATTTCGGGCTGAAAAACACGTTTTGAAAAGTGAGCTGTTACTGACCCATAACTTACATGGGGTTGACCAAACTTGCAGAAACATGCTTATTTCTGCTGAAAAACATGTTTTGACACTTTCAGCGCACTGGGGTTAAGACCTGAGTGTGTGGGCTCTTCTGAGCCTTGCAGTTACATAGGGTAACAGCTATCTGAAAAAACGCGTTTATTTCGGGCTGAAAAACACGTTTTGAAAAGTGAGCTGTTACTGACCCATAAGTTACATGGGGTTGACCAAACTTGCAGAAACATGTTTATTTCTGCTGAAAAACATGTTTTGACACTTTCAGCACACTGGGGTTAAGACCTGAGTGTGTGGGCTCTTCTGAGGCTTGCAGTTACATAGGGATACAGCTGTCTGAAAAAACGCGTTAATTTCGGGCTGAAAAACACGTTTTGAAAAGTGAGCTGTTACTGCCCCATAAGTTACATGGGGTTCACCAAACTTGCAGACACATGTTTATTTCTGCTGAAAAACATGTTTTGACACTTTCAGCACACTGGGGTTAAGACCTGAGTGTGTGGGCTCTTCTGAGCCTTGCAGTTACATAGGGATACAGCTGTCTGAAAAAACGCGTGTATTTCGGGCTGAAAAACACGTTTTGAAAAGTGAGCTGTTACTGACCCATAACTTACATGGGGTTGATCAAACTTGCAGAAACATGTTTATTTCTGCTGAAAAACATGTTTTGACACTTTCAGCACACTGGGGTTAAGACCTGAGTGTGTGGGCTCTTCTGAGCCTTGCAGTTACATAGGGATACAGCTGTCTGAAAAAACGCGTTTATTTCGGGCTGAAAAACACGTTTTGAAAAGTGAGCTCTTACTGACCCATAACTTACATGGGGTTGACCAAACTTGCAGAAACATGTTTATTTCTGCTGAAAAACATGTTTTGACACTTTCAGCGCACTGGGGTTAAGACCTGAGTGTGTGGGCTCTTCTGAGCCTTGCAGTTACATAGGGTAACAGCTATCTGAAAAAACGCGTTTATTTCGGGCTGAAAAACACGTTTTGAAAAGTGAGCTGTTACTGACCCATAAGTTACATGGGGTTGACCAAACTTGCAGAAACATGTTTCTTTCTGCTGAAAAACATGTTTTGACACTTTCAGCACACTGGGGTTAAGACCTGAGTGTGTGGGCTCTTCTGAGCCTTGCAGTTACATAGGGATACAGCTGTCTGAAAAAACGCGTTTATTTCGGGCTGTAAAATACGTTTTGAAAAGTGAGCTGTTACTGACCCATAACTTACATGGGGTTGACCAAACTTGCAGAAACATGTTTATTTCTGCTGAAAAACATGTTTTGACACTTTCAGCACACTGGGGTTAAGACCTGAGTGTGTGGGCTCTTCTGAGCCTTGCAGTTACATAGGGATACAGCTGTCTGAAAAAACGCGTTTATTTCGGGCTGAAAAACACGTTTTGAAAAGTGTGCTGTTACTGCCCCATAACTTACATGGGGTTGACCAAACTTGTAGAAACATGTTTATTTCTGCTGAAAAACACGTTTTGACAGTTTCAGCACACTGGGGTTAAGACCTGAGTGTGTGGGCTCTTCTGAGCCTTGCAGTTACATAGGGATACAGCTGTCTGAAAAAACGCGTTTATTTCGGGCTGAAAAACACGTTTTGAAAATTGAGCTGTTACTGACCCATAACTTACATGGGGTTGACCAAACTTGCAGAAACATTTTTATTTCTGCTGAAAAACATGTTTTACACTTTCAGCACACTGGGGTTAAGACCTGAGTGTGTGGGCTCTTCTGAGCCTTGCCGTTACATAGGGATACAGCTGTCTGAAAAAACGCGTTTATTTCGGGCTGAAAAACACGTTTTGAAAAGTGAGCTGTTACTGCCCCATAAGTTACATGGGGTTAACCAAACTTGCAGAAACATGTTTATTTCTCCTGAAAAATATGTTTTGACACTTTCAGCACACTGGGGTTAAGACCTGAGTGTGTGGGCTCTTCTGAGCCTTGCAGTTACATAGGGATACAGCTGTCTGAAAAAACGCGTTTATTTCGGGCTGAAAAACACGTTTTGAAAAGTGAGCTGTTACTGACCCCTAACTTACATGGGGTTGACCAAACTTGCAGAAACATGTTTATTTCTGCTGAAAAACATGTTTTGACACTTTCAGCGCACTGGGGTTAAGACCTGAGTGTGTGGGCTCTTCTGAGCCTTGCAGTTACATAGGGTAACAGCTATCTGAAAAAACGCGTTTATTTCGGGCTCAAAAACACGTTTTGAAAAGTGAGCTGTTACTGACCCATAAGTTACATGGGGTTGACCAAACTTGCAGAAACATGTTTATTTCTGCTGAAAAACATGTTTTGACACTTTCAGCACACTGGGGTTAAGACCTGAGTGTGTGGGCTCTTCTGAGCCTTGCAGTTACATAGGGATACAGCTGTCTGAAAAAACGCGTTTATTTCGGGCTGAAAAACACGTTTTGAAAAGTGAGCTGTTACTGACCCATAACTTACATGGGGTTGACCAAACTTGCAGAAACATGTTTATTTCTGCTGAAAAACATGTTTTGACACTTTCAGCACACTGGGGTAAAGACCTGAGTGTGTGGGCTCTTCTGAGCCTTGCAGTTACATAGGGATACAGCTGTCTGAAAAAACGCGTTTATTTCGGGCTGAAAAACACGTTTTGAAAAGTGAGCTGTTACTGACCCATAACTTACATGGGGTTGACCAAACTTGCAGAAACAAGTTTATTTCTGCTGAAAAACATGTTTTGACACTTTCAGCACAGTGGGGTTAAGACCTGAGTGTGTGGGCTCTTCTGAGCCTTGCAGATACATAGGGATACAGCTGTCTGAAAAAACGCGTTTATTTCGGGCTGAAAAACACGTTTTGAAAAGTGAGCTGTTACTGACCCATAACTTACATGGGGTTGACCAAACTTGCAGAAACATGCTTATTTCTGCTGAAAAACATGTTTTGACACTTTCAGCGCACTGGGGTTAAGACCTGAGTGTGTGGGCTCTTCTGAGCCTTGCAGTTACATAGGGTAACAGCTATCTGAAAAAACGCGTTTATTTCGGGCTGAAAAACACGTTTTGAAAAGTGAGCTGTTACTGACCCATAAGTTACATGGGGTTGACCAAACTTGCAGAAACATGTTTATTTCTGCTGAAAAACATGTTTTGACACTTTCAGCACACTGGGGTTAAGACCTGAGTGTGTGGGCTCTTCTGAGGCTTGCAGTTACATAGGGATACAGCTGTCTGAAAAAACGCGTTAATTTCGGGCTGAAAAACACGTTTTCAAAAGTGAGCTGTTACTGCCCCATAAGTTACATGGGGTTCACCAAACTTGCAGACACATGTTTATTTCTGCTGAAAAACATGTTTTGACACTTTCAGCACACTGGGGTTAAGACCTGAGTGTGTGGGCTCTTCTGAGCCTTGCAGTTACATAGGGATACAGCTGTCTGAAAAAACGCGTGTATTTCGGGCTGAAAAACACGTTTTGAAAAGTGAGCTGTTACTGACCCATAACTTACATGGGGTTGATCAAACTTGCAGAAACATGTTTATTTCTGCTGAAAAACATGTTTTGACACTTTCAGCACACTGGGGTTAAGACCTGAGTGTGTGGGCTCTTCTGAGCCTTGCAGTTACATAGGGATACAGCTGTCTGAAAAAACGCGTTTATTTCGGGCTGAAAAACACGTTTTGAAAAGTGAGCTCTTACTGACCCATAACTTACATGGGGTTGACCAAACTTGCAGAAACATGTTTATTTCTGCTGAAAAACATGTTTTGACACTTTCAGCGCACTGGGGTTAAGACCTGAGTGTGTGGGCTCTTCTGAGCCTTGCAGTTACATAGGGTAACAGCTATCTGAAAAAACGCGTTTATTTCGGGCTGAAAAACACGTTTTGAAAAGTGAGCTGTTACTGACCCATAAGTTACATGGGGTTGACCAAACTTGCAGAAACATGTTTCTTTCTGCTGAAAAACATGTTTTGACACTTTCAGCACACTGGGGTTAAGACCTGAGTGTGTGGGCTCTTCTGAGCCTTGCAGTTACATAGGGATACAGCTGTCTGAAAAAACGCGTTTATTTCGGGCTGTAAAATACGTTTTGAAAAGTGAGCTGTTACTGACCCATAACTTACATGGGGTTGACCAAACTTGCAGAAACATGTTTATTTCTGCTGAAAAACATGTTTTGACACTTTCAGCACACTGGGGTTAAGACCTGAGTGTGTTGGCTCTTCTGAGCCTTGCAGTTACATAGGGATACAGCTGTCTGAAAAAACGCGTTTATTTCGGGCTGAAAAACACGTTTTGAAAAGTGAGCTGTTACTGACCCATAACTTACATGGGGTTGACCAAACTTGCAGAAACATGTTTATTTCTGCTGAAAAACATGTTTTGACACTTTCAGCACACTGGGGTTAAGACCTGAGTGTGTGGGCTCTTCTGAGCCTTGCAGTTACATAGGGATACAGCTGTCTGAAAAAACGCGTTTATTTCGGGCTGAAAAACACGTTTTGAAAAGTGTGCTGTTACTGCCCCATAACTTACATGGGGTTGACCAAACTTGTAGAAACATGTTTATTTCTGCTGAAAAACACGTTTTGACAGTTTCAGCACACTGGGGTTAAGACCTGAGTGTGTGGGCTCTTCTGAGCCTTGCAGTTACATAGGGATACAGCTGTCTGAAAAAACGCGTTTATTTCGGGCTGAAAAATACGTTTTGAAAAGTGAGCTGTTACTGACCCATAACTTACATGGGGTTGACCAAACTTGCAGAAACATTTTTATTTCTGCTGAAAAACATGTTTTGACACTTTCAGCACACTGGGGTTAAGACCTGAGTGTGTGGGCTCTTCTGAGCCTTGCCGTTACATAGGGATACAGCTGTCTGAAAAAACGCGTTTATTTCGGGCTGAAAAACACGTTTTGAAAAGTGAGCTGTTACTGCCCCATAAGTTACATGGGGTTAACCAAACTTGCAGAAACATGTTTATTTCTCCTGAAAAATATGTTTTGACACTTTCAGCACACTGGGGTTAAGACCTGAGTGTGTGGGCTCTTCTGAGCCTTGCAGTTACATAGGGATACAGCTGTCTGAAAAAACGCGTTTATTTCGGGCTGAAAAACACGTTTTGAAAAGTGAGCTGTTACTGACCCCTAACTTACATGGGGTTGACCAAACTTGCAGAAACATGTTTATTTCTGCTGAAAAACATGTTTTGACACTTTCAGCGCACTGGGGTTAAGACCTGAGTGTGTGGGCTCTTCTGAGCCTTGCAGTTACATAGGGTAACAGCTATCTGAAAAAACGCGTTTATTTCGGGCTGAAAAACACGTTTTGAAAAGTGAGCTGTTACTGACCCATAAGTTACATGGGGTTGACCAAACTTGCAGAAACATGTTTATTTCTGCTGAAAAACATGTTTTGACACTTTCAGCACACTGGGGTTAAGACCTGAGTGTGTGGGCTCTTCTGAGCCTTGCAGTTACATAGGGATACAGCTGTCTGAAAAAACGCGTTTATTTCGGGCTGTAAAACACGTTTTGAAAAGTGAGCTGTTACTGACCCATAACTTACACGGGGTTGACCAAACTTGCAGAAACATGCTTATTTCTGCTGAAAAACATGTTTTGACACTTTCAGCGCACTGGGGTTAAGACCTGAGTGTGTGGGCTCTTCTGAGCCTTGCAGTTACATAGGGTAACAGCTATCTGAAAAAACGCGTTTATTTCGGGCTGAAAAACACGTTTTGAAAAGTGAGCTGTTACTGACCCATAAGTTACATGGGGTTGACCAAACTTGCAGAAACATGTTTATTTCTGCTGAAAAACATGTTTTGACACTTTCAGCACACTGGGGTTAAGACCTGAGTGTGTGGGCTCTTCTGAGCCTTGCAGTTACATAGGGATACAGCTGTCTGAAAAAACGCGTTTATTTCGGGCTGTAAAATACGTTTTGAAAAGTGAGCTGTTACTGACCCATAACTTACATGGGGTTGACCAAACTTGCAGAAACATGTTTATTTCTGCTGAAAAACATGTTTTGACACTTTCAGCACACTGGGGTTAAGACCTGAGTGTGTTGGCTCTTCTGAGCCTTGCAGTTACATAGGGATACAGCTGTCTGAAAAAACGCGTTTATTTCGGGCTGAAAAACACGTTTTGAAAAGTGAGCTGTTACTGACCCATAACTTACATGGGGTTGACCAAACTTGCAGAAACATGTTTATTTCTGCTGAAAAACATGTTTTGACACTTTCAGCACACTGGGGTTAAGACCTGAGTGTGTGGGCTCTTCTGAGCCTTGCAGTTACATAGGGATACAGCTGTCTGAAAAAACGCGTGTATTTCGGGCTGAAAAACACGTTTTGAAAAGTGAGCTGTTACTGACCCATAACTTACATGGGGTTGACCAAACTTGCAGAAACATTTTTATTTCTGCTGAAAAACATGTTTTGACACTTTCAGCACACTGGGGTTAAGACCTGAGTGTGTGGGCTCTTCTGAGCCTTGCCGTTACATAGGGATACAGCTGTCTGAAAAAACGCGTTTATTTCGGGCTGAAAAACACGTTTTGAAAAGTGAGCTGTTACTGCCCCATAAGTTACATGGGGTTAACCAAACTTGCAGAAACATGTTTATTTCTGCTGAAAAACATGTTTTGACACTTTCAGCACACTGGGGTTAAGACCTGAGTGTGTGGGCTCTTCTGAGCCTTGCAGTTACATAGGGATACAGCTGTCTGAAAAAACGCGTTTATTTCGGGCTGAAAAACACGTTTTGAAAAGTGAGCTGTTACTGACCCATAAGTTACATGGGGTTGACCAAACTTGCAGAAACATGTTTATTTCTGCTGAAAAACATGTTTTGACACTTTCAGCACAGTGGGGTTAAGACGTGAGTGTGTGGGCTCTTCTGAGGCTTGCAGTTACATAGGGATACAGCTATCTGAAAAAACGCGTTTATTTCGGTCTGAAAAACACGTTTTGAAAAGTGAACTGTTACTGACCCATAAGTTACATGGGGTTGACCAAACTTGCAGAAACATGTTTATTTCTGCTGAAAAACATGTTTTGACACTTTCAGCACACTGGGGTTAAGACCTGAGTGTGTGGGCTCTTCTGAGCCTTGCAGTTACATAGGGATACAGCTGTCTGAAAAAAAGCGTTTATTTCGGGCTGAAAAACACGTTTTGAAAAGTGAGCTGTTACCGACCCATAACTTACATGGGGTTGACCAAACTTGCAGAAACATGTTTATTTCTGCTGAAAAACATGTTTTGACACTTTCAGCACACTGGGGTTAAGACCTGAGTGTGTGGGCTCTTCTGAGCCTTGCAGTTACATAGGGATACAGCTGTCTGAAAAAACGCGTTTATTTCGGGCTGAAAAACACGTTTTGAAAAGTGAGCTGTTACTGACCCATAACTTACATGGGGTTGACCAAACTTGCAGAAACATGTTTATTTCTGCTGAAAAACATGTTTTGACACTTTCAGCGCACTGGGGTTAAGACCTGAGTGTGTGGGCTCTTCTGAGCCTTGCAGTTACATAGGGTAACAGCTATCTGAAAAAACGCGTTTATTTCGGGCTGAAAAACACGTTTTGAAAAGTGAACTGTTACTGACCCATAAGTTACATGGGGTTGACCAAACTTGCAGAAACATGTTTATTTCTGCTGAAAAACATGTTTTGACACTTTCAGCACACTGGGGTTAAGACCTGAGTGTGTGGGCTCTTCTGAGCCTTGCAGTTACATAGGGATACAGCTGTCTGAAAAAACGCGTTTATTTCGGGCTGAAAAACACGTTTTGAAAAGTGAGCTGTTACTGACCCATAACTTACATGGGGTTGACCAAACTTGCAGAAACATTTTTATTTCTGCTGAAAAACATGTTTTGACACTTTCAGCACACTGGGGTTAAGACCTGAGTGTGTGGGCTCTTCTGAGCCTTGCCGTTACATAGGGATACAGCTGTCTGAAAAAACGCGTTTATTTCGGGCTGAAAAACACGTTTTGAAAAGTGAGCTGTTACTGCCCCATAAGTTACATGGGGTTAACCAAACTTGCAGAAACATGTTTATTTCTCCTGAAAAATATGTTTTGACACTTTCAGCACACTGGGGTTAAGACCTGAGTATGTGGGCTCTTCTGAGCCTTGCAGTTACATAGGGATACAGCTGTCTGAAAAAACGCGTTTATTTCGGGCTGAAAAACACGTTTTGAAAAGTGAGCTGTTACTGACCCCTAACTTACATGGGGTTGACCAAACTTGCAGAAACATGTTTATTTCTGCTGAAAAACATGTTTTGACACTTTCAGCGCACTGGGGTTAAGACCTGAGTGTGTGGGCTCTTCTGAGCCTTGCAGTTACATAGGGTAACAGCTATCTGAAAAAACGCGTTTATTTCGGGCTGAAAAACACGTTTTGAAAAGTGAGCTGTTACTGACCCATAAGTTACATGGGGTTGACCAAACTTGCAGAAACATGTTTATTTCTGCTGAAAAACATGTTTTGACACTTTCAGCACACTGGGGTTAAGACCTGAGTGTGTGGGCTCTTCTGAGCCTTGCAGTTACATAGGGATACAGCTGTCTGAAAAAACGCGTTTATTTCGGGCTGAAAAACACGTTTTGAAAAGTGAGCTGTTACTGACCCATAACTTACATGGGGTTGACCAAACTTGCAGAAACAAGTTTATTTCTGCTGAAAAACATGTTTTGACACTTTCAGCACAGTGGGGTTAAGACCTGAGTGTGTGGGCTCTTCTGAGCCTTGCAGATACATAGGGATACAGCTGTCTGAAAAAACGCGTTTATTTCGGGCTGAAAAACACGTTTTGAAAAGTGAGCTGTTACCGACCCATAACTTACATGGGGTTGACCAAACTTGCAGAAACATGTTTATTTCTGCTGAAAAACATGTTTTGACACTTTCAGCACACTGGGGTTAAGACCTGAGTGTGTGGGCTCTTCTGAGCCTTGCAGTTACATAGGGATACAGCTGTCTGAAAAAACGCGTTTATTTCGGGCTGAAAAACACGTTTTGAAAAGTGAGCTGTTACTGACCCATAACTTACATGGGGTTCACCAAACTTGCAGAAACATGTTTATTTCTGCTGAAAAACATGTTTTGACACTTTCAGCGCACTGGGGTTAAGACCTGAGTGTGTGGGCTCTTCTGAGCCTTGCAGTTACATAGGGTAACAGCTATCTGAAAAAACGCGTTTATTTCGGGCTGAAAAACACGTTTTGAAAAGTGAACTGTTACTGACCCATAAGTTACATGGGGTTGACCAAACTTGCAGAAACATGTTTATTTCTGCTGAAAAACATGTTTTGACACTTTCAGCACACTGGGGTTAAGACCTGAGTGTGTGGGCTCTTCTGAGCCTTGCAGTTACATAGGGATACAGCTGTCTGAAAAAACGTGTTTATTTCGGGCTGAAAAACACGTTTTGAAAAGTGAGCTGTTACTGACCCATAACTTACATGGGGTTGACCAAACTTGCAGAAACATGTTTATTTTTGCTGAAAAACATGTTTTGACACTTTCAGCACACTGGGGTTAAGACCTGAGTGTGTGGGCTCTTCTGAGCCTTGCAGTTACATAGGGATACAGCTGTCTGAAAAAACGCGTTTATTTCGGGCTGTAAAATACGTTTTGAAAAGTGAGCTGTTACTGACCCATAACTTACATGGGGTTGACCAAACTTGCAGAAACATGTTTATTTCTGCTGAAAAACATGTTTTGACACTTTCAGCACACTGGGGTTAAGACCTGAGTGTGTTGGCTCTTCTGAGCCTTGCAGTTACATAGGGATACAGCTGTCTGAAAAAACGCGTTTATTTCGGGCTGAAAAACACGTTTTGAAAAGTGAGCTGTTACTGACCCATAACTTACATGGGGTTGACCAAACTTGCAGAAACATGTTTATTTCTGCTGAAAAACATGTTTTGACACTTTCAGCACACTGGGGTTAAGACCTGAGTGTGTTGGCTCTTCTGAGCCTTGCAGTTACATAGGGATACAGCTGTCTGAAAAAACGCGTTTATTTCGGGCTGAAAAACACGTTTTGAAAAGTGAGCTGTTACTGACCCATAACTTACATGGGGTTGACCAAACTTGCAGAAACATGTTTATTTCTGCTGAAAAACATGTTTTGACACTTTCAGCACACTGGGGTTAAGACCTGAGTGTGTGGGCTCTTCTGAGCCTTGCAGTTACATAGGGATACAGCTGTCTGAAAAAACGCGTTTATTTCGGGCTGAAAAACACGTTTTGAAAAGTGAGCTGTTACTGACCCATAAGTTACATGGGGTTGACCAAACTTGCAGAAACATTTTTATTTCTGCTGAAAAACATGTTTTGACACTTTCAGCACACTGGGGTTAAGACCTGAGTGTGTGGGCTCTTCTGAGCCTTGCAGTTACATAGGATACAGCTGTCTGAAAAAAGCGTTTATTTCGGGCTGAAAAACACGTTTTGAAAAGTGAGCTGTTACCGACCCATAACTTACATGGGGTTGACCAAACTTGCAGAAACATGTTTATTTCTGCTGAAAAACATGTTTTGACACTTTCAGCACACTGGGGTTAAGACCTGAGTGTGTGGGCTCTTCTGAGCCTTGCAGTTACATAGGGATACAGCTGTCTGAAAAAACGCGTTTATTTCGGGCTGAAAAACACGTTTTGAAAAGTGAGCTGTTACTGACCCATAACTTACATGGGGTTGACCAAACTTGCAGAAACATGTTTATTTCTGCTGAAAAACATGTTTTGACACTTTCAGCGCACTGGGTTAAGACCTGAGTGTGTGGGCTCTTCTGAGCCTTGCAGTTACATAGGGTAACAGCTATCTGAAAAAACGCGTTTATTTCGGGCTGAAAAACACGTTTTGAAAAGTGAACTGTTACTGACCCATAAGTTACATGGGGTTGACAAAACTTGCAGAAACATGTTTATTTCTGCTGAAAAACATGTTTTGACACTTTCAGCACACTGGGGTTAAGACCTGAGTGTGTGGGCTCTTCTGAGCCTTGCAGTTACATAGGGATACAGCTGTCTGAAAAAACGCGTTTATTTCGGGCTGAAAAACACGTTTTGAAAAGTGAGCTGTTACTGACCCATAACTTACATGGGGTTGACCAAACCTGCAGAAACATGTTTATTTTTGCTGAAAAACATGTTTTGACACTTTCAGCACACTGGGGTTAAGACCTGAGTGTGTGGGCTCTTCTGAGCCTTGCAGTTACATAGGGATACAGCTGTCTGAAAAAACGCGTTTATTTCGGGCTGTAAAATACGTTTTGAAAAGTGAGCTGTTACTGACCCATAACTTACATGGGGTTGACCAAACTTGCAGAAACATGTTTATTTCTGCTGAAAAACATGTTTTTGACACTTTCAGCACACTGGGGTTAAGACCTGAGTGTGTTGGCTCTTCTGAGCCTTGCAGTTACATAGGGATACAGCTGTCTGAAAAAACGCGTTTATTTCGGGCTGAAAAACACGTTTTGAAAAGTGAGCTGTTACTGACCCATAACTTACATGGGGTTGACCAAACTTGCAGAAACATGTTTATTTCTGCTGAAAAACATGTTTTGACACTTTCAGCACACTGGGGTTAAGACCTGAGTGTGTTGGCTCTTCTGAGCCTTGCAGTTACATAGGGATACAGCTGTCTGAAAAAACGCGTTTATTTCGGGCTGAAAAACACGTTTTGAAAAGTGAGCTGTTACTGACCCATAACTTACATGGGGTTGACCAAACTTGCAGAAACATGTTTATTTCTGCTGAAAAACATGTTTTGACACTTTCAGCACACTGGGGTAAGACCTGAGTGTGTGGGCTCTTCTGAGCCTTGCAGTTACATAGGGATACAGCTGTCTGAAAAAACGCGTTTATTTCGGGCTGAAAAACACGTTTTGAAAAGTGAGCTGTTACTGACCCATAAGTTACATGGGGTTGACCAAACTTGCAGAAACATTTTTATTTCTGCTGAAAAACATGTTTTGACACTTTCAGCACACTGGGGTTAAGACCTGAGTGTGTGGGCTCTTCTGAGCCTTGCAGTTACATAGGGATACAGCTGTCTGAAAAAAAGCGTTTATTTCGGGCTGAAAAACACGTTTTGAAAAGTGAGCTGTTACCGACCCATAACTTACATGGGGTTGACCAAACTTGCAGAAACATGTTTATTTCTGCTGAAAAACATGTTTTGACACTTTCAGCACACTGGGGTTAAGACCTGAGTGTGTGGGCTCTTCTGAGCCTTGCAGTTACATAGGGATACAGCTGTCTGAAAAAACGCGTTTATTTCGGGCTGAAAAACACGTTTTGAAAAGTGAGCTGTTACTGACCCATAACTTACATGGGGTTGACCAAACTTGCAGAAACATGTTTATTTCTGCTGAAAAACATGTTTTGACACTTTCAGCGCACTGGGGTTAAGACCTGAGTGTGTGGGCTCTTCTGAGCCTTGCAGTTACATAGGGTAACAGGTATCTGAAAAAACGCGTTTATTTCGGGCTGAAAAACACGTTTTGAAAAGTGAGCTGTTACTGACCCATAACTTACATGGGGTTGACCAAACTTGCAGAAACATGTTTATTTCTGCTGAAAAACATGTTTTGACACTTTCAGCACACTGGGGTTAAGACCTGAGTGTGTTGGCTCTTCTGAGCCTTGCAGTTACATAGGGATACAGCTGTCTGAAAAAACGCGTTTATTTCGGGCTGAAAAACACGTTTTGAAAAGTGAGCTGTTACTGACCCATAACTTACATGGGGTTGACCAAACTTGCAGAAACATGTTTATTTCTGCTGAAAAACATGTTTTGACACTTTCAGCACACTGGGTTAAGACCTGAGTGTGTTGGCTCTTCTGAGCCTTGCAGTTACATAGGGATACAGCTGTCTGAAAAAACGCGTTTATTTCGGGCTGAAAAACACGTTTTGAAAAGTGAGCTGTTACTGACCCATAACTTACATGGGGTTGACCAAACTTGCAGAAACATGTTTATTTCTGCTGAAAAACATGTTTTGACACTTTCAGCACACTGGGGTTAAGACCTGAGTGTGTGGGCTCTTCTGAGCCTTGCAGTTACATAGGGATACAGCTGTCTGAAAAAACGCGTTTATTTCGGGATGAAAAACACGTTTTGAAAAGTGAGCTGTTACTGACCCATAAGTTACATGGGGTTGACCAAACTTGCAGAAACATGTTTATTTCTGCTGAAAAACATGTTTTGACACTTTCAGCACAGTGGGGTTAAGACGTGAGTGTGTGGGCTCTTCTGAGGCTTGCAGTTACATAGGGATACAGCTATCTGAAAAACGCGTTTATTTCGGTCTGAAAAACACGTTTTGAAAAGTGAACTGTTACTGACCCATAAGTTACATGGGGTTGACCAAACTTGCAGAAACATGTTTATTTCTGCTGAAAAACATGTTTTGACACTTTCAGCACACTGGGGTTAAGACCTGAGTGTGTGGGCTCTTCTGAGCCTTGCAGTTACATAGGGATACAGCTGTCTGAAAAAAAGCGTTTATTTCGGGCTGAAAAACACGTTTTGAAAAGTGAGCTGTTACTGACCCATAACTTACATGGGGTTGACCAAACTTGCAGAAACATGTTTATTTCTGCTGAAAAACATGTTTTGACACTTTCAGCACACTGGGGTTAAGACCTGAGTGTGTGGGCTCTTCTGAGCCTTGCTGTTACATAGGGATACAGCTGTCTGAAAAAACGCGTTTATTTCGGGCTGAAAAACACGTTTTGAAAAGTGAGCTGTTACTGACCCATAACTTACATGGGGTTGACCAAACTTGCAGAAACATGTTTATTTCTGCTGAAAAAAATGTTTTGACACTTTCAGCGCACTGGGGTTAAGACCTGAGTGTGTGGGCTCTTCTGAGCCTTGCAGTTACATAGGGTAACAGCTATCTGAAAAAACGCGTTTATTTCGGGCTGAAAAACACGTTTTGAAAAGTGAACTGTTACTGACCCATAAGTTACATGGGGTTGACCAAACTTGCAGAAACATGTTTATTTCTGCTGAAAAAACATGTTTTGACACTTTCAGCACACTGGGGTTAAGACCTGAGTGTGTGGGCTCTTCTGAGCCTTGCAGTTACATAGGGATACAGCTGTCTGAAAAAACGCGTTTATTTCGGGCTGAAAAACACGTTTTGAAAAGTGAGCTGTTACTGACCCATAACTTACATGGGGTTGACCAAACTTGCAGAAACATGTTTATTTTTGCTGAAAAACATGTTTTGACACTTTCAGCACACTGGGGTTAAGACCTGAGTGTGTGGGCTCTTCTGAGCCTTGCAGTTACATAGGGATACTGCTGTCTGAAAAAACGCGTTTATTTCGGGCTGAAAAACACGTTTTGAAAAGTGAGCTGTTACTGACCCATAACTTACATGGGGTTGACCAAACTTGCAGAAACAAGTTTATTTCTGCTGAAAAACATGTTTTGACACTTTCAGCACAGTGGGGTTAAGACCTGAGTGTGTGGGCTCTTCTGAGCCTTGCAGATACATAGGGATACAGCTGTCTGAAAAAACGCGTTTATTTCGGGCTGAAAAACACGTTTTGAAAAGTGAGCTGTTACCGACCCATAACTTACATGGGGTTGACCAAACTTGCAGAAACATGTTTATTTCTGCTGAAAAACATGTTTTGACACTTTCAGCACACTGGGGTTAAGACCTGAGTGTGTGGGCTCTTCTGAGCCTTGCAGTTACATAGGGATACAGCTGTCTGAAAAAACGCGTTTATTTCGGGCTGAAAAACACGTTTTGAAAAGTGAGCTGTTACTGACCCATAACTTACATGGGGTTCACCAAACTTGCAGAAAAATGTTTATTTCTGCTGAAAAACATGTTTTGACACTTTCAGCGCACTGGGGTTAAGACCTGAGTGTGTGGGCTCTTCTGAGCCTTGCAGTTACATAGGGTAACAGCTATCTGAAAAAACGCGTTTATTTCGGGCTGAAAAACACGTTTTGAAAAGTGAACTGTTACTGACCCATAAGTTACATGGGGTTGACCAAACTTGCAGAAACATGTTTATTTCTGCTGAAAAACATGTTTTGACACTTTCAGCACACTGGGGTTAAGACCTGAGTGTGTGGGCTCTTCTGAGCCTTGCAGTTACATAGGGATACAGCTGTCTGAAAAAACGCGTTTATTTCGGGCTGTAAAATACGTTTTGAAAAGTGAGCTGTTACTGACCCATAACTTACATGGGGTTGACCAAACTTGCAGAAACATGTTTATTTCTGCTGAAAAACATGTTTTGACACTTTCAGCACACTGGGGTTAAGACCTGAGTGTGTTGGCTCTTCTGAGCCTTGCAGTTACATAGGGATACAGCTGTCTGAAAAAACGCGTTTATTTCGGGCTGAAAAACACGTTTTGAAAAGTGAGCTGTTACTGACCCATAACTTACATGGGGTTGACCAAACTTGCAGAAACATGTTTATTTCTGCTGAAAAACATGTTTTGACACTTTCAGCACACTGGGGTTAAGACCTGAGTGTGTTGGCTCTTCTGAGCCTTGCAGTTACATAGGGATACAGCTGTCTGAAAAAACGCGTTTATTTCGGGCTGAAAAACACGTTTTGAAAAGTGAGCTGTTACTGACCCATAACTTACATGGGGTTGACCAAACTTGCAGAAACATGTTTATTTCAGAAACATGTTTATTTCTGCTGAAAAACATGTTTTGACACTTTCAGCACACTGGGGTTAAGACCTGAGTGTGTGGGCTCTTCTGAGCCTTGCAGTTACATAGGGATACAGCTGTCTGAAAAAACGCGTTTATTTCGGGCTGAAAAACACGTTTTGAAAAGTGAGCTGTTACTGACCCATAAGTTACATGGGGTTGACCAAACTTGCAGAAACATGTTTATTTCTGCTGAAAAACATGTTTTGACACTTTCAGCACAGTGGGGTTAAGACGTGAGTGTGTGGGCTCTTCTGAGGCTTGCAGTTACATAGGGATACAGCTATCTGAAAAAACGCGTTTATTTCGGTCTGAAAAACACGTTTTGAAAAGTGAACTGTTACTGACCCATAAGTTACATGGGGTTGACCAAACTTGCAGAAACATGTTTATTTCTGCTGAAAAACATGTTTTGACACTTTCAGCACACTGGGGTTAAGACCTGAGTGTGTGGGCTCTTCTGAGCCTTGCAGTTACATAGGGATACAGCTGTCTGAAAAAAAGCGTTTATTTCGGGCTGAAAAACACGTTTTGAAAAGTGAGCTGTTACCGACCCATAACTTTACATGGGGTTGACCAAACTTGCAGAAACATGTTTATTTCTGCTGAAAAACATGTTTTGACACTTTCAGCACACTGGGGTTAAGACCTGAGTGTGTGGGCTCTTCTGAGCCTTGCTGTTACATAGGGATACAGCTGTCTGAAAAAACGCGTTTATTTCGGGCTGAAAAACACGTTTTGAAAAGTGAGCTGTTACTGACCCATAACTTACATGGGGTTGACCAAACTTGCAGAAACATGTTTATTTTTGCTGAAAAACATGTTTTGACACTTTCAGCACACTGGGGTTAAGACCTGAGTGTGTGGGCTCTTCTGAGCCTTGCAGTTACATAGGGATACAGCTGTCTGAAAAAACGCGTTTATTTCGGGCTGTAAAATACGTTTTGAAAAGTGAGCTGTTACTGACCCATAACTTACATGGGGTTGACCAAACTTGCAGAAACATGTTTATTTCTGCTGAAAAACATGTTTTGACACTTTCAGCACACTGGGGTTAAGACCTGAGTGTGTTGGCTCTTCTGAGCCTTGCAGTTACATAGGGATACTGCTGTCTGAAAAAACGCGTTTATTTCGGGCTGAAAAACACGTTTTGAAAAGTGAGCTGTTACTGACCCATAACTTACATGGGGTTGACCAAACTTGCAGAAACATGTTTATTTCTGCTGAAAAACATGTTTTGACACTTTCAGCACACTGGGGTTAAGACCTGAGTGTGTTGGCTCTTCTGAGCCTTGCAGTTACATAGGGATACAGCTGTCTGAAAAACGCGTTTATTTCGGGCTGAAAAACACGTTTTGAAAAGTGAGCTGTTACTGACCCATAACTTACATGGGGTTGACCAAACTTGCAGAAACATGTTTATTTCTGCTGAAAAACATGTTTTGACACTTTCAGCACACTGGGGTTAAGACCTGAGTGTGTGGGCTCTTCTGAGCCTTGCAGTTACATAGGGATACAGCTGTCTGAAAAAACGCGTTTATTTCGGGCTGAAAAACACGTTTTGAAAAGTGAGCTGTTACTGACCCATAAGTTACATGGGGTTGACCAAACTTGCAGAAACATGTTTATTTCTGCTGAAAAACATGTTTTGACACTTTCAGCACAGTGGGGTTAAGACCTGAGTGTGTGGGCTCTTCTGAGCCTTGCTGTTACATAGGGATACAGCTGTCTGAAAAAACGCGTTTATTTCGGGCTGAAAAACACGTTTTGAAAAGTGAGCTGTTACTGAACCCATAACTTACATGGGGTTGACCAAACTTGCAGAAACATGTTTATTTCTGCTGAAAAACATGTTTTGACACTTTCAGCGCACTGGGGTTAAGACCTGAGTGTGTGGGCTCTTCTGAGCCTTGCAGTTACATAGGGTAACAGCTATCTGAAAAAACGCGTTTATTTCGGGCTGAAAAACACGTTTTGAAAAGTGAACTGTTACTGACCCATAAGTTACATGGGGTTGACCAAACTTGCAGAAACATGTTTATTTCTGCTGAAAAACATGTTTTGACACTTTCAGCACACTGGGGTTAAGACCTGAGTGTGTGGGCTCTTCTGAGCCTTGCAGTTACATAGGGATACAGCTGTCTGAAAAAACGCGTTTATTTCGGGCTGAAAAACACGTTTTGAAAAGTGAGCTGTTACTGACCCATAACTTACATGGGGTTGACCAAACTTGCAGAAAAATGTTTATTTTGCTGAAAAACATGTTTTGACACTTTCAGCACACTGGGGTTAAGACCTGAGTGTGTGGGCTCTTCTGAGCCTTGCAGTTACATAGGGATACTGCTGTCTGAAAAAACGCGTTTATTTCGGGCTGAAAAACACGTTTTGAAAAGTGAGCTGTTACTGACCCATAACTTACATGGGGTTGACCAAACTTGCAGAAACAAGTTTATTTCTGCTGAAAAACATGTTTTGACACTTTCAGCACAGTGGGGTTAAGACCTGAGTGTGTGGGCTCTTCTGAGCCTTGCAGATACATAGGGATACAGCTGTCTGAAAAAACGCGTTTATTTCGGGCTGAAAAACACGTTTTGAAAAGTGAGCTGTTACCGACCCATAACTTACATGGGGTTGACCAAACTTGCAGAAACATGTTTATTTCTGCTGAAAAACATGTTTTGACACTTTCAGCACACTGGGGTTAAGACCTGAGTGTGTGGGCTCTTCTGAGCCTTGCAGTTACATAGGGATACAGCTGTCTGAAAAAACGCGTTTATTTCGGGCTGAAAAACACGTTTTGAAAAGTGAGCTGTTACTGACCCATAAGTTACATGGGGTTGACCAAACTTGCAGAAACATGTTTATTTCTGCTGAAAAACATGTTTTGACACTTTCAGCACACTGGGGTTAAGACCTGAGTGTGTGGGCTCTTCTGAGCCTTGCAGTTACATAGGGATACAGCTGTCTGAAAAAACGCGTTTATTTCGGGCTGAAAAACACGTTTTGAAAAGTGAGCTGTTACTGACCCATAACTTACATGGGTTGACCAAACTTGCAGAAACATGTTTATTTTTGCTGAAAAAACATGTTTGACACTTTCAGCACACTGGGGTTAAGACCTGAGTGTGTGGGCTCTTCTGAGCCTTGCAGTTACATAGGGTACAGCTGTCTGAAAAAACGCGTTTATTTCGGGCTGTAAAATACGCGTTTTGAAAAGTGAGCTGTTACTGACCCATAACTTACATGGGGTTGACCAAACTTGCAGAAACATGTTTATTTCTGCTGAAAAACATGTTTTGACACTTTCAGCACACTGGGGTTAAGACCTGAGTGTGTTGGCTCTTCTGAGCCTTGCAGTTACATAGGGATACAGCTGTCTGAAAAAACGCGTTTATTTCGGGCTGAAAAACACGTTTTGAAAAGTGAGCTGTTACTGACCCATAACTTACATGGGGTTGACCAAACTTGCAGAAACATGTTTATTTCTGCTGAAAAACATGTTTTGACACTTTCAGCACACTGGGGTTAAGACCTGAGTGTGTTGGCTCTTCTGAGCCTTGCAGTTACATAGGGATACAGCTGTCTGAAAAAACGCGTTTATTTCGGGCTGAAAAACACGTTTTGAAAAGTGAGCTGTTACTGACCCATAACTTACATGGGGTTGACCAAACTTGCAGAAACATGTTTATTTCTGCTGAAAAACATGTTTTGACACTTTCAGCACACTGGGGTTAAGACCTGAGTGTGTGGGCTCTTCTGAGCCTTGCAGTTACATAGGGATACAGCTGTCTGAAAAAACGCGTTTATTTCGGGCTGAAAAACACGTTTTGAAAAGTGAGCTGTTACTGACCCATAAGTTACATGGGGTTGACCAAACTTGCAGAAACATTTTTATTTCTGCTGAAAAACATGTTTTGACACTTTCAGCACACTGGGGTTAAGACCTGAGTGTGTGGGCTCTTCTGAGCCTTGCAGTTACATAGGGATACAGCTGTCTGAAAAAAAGCGTTTATTTCGGGCTGAAAAACACGTTTTGAAAAGTGAGCTGTTACCGACCCATAACTTACATGGGGTTGACCAAACTTGCAGAAACATGTTTATTTCTGCTGAAAAACATGTTTTGACACTTTCAGCACACTGGGGTTAAGACCTGAGTGTGTGGGCTCTTCTGAGCCTTGCAGTTACATAGGGATACAGCTGTCTGAAAAAACGCGTTTATTTCGGGCTGAAAAACACGTTTTGAAAAGTGAGCTGTTACTGACCCATAACTTACATGGGGTTGACCAAACTTGCAGAAACATGTTTATTTCTGCTGAAAAACATGTTTTGACACTTTCAGCGCACTGGGGTTAAGACCTGAGTGTGTGGGCTCTTCTGAGCCTTGCAGTTACATAGGGTAACAGCTATCTGAAAAAACGCGTTTATTTCGGGCTGAAAAACACGTTTTGAAAAGTGAACAGTTACTGACCCTTAAGTTACATGGGGTTGACCAAACTTGCAGAAACATGTTTATTTCTGCTGAAAAACATGTTTTGACACTTTCAGCACACTGGGGTTAAGACCTGAGTGTGTGGGCTCTTCTGAGCCTTGCAGTTACATAGGGATACAGCTGTCTGAAAAAACGCGTTTATTTCGGGCTGAAAAACACGTTTTGAAAAGTGAGCTGTTACTGACCCATAACTTACATGGGGTTGACCAAACTTGCAGAAACATGTTTATTTTTGCTGAAAAACATGTTTTGACACTTTCAGCACACTGGGGTTAAGACCTGAGTGTGTGGGCTCTTCTGAGCCTTGCAGTTACATAGGGATACAGCTGTCTGAAAAAACGCGTTTATTTCGGGCTGTAAAATACGTTTTGAAAAGTGAGCTGTTACTGACCCATAACTTACATGGGGTTGACCAAACTTGCAGAAACATGTTTATTTCTGCTGAAAAACATGTTTTGACACTTTCAGCACACTGGGGTTAAGACCTGAGTGTGTTGGCTCTTCTGAGCCTTGCAGTTACATAGGGATACAGCTGTCTGAAAAAACGCGTTTATTTCGGGCTGAAAAACACGTTTTGAAAAGTGAGCTGTTACTGACCCATAACTTACATGGGGTTGACCAAACTTGCAGAAACATGTTTATTTCTGCTGAAAAACATGTTTTGACACTTTCAGCACACTGGGGTTAAGACCTGAGTGTGTTGGCTCTTCTGAGCCTTGCAGTTACATAGGGATACAGCTGTCTGAAAAAACGCGTTTATTTTGGGCTGAAAAACACGTTTTGAAAAGTGAGCTGTTACTGACCCATAACTTACATGGGGTTGACCAAACTTGCAGAAACATGTTTATTTCAGAAACATGTTTATTTCTGCTGAAAAACATGTTTTGACACTTTCAGCACACTGGGGTTAAGACCTGAGTGTGTGGGCTCTTCTGAGCCTTGCAGTTACATAGGGATACAGCTGTCTGAAAAAACGCGTTTATTTCGGGCTGAAAAACACGTTTTGAAAAGTGAGCTGTTACTGACCCATAAGTTACATGGGGTTGACCAAACTTGCAGAAACATGTTTATTTCTGCTGAAAAACATGTTTTGACACTTTCAGCACAGTGGGGTTAAGACGTGAGTGTGTGGGCTCTTCTGAGGCTTGCAGTTACATAGGGATACAGCTATCTGAAAAAACGCGTTTATTTCGGTCTGAAAAACACGTTTTGAAAAGTGAACTGTTACTGACCCATAAGTTACATGGGGTTGACCAAACTTGCAGAAACATGTTTATTTCTGCTGAAAAACATGTTTTGACACTTTCAGCACACTGGGGTTAAGACCTGAGTGTGTGGGCTCTTCTGAGCCTTGCAGTTACATAGGGATACAGCTGTCTGAAAAAAAGCGTTTATTTCGGGCTGAAAAACACGTTTTGAAAAGTGAGCTGTTACCGACCCATAACTTACATGGGGTTGACCAAACTTGCAGAAACATGTTTATTTCTGCTGAAAAACATGTTTTGACACTTTCAGCACACTGGGGTTAAGACCTGAGTGTGTGGGCTCTTCTGAGCCTTGCTGTTACATAGGGATACAGCTGTCTGAAAAAACGCGTTTATTTCGGGCTGAAAAACACGTTTTGAAAAGTGAGCTGTTACTGACCCATAACTTACATGGGGTTGACCAAACTTGCAGAAACATGTTTATTTCTGCTGAAAAACATGTTTTGACACTTTCAGCGCACTGGGGTTAAGACCTGAGTGTGTGGGCTCTTCTGAGCCTTGCAGTTACATAGGGTAACAGCTATCTGAAAAAACGCGTTTATTTCGGGCTGAAAAACACGTTTTGAAAAGTGAACTGTTACTGACCCATAAGTTACATGGGGTTGACCAAACTTGCAGAAACATGTTTATTTCTGCTGAAAAACATGTTTTGACACTTTCAGCACACTGGGGTTAAGACCTGAGTGTGTGGGCTCTTCTGAGCCTTGCAGTTACATAGGGTAACAGCTATCTGAAAAAACGCGTTTATTTCGGGCTGAAAAACACGTTTTGAAAAGTGAACTGTTACTGACCCATAACTTACATGGGGTTGACCAAACTTGCAGAAACATGTTTATTTTTGCTGAAAAACATGTTTTGACACTTTCAGCACACTGGGGTTAAGACCTGAGTGTGTGGGCTCTTCTGAGCCTTGCAGTTACATAGGGATACTGCTGTCTGAAAAAACGCGTTTATTTCGGGCTGAAAAACACGTTTTGAAAAGTGAGCTGTTACTGACCCATAACTTACATGGGGTTGACCAAACTTGCAGAAACAAGTTTATTTCTGCTGAAAAACATGTTTTGACACTTTCAGCACAGTGGGGTTAAGACCTGAGTGTGTGGGCTCTTCTGAGCCTTGCAGATACATAGGGATACAGCTGTCTGAAAAAACGCGTTTATTTCGGGCTGAAAAACACGTTTTGAAAAGTGAGCTGTTACCGACCCATAACTTACATGGGGTTGACCAAACTTGCAGAAACATGTTTATTTCTGCTGAAAAACATGTTTTGACACTTTCAGCACACTGGGGTTAAGACCTGAGTGTGTGGGCTCTTCTGAGCCTTGCTGTTACATAGGGATACAGCTGTCTGAAAAAACGCGTTTATTTCGGGCTGAAAAACACGTTTTGAAAAGTGAGCTGTTACTGACCCATAACTTACATGGGGTTGACCAAACTTGCAGAAACATGTTTATTTCTGCTGAAAAACATGTTTTGACACTTTCAGCGCACTGGGGTTAAGACCTGAGTGTGTGGGCTCTTCTGAGCCTTGCAGTTACATAGGGTAACAGCTATCTGAAAAAACGCGTTTATTTCGGGCTGAAAAACACGTTTTGAAAAGTGAACTGTTACTGACCCATAAGTTACATGGGGTTGACCAAACTTGCAGAAACATGTTTATTTCTGCTGAAAAACATGTTTTGACACTTTCAGCACACTGGGGTTAAGACCTGAGTGTGTGGGCTCTTCTGAGCCTTGCAGTTACATAGGGATACAGCTGTCTGAAAAAACGCGTTTATTTCGGGCTGAAAAACACGTTTTGAAAAGTGAGCTGTTACTGACCCATAACTTACATGGGGTTGACCAAACTTGCAGAAACATGTTTATTTTTGCTGAAAAACATGTTTTGACACTTTCAGCACACTGGGGTTAAGACCTGAGTGTGTGGGCTCTTCTGAGCCTTGCAGTTACATAGGGATACTGCTGTCTGAAAAAACGTGTTTATTTCGGGCTGAAAAACACGTTTTGAAAAGTGAGCTGTTACTGACCCATAACTTACATGGGGTTGACCAAACTTGCAGAAACAAGTTTATTTCTGCTGAAAAACATGTTTTGACACTTTCAGCACAGTGGGGTTAAGACCTGAGTGTGTGGGCTCTTCTGAGCCTTGCAGATACATAGGGATACAGCTGTCTGAAAAAACGCGTTTATTTCGGGCTGAAAAACACGTTTTGAAAAGTGAGCTGTTACCGACCCATAACTTACATGGGGTTGACCAAACTTGCAGAAACATGTTTATTTCTGCTGAAAAACATGTTTTGACACTTTCAGCACACTGGGGTTAAGACCTGAGTGTGTGGGCTCTTCTGAGCCTTGCAGTTACATAGGGATACAGCTGTCTGAAAAAACGCGTTTATTTCGGGCTGAAAAACACGTTTTGAAAAGTGAGCTGTTACTGACCCATAACTTACATGGGGTTCACCAAACTTGCAGAAACATGTTTATTTCTGCTGAAAAACATGTTTTGACACTTTCAGCGCACTGGGGTTAAGACCTGAGTGTGTGGGCTCTTCTGAGCCTTGCAGTTACATAGGGTAACAGCTATCTGAAAAAACGCGTTTATTTCGGGCTGAAAAACACGTTTTGAAAAGTGAACTGTTACTGACCCATAAGTTACATGGGGTTGACCAAACTTGCAGAAACATGTTTATTTCTGCTGAAAAACATGTTTTGACACTTTCAGCACACTGGGGTTAAGACCTGAGTGTGTGGGCTCTTCTGAGCCTTGCAGTTACATAGGGATACAGCTGTCTGAAAAAACGCGTTTATTTCGGGCTGAAAAACACGTTTTGAAAAGTGAGCTGTTACTGACCCATAACTTACATGGGGTTGACCAAACTTGCAGAAACATGTTTATTTTTGCTGAAAAACATGTTTTGACACTTTCAGCACACTGGGGTTAAGACCTGAGTGTGTGGGCTCTTCTGAGCCTTGCAGTTACATAGGGATACAGCTGTCTGAAAAAACGCGTTTATTTCGGGCTGTAAAATACGTTTTGAAAAGTGAGCTGTTACTGACCCATAACTTACATGGGGTTGACCAAACTTGCAGAAACATGTTTATTTCTGCTGAAAAACATGTTTTGACACTTTCAGCACACTGGGGTTAAGACCTGAGTGTGTTGGCTCTTCTGAGCCTTGCAGTTACATAGGGATACAGCTGTCTGAAAAAACGCGTTTATTTCGGGCTGAAAAACACGTTTTGAAAAGTGAGCTGTTACTGACCCATAACTTACATGGGGTTGACCAAACTTGCAGAAACATGTTTATTTCTGCTGAAAAACATGTTTTGACACTTTCAGCACACTGGGGTTAAGACCTGAGTGTGTTGGCTCTTCTGAGCCTTGCAGTTACATAGGGATACAGCTGTCTGAAAAAACGCGTTTATTTCGGGCTGAAAAACACGTTTTGAAAAGTGAGCTGTTACTGACCCATAACTTACATGGGGTTGACCAAACTTGCAGAAACATGTTTATTTCTGCTGAAAAACATGTTTTGACACTTTCAGCACACTGGGGTTAAGACCTGAGTGTGTGGGCTCTTCTGAGCCTTGCAGTTACATAGGGATACAGCTGTCTGAAAAAACGCGTTTATTTCGGGCTGAAAAACACGTTTTGAAAAGTGAGCTGTTACTGACCCATAAGTTACATGGGGTTGACCAAACTTGCAGAAACATTTTTATTTCTGCTGAAAAACATGTTTTGACACTTTCAGCACACTGGGGTTAAGACCTGAGTGTGTGGGCTCTTCTGAGCCTTGCAGTTACATAGGGATACAGCTGTCTGAAAAAAAGCGTTTATTTCGGGCTGAAAAACACGTTTTGAAAAGTGAGCTGTTACCGACCCATAACTTACATGGGGTTGACCAAACTTGCAGAAACATGTTTATTTCTGCTGAAAAACATGTTTTGACACTTTCAGCACACTGGGGTTAAGACCTGAGTGTGTGGGCTCTTCTGAGCCTTGCAGTTACATAGGGATACAGCTGTCTGAAAAAACGCGTTTATTTCGGGCTGAAAAACACGTTTTGAAAAGTGAGCTGTTACTGACCCATAACTTACATGGGGTTGACCAAACTTGCAGAAACATGTTTATTTCTGCTGAAAAACATGTTTTGACACTTTCAGCGCACTGGGGTTAAGACCTGAGTGTGTGGGCTCTTCTGAGCCTTGCAGTTACATAGGGTAACAGCTATCTGAAAAAACGCGTTTATTTCGGGCTGAAAAACACGTTTTGAAAAGTGAACTGTTACTGACCCATAAGTTACATGGGGTTGACCAAACTTGCAGAAACATGTTTATTTCTGCTGAAAAACATGTTTTGACACTTTCAGCACACTGGGGTTAAGACCTGAGTGTGTGGGCTCTTCTGAGCCTTGCAGTTACATAGGGATACAGCTGTCTGAAAAAACGCGTTTATTTCGGGCTGAAAAACACGTTTTGAAAAGTGAGCTGTTACTGACCCATAACTTACATGGGGTTGACCAAACTTGCAGAAACATGTTTATTTTTGCTGAAAAACATGTTTTGACACTTTCAGCACACTGGGGTTAAGACCTGAGTGTGTGGGCTCTTCTGAGCCTTGCAGTTACATAGGGATACAGCTGTCTGAAAAAACGCGTTTATTTCGGGCTGTAAAATACGTTTTGAAAAGTGAGCTGTTACTGACCCATAACTTACATGGGGTTGACCAAACTTGCAGAAACATGTTTATTTCTGCTGAAAAACATGTTTTGACACTTTCAGCACACTGGGGTTAAGACCTGAGTGTGTGGGCTCTTCTGAGCCTTGCAGTTACATAGGGATACAGCTGTCTGAAAAAACGCGTTTATTTCGGGCTGAAAAACACGTTTTGAAAAGTGAGCTGTTACTGACCCATAACTTACATGGGGTTGACCAAACTTGCAGAAACATGTTTATTTCTGCTGAAAAACATGTTTTGACACTTTCAGCACACTGGGGTTAAGACCTGAGTGTGTTGGCTCTTCTGAGCCTTGCAGTTACATAGGGATACAGCTGTCTGAAAAAACGCGTTTATTTTGGGCTGAAAAACACGTTTTGAAAAGTGAGCTGTTACTGACCCATAACTTACATGGGGTTGACCAAACTTGCAGAAACATGTTTATTTCTGCTGAAAAACATGTTTTGACACTTTCAGCACACTGGGGTTAAGACCTGAGTGTGTGGGCTCTTCTGAGCCTTGCAGTTACATAGGGATACAGCTGTCTGAAAAAACGCGTTTATTTCGGGCTGAAAAACACGTTTTGAAAAGTGAGCTGTTACTGACCCATAAGTTACATGGGGTTGACCAAACTTGCAGAAACATGTTTATTTCTGCTGAAAAACATGTTTTGACACTTTCAGCACAGTGGGGTTAAGACGTGAGTGTGTGGGCTCTTCTGAGGCTTGCAGTTACATAGGGATACAGCTATCTGAAAAAACGCGTTTATTTCGGTCTGAAAAACACGTTTTGAAAAGTGAACTGTTACTGACCCATAAGTTACATGGGGTTGACCAAACTTGCAGAAACATGTTTATTTCTGCTGAAAAACATGTTTTGACACTTTCAGCACACTGGGGTTAAGACCTGAGTGTGTGGGCTCTTCTGAGCCTTGCAGTTACATAGGGATACAGCTGTCTGAAAAAAAGCGTTTATTTCGGGCTGAAAAACACGTTTTGAAAAGTGAGCTGTTACCGACCCATAACTTACATGGGGTTGACCAAACTTGCAGAAACATGTTTATGTCTGCTGAAAAACATGTTTTGACACTTTCAGCACACTGGGGTTAAGACCTGAGTGTGTGGGCTCTTCTGAGCCTTGCTGTTACATAGGGATACAGCTGTCTGAAAAAACGCGTTTATTTCGGGCTGAAAAACACGTTTTGAAAAGTGAGCTGTTACTGACCCATAACTTACATGGGGTTGACCAAACTTGCAGAAACATGTTTATTTCTGCTGAAAAACATGTTTTGACACTTTCAGCGCACTGGGGTTAAGACCTGAGTGTGTGGGCTCTTCTGAGCCTTGCAGTTACATAGGGTAACAGCTATCTGAAAAAACGCGTTTATTTCGGGCTGAAAAACACGTTTTGAAAAGTGAACTGTTACTGACCCATAAGTTACATGGGGTTGACCAAACTTGCAGAAACATGTTTATTTCTGCTGAAAAACATGTTTTGACACTTTCAGCACACTGGGGTTAAGACCTGAGTGTGTGGGCTCTTCTGAGCCTTGCAGTTACATAGGGATACAGCTGTCTGAAAAAACGCGTTTATTTCGGGCTGAAAAACACGTTTTGAAAAGTGAGCTGTTACTGACCCATAACTTACATGGGGTTGACCAAACTTGCAGAAACATGTTTATTTTTGCTGAAAAACATGTTTTGACACTTTCAGCACACTGGGGTTAAGACCTGAGTGTGTGGGCTCTTCTGAGCCTTGCAGTTACATAGGGATACTGCTGTCTGAAAAAACGCGTTTATTTCGGGCTGAAAAACACGTTTTGAAAAGTGAGCTGTTACTGACCCATAACTTACATGGGGTTGACCAAACTTGCAGAAACAAGTTTATTTCTGCTGAAAAACATGTTTTGACACTTTCAGCACAGTGGGGTTAAGACCTGAGTGTGTGGGCTCTTCTGAGCCTTGCAGATACATAGGGATACAGCTGTCTGAAAAAACGCGTTTATTTCGGGCTGAAAAACACGTTTTGAAAAGTGAGCTGTTACCGACCCATAACTTACATGGGGTTGACCAAACTTGCAGAAACATGTTTATTTCTGCTGAAAAACATGTTTTGACACTTTCAGCACACTGGGGTTAAGACCTGAGTGTGTGGGCTCTTCTGAGCCTTGCAGTTACATAGGGATACAGCTGTCTGAAAAAACGCGTTTATTTCGGGCTGAAAAACACGTTTTGAAAAGTGAGCTGTTACTGACCCATAACTTACATGGGGTTCACCAAACTTGCAGAAACATGTTAATTTCTGCTGAAAAACATGTTTTGACACTTTCAGCGCACTGGGGTTAAGACCTGAGTGTGTGGGCTCTTCTGAGCCTTGCAGTTACATAGGGTAACAGCTATCTGAAAAAACGCGTTTATTTCGGGCTGAAAAACACGTTTTGAAAAGTGAACTGTTACTGACCCATAAGTTACATGGGGTTGACCAAACTTGCAGAAACATGTTTATTTCTGCTGAAAAACATGTTTTGACACTTTCAGCACACTGGGGTTAAGACCTGAGTGTGTGGGCTCTTCTGAGCCTTGCAGTTACATAGGGATACAGCTGTCTGAAAAAACGCGTTTATTTCGGGCTGAAAAACACGTTTTGAAAAGTGAGCTGTTACTGACCCATAACTTACATGGGGTTGACCAAACTTGCAGAAACATGTTTATTTTTGCTGAAAAACATGTTTTGACACTTTCAGCACACTGGGGTTAAGACCTGAGTGTGTGGGCTCTTCTGAGCCTTGCAGTTACATAGGGATACAGCTGTCTGAAAAAACGCGTTTATTTCGGGCTGTAAAATACGTTTTGAAAAGTGAGCTGTTACTGACCCATAACTTACATGGGGTTGACCAAACTTGCAGAAACATGTTTATTTCTGCTGAAAAACATGTTTTGACACTTTCAGCACACTGGGGTTAAGACCTGAGTGTGTTGGCTCTTCTGAGCCTTGCAGTTACATAGGGATACAGCTGTCTGAAAAAACGCGTTTATTTCGGGCTGAAAAACACGTTTTGAAAAGTGAGCTGTTACTGACCCATAACTTACATGGGGTTGACCAAACTTGCAGAAACATGTTTATTTCTGCTGAAAAACATGTTTTGACACTTTCAGCACACTGGGGTTAAGACCTGAGTGTGTTGGCTCTTCTGAGCCTTGCAGTTACATAGGGATACAGCTGTCTGAAAAAACGCGTTTATTTCGGGCTGAAAAACACGTTTTGAAAAGTGAGCTGTTACTGACCCATAACTTACATGGGGTTGACCAAACTTGCAGAAACATGTTTATTTCTGCTGAAAAACATGTTTTGACACTTTCAGCACACTGGGGTTAAGACCTGAGTGTGTGGGCTCTTCTGAGCCTTGCAGTTACATAGGGATACAGCTGTCTGAAAAAACGCGTTTATTTCGGGCTGAAAAACACGTTTTGAAAAGTGAGCTGTTACTGACCCATAAGTTACATGGGGTTGACCAAACTTGCAGAAACATGTTTATTTCTGCTGAAAAACATGTTTTGACACTTTCAGCACAGTGGGGTTAAGACGTGAGTGTGTGGGCTCTTCTGAGGCTTGCAGTTACATAGGGATACAGCTATCTGAAAAAACGCGTTTATTTCGGTCTGAAAAACACGTTTTGAAAAGTGAACTGTTACTGACCCATAAGTTACATGGGGTTGACCAAACTTGCAGAAACATGTTTATTTCTGCTGAAAAACATGTTTTGACACTTTCAGCACACTGGGGTTAAGACCTGAGTGTGTGGGCTCTTCTGAGCCTTGCAGTTACATAGGGATACAGCTGTCTGAAAAAAAGCGTTTATTTCGGGCTGAAAAACACGTTTTGAAAAGTGAGCTGTTACCGACCCATAACTTACATGGGGTTGACCAAACTTGCAGAAACATGTTTATTTCTGCTGAAAAACATGTTTTGACACTTTCAGCACACTGGGGTTAAGACCTGAGTGTGTGGGCTCTTCTGAGCCTTGCTGTTACATAGGGATACAGCTGTCTGAAAAAACGCGTTTATTTCGGGCTGAAAAACACGTTTTGAAAAGTGAGCTGTTACTGACCCATAACTTACATGGGGTTGACCAAACTTGCAGAAACATGTTTATTTCTGCTGAAAAACATGTTTTGACACTTTCAGCGCACTGCGGTTAAGACCTGAGTGTGTGGGCTCTTCTGAGCCTTGCAGTTACATAGGGTAACAGCTATCTGAAAAAACGCGTTTATTTCGGGCTGAAAAACACGTTTTGAAAAGTGAACTGTTACTGACCCATAAGTTACATGGGGTTGACCAAACTTGCAGAAACATGTTTATTTCTGCTGAAAAACATGTTTTGACACTTTCAGCACACTGGGGTTAAGACCTGAGTGTGTGGGCTCTTCTGAGCCTTGCAGTTACATAGGGATACAGCTGTCTGAAAAAACGCGTTTATTTCGGGCTGAAAAACACGTTTTGAAAAGTGAGCTGTTACTGACCCATAACTTACATGGGGTTGACCAAACTTGCAGAAACATGTTTATTTTTGCTGAAAAACATGTTTTGACACTTTCAGCACACTGGGGTTAAGACCTGAGTGTGTGGGCTCTTCTGAGCCTTGCAGTTACATAGGGATACTGCTGTCTGAAAAAACGCGTTTATTTCGGGCTGAAAAACACGTTTTGAAAAGTGAGCTGTTACTGACCCATAACTTACATGGGGTTGACCAAACTTGCAGAAACAAGTTTATTTCTGCTGAAAAACATGTTTTGACACTTTCAGCACAGTGGGGTTAAGACCTGAGTGTGTGGGCTCTTCTGAGCCTTGCAGATACATAGGGATACAGCTGTCTGAAAAAACGCGTTTATTTCGGGCTGAAAAACACGTTTTGAAAAGTGAGCTGTTACCGACCCATAACTTACATGGGGTTGACCAAACTTGCAGAAACATGTTTATTTCTGCTGAAAAACATGTTTTGACACTTTCAGCACACTGGGGTTAAGACCTGAGTGTGTGGGCTCTTCTGAGCCTTGCAGTTACATAGGGATACAGCTGTCTGAAAAAACGCGTTTATTTCGGGCTGAAAAACACGTTTTGAAAAGTGAGCTGTTACCGACCCATAACTTACATGGGGTTGACCAAACTTGCAGAAACATGTTTATTTCTGCTGAAAAACATGTTTTGACACTTTCAGCACACTGGGGTTAAGACCTGAGTGTGTGGGCTCTTCTGAGCCTTGCTGTTACATAGGGATACAGCTGTCTGAAAAAACGCGTTTATTTCGGGCTGAAAAACACGTTTTGAAAAGTGAGCTGTTACTGACCCATAACTTACATGGGGTTGACCAAACTTGCAGAAACATGTTTATTTCTGCTGAAAAACATGTTTTGACACTTTCAGCGCACTGGGGTTAAGACCTGAGTGTGTGGGCTCTTCTGAGCCTTGCAGTTACATAGGGTAACAGCTATCTGAAAAAACGCGTTTATTTCGGGCTGAAAAACACGTTTTGAAAAGTGAACTGTTACTGACCCATAAGTTACATGGGGTTGACCAAACTTGCAGAAACATGTTTATTTCTGCTGAAAAACATGTTTTGACACTTTCAGCACACTGGGGTTAAGACCTGAGTGTGTGGGCTCTTCTGAGCCTTGCAGTTACATAGGGATACAGCTGTCTGAAAAAACGCGTTTATTTCGGGCTGAAAAACACGTTTTGAAAAGTGAGCTGTTACTGACCCATAACTTACATGGGGTTGACCAAACTTGCAGAAACATGTTTATTTTTGCTGAAAAACATGTTTTGACACTTTCAGCACACTGGGGTTAAGACCTGAGTGTGTGGGCTCTTCTGAGCCTTGCAGTTACATAGGGATACTGCTGTCTGAAAAAACGCGTTTATTTCGGGCTGAAAAACACGTTTTGAAAAGTGAGCTGTTACTGACCCATAACTTACATGGGGTTGACCAAACTTGCAGAAACAAGTTTATTTCTGCTGAAAAACATGTTTTGACACTTTCAGCACAGTGGGGTTAAGACCTGAGTGTGTGGGCTCTTCTGAGCCTTGCAGATACATAGGGATACAGCTGTCTGAAAAAACGCGTTTATTTCGGGCTGAAAAACACGTTTTGAAAAGTGAGCTGTTACCGACCCATAACTTACATGGGGTTGACCAAACTTGCAGAAACATGTTTATTTCTGCTGAAAAACATGTTTTGACACTTTCAGCACACTGGGGTTAAGACCTGAGTGTGTGGGCTCTTCTGAGCCTTGCAGTTACATAGGGATACAGCTGTCTGAAAAACGCGTTTATTTCGGGCTGAAAAACACGTTTTGAAAAGTGAGCTGTTACCGACCCATAACTTACATGGGGTTGACCAAACTTGCAGAAACATGTTTATTTCTGCTGAAAAACATGTTTTGACACTTTCAGCACACTGGGGTTAAGACCTGAGTGTGTGGGCTCTTCTGAGCCTTGCTGTTACATAGGGATACAGCTGTCTGAAAAAACGCGTTTATTTCGGGCTGAAAAACACGTTTTGAAAAGTGAGCTGTTACTGACCCATAACTTACATGGGGTTGACCAAACTTGCAGAAACATGTTTATTTCTGCTGAAAAACATGTTTTGACACTTTCAGCGCACTGGGGTTAAGACCTGAGTGTGTGGGCTCTTCTGAGCCTTGCAGTTACATAGGGTAACAGCTATCTGAAAAAACGCGTTTATTTCGGGCTGAAAAACACGTTTTGAAAAGTGAACTGTTACTGACCCATAAGTTACATGGGGTTGACCAAACTTGCAGAAACATGTTTATTTCTGCTGAAAAACATGTTTTGACACTTTCAGCACACTGGGGTTAAGACCTGAGTGTGTGGGCTCTTCTGAGCCTTGCAGTTACATAGGGATACAGCTGTCTGAAAAAACGCGTTTATTTCGGGCTGAAAAACACGTTTTGAAAAGTGAGCTGTTACTGACCCATAACTTACATGGGGTTGACCAAACTTGCAGAAACATGTTTATTTTTGCTGAAAAACATGTTTTGACACTTTCAGCACACTGGGGTTAAGACCTGAGTGTGTGGGCTCTTCTGAGCCTTGCAGTTACATAGGGATACTGCTGTCTGAAAAAACGCGTTTATTTCGGGCTGAAAAACACGTTTGAAAAGTGAGCTGTTACTGACCATAACTTACATGGGGTTGACCAAACTTGCAGAAACAAGTTTATTTCTGCTGAAAAACATGTTTTGACACTTTCAGCACAGTGGGGTTAAGACCTGAGTGTGTGGGCTCTTCTGAGCCTTGCAGATACATAGGAATACAGCTGTCTGAAAAAACGCGTTTATTTCGGGCTGAAAAACACGTTTTGAAAAGTGAGCTGTTACCGACCCATAACTTACATGGGGTTGACCAAACTTGCAGAAACATGTTTATTTCTGCTGAAAAACATGTTTTGACACTTTCAGCACACTGGGGTTAAGACCTGAGTGTGTGGGCTCTTCTGAGCCTTGCAGTTACATAGGGATACAGCTGTCTGAAAAAACGCGTTTATTTCGGGCTGAAAAACACGCGTTTTGAAAAGTGAGCTGTTACTGACCCATAACTTACATGGGGTTCACCAAACTTGCAGAAACATGTTTATTTCTGCTGAAAAACATGTTTTGACACTTTCAGCGCACTGGGGTTAAGACCTGAGTGTGTGGGCTCTTCTGAGCCTTGCAGTTACATAGGGTAACAGCTATCTGAAAAAACGCGTTTATTTCGGGCTGAAAAACACGTTTTGAAAAGTGAACTGTTACTGACCCATAAGTTACATGGGGTTGACCAAACTTGCAGAAACATGTTTATTTCTGCTGAAAAACATGTTTTGACACTTTCAGCACACTGGGGTTAAGACCTGAGTGTGTGGGCTCTTCTGAGCCTTGCAGTTACATAGGGATACAGCTGTCTGAAAAAACGCGTTTATTTCGGGCTGAAAAACACGTTTTGAAAAGTGAGCTGTTACTGACCATAACTTACATGGGGTTGACCAAACTTGCAGAAACATGTTTATTTTTGCTGAAAAACATGTTTTGACACTTTCAGCACACTGGGGTTAAGACCTGAGTGTGTGGGCTCTTCTGAGCCTTGCAGTTACATAGGGATACAGCTGTCTGAAAAAACGCGTTTATTTCGGGCTGTAAAATACGTTTTGAAAAGTGAGCTGTTACTGACCCATAACTTACATGGGGTTGACCAAACTTGCAGAAACATGTTTATTTCTGCTGAAAAACATGTTTTGACACTTTCAGCACACTGGGGTTAAGACCTGAGTGTGTTGGCTCTTCTGAGCCTTGCAGTTACATAGGGATACAGCTGTCTGAAAAAACGCGTTTATTTCGGGCTGAAAAACACGTTTTGAAAAGTGAGCTGTTACTGACCCATAACTTACATGGGGTTGACCAAACTTGCAGAAACATGTTTATTTCTGCTGAAAAACATGTTTTGACACTTTCAGCACACTGGGGTTAAGACCTGAGTGTGTTGGCTCTTCTGAGCCTTGCAGTTACATAGGGATACAGCTGTCTGAAAAAACGCGTTTATTTCGGGCTGAAAAACACGTTTTGAAAAGTGAGCTGTTACTGACCCATAACTTACATGGGGTTGACCAAACTTGCAGAAACATGTTTATTTCTGCTGAAAAACATGTTTTGACACTTTCAGCACACTGGGGTTAAGACCTGAGTGTGTGGGCTCTTTTGAGCCTTGCAGTTACATAGGGATACAGCTGTCTGAAAAAACGCGTTTATTTCGGGCTGAAAAACACGTTTTGAAAAGTGAGCTGTTACTGACCCATAAGTTACATGGGGTTGACCAAACTTGCAGAAACATGTTTATTTCTGCTGAAAAACATGTTTTGACACTTTCAGCACAGTGGGGTTAAGACGTGAGTGTGTGGGCTCTTCTGAGGCTTGCAGTTACATAGGGATACAGCTATCTGAAAAAACGCGTTTATTTCGGTCTGAAAAACACGTTTTGAAAAGTGAACTGTTACTGACCCATAAGTTACATGGGGTTGACCAAACTTGCAGAAACATGTTTATTTCTGCTGAAAAACATGTTTTGACACTTTCAGCACACTGGGGTTAAGACCTGAGTGTGTGGGCTCTTCTGAGCCTTGCAGTTACATAGGGATACAGCTGTCTGAAAAAAAGCGTTTATTTCGGGCTGAAAAACACGTTTTGAAAAGTGAGCTGTTACCGACCCATAACTTACATGGGGTTGACCAAACTTGCAGAAACATGTTTATTTCTGCTGAAAAACATGTTTTGACACTTTCAGCACACTGGGGTTAAGACCTGAGTGTGTGGGCTCTTCTGAGCCTTGCTGTTACATAGGGATACAGCTGTCTGAAAAAACGCGTTTATTTCGGGCTGAAAAACACGTTTTGAAAAGTGAGCTGTTACTGACCCATAACTTACATGGGGTTGACCAAACTTGCAGAAACATGTTTATTTCTGCTGAAAAACATGTTTTGACACTTTCAGCGCACTGCGGTTAAGACCTGAGTGTGTGGGCTCTTCTGAGCCTTGCAGTTACATAGGGTAACAGCTATCTGAAAAAACGCGTTTATTTCGGGCTGAAAAACACGTTTTGAAAAGTGAACTGTTACTGACCCATAAGTTACATGGGGTTGACCAAACTTGCAGAAACATGTTTATTTCTGCTGAAAAACATGTTTTGACACTTTCAGCACACTGGGGTTAAGACCTGAGTGTGTGGGCTCTTCTGAGCCTTGCAGTTACATAGGGATACAGCTGTCTGAAAAAACGCGTTTATTTCGGGCTGAAAAACACGTTTTGAAAAGTGAGCTGTTACTGACCCATAACTTACATGGGGTTGACCAAACTTGCAGAAACATGTTTATTTTTGCTGAAAAACATGTTTTGACACTTTCAGCACACTGGGGTTAAGACCTGAGTGTGTGGGCTCTTCTGAGCCTTGCAGTTACATAGGGATACTGCTGTCTGAAAAAACGCGTTTATTTCGGGCTGAAAAACACGTTTTGAAAAGTGAGCTGTTACTGACCCATAACTTACATGGGGTTGACCAAACTTGCAGAAACAAGTTTATTTCTGCTGAAAAACATGTTTTGACACTTTCAGCACAGTGGGGTTAAGACCTGAGTGTGTGGGCTCTTCTGAGCCTTGCAGATACATAGGGATACAGCTGTCTGAAAAAACGCGTTTATTTCGGGCTGAAAAACACGTTTTGAAAAGTGAGCTGTTACCGACCCATAACTTACATGGGGTTGACCAAACTTGCAGAAACATGTTTATTTCTGCTGAAAAACATGTTTTGACACTTTCAGCACACTGGGGTTAAGACCTGAGTGTGTGGGCTCTTCTGAGCCTTGCAGTTACATAGGGATACAGCTGTCTGAAAAAACGCGTTTATTTCGGGCTGAAAAACACGTTTTGAAAAGTGAGCTGTTACCGACCCATAACTTACATGGGGTTGACCAAACTTGCAGAAACATGTTTATTTCTGCTGAAAAACATGTTTTGACACTTTCAGCACACTGGGGTTTAGACCTGAGTGTGTGGGCTCTTCTGAGCCTTGCTGTTACATAGGGATACAGCTGTCTGAAAAAACGCGTTTATTTCGGGCTGAAAAACACGTTTTGAAAAGTGAGCTGTTACTGACCCATAACTTACATGGGGTTGACCAAACTTGCAGAAACATGTTTATTTCTGCTGAAAAACATGTTTTGACACTTTCAGCGCACTGGGGTTAAGACCTGAGTGTGTGGGCTCTTCTGAGCCTTGCAGTTACATAGGGTAACAGCTATCTGAAAAAACGCGTTTATTTCGGGCTGAAAAACACGTTTTGAAAAGTGAACTGTTACTGACCCATAAGTTACATGGGGTTGACCAAACTTGCAGAAACATGTTTATTTCTGCTGAAAAACATGTTTTAACACTTTCAGCACACTGGGGTTAAGACCTGAGTGTGTGGGCTCTTCTGAGCCTTGCAGTTACATAGGGATACAGCTGTCTGAAAAAACGCGTTTATTTCGGGCTGAAAAACACGTTTTGAAAAGTGAGCTGTTACTGACCCATAACTTACATGGGGTTGACCAAACTTGCAGAAACATGTTTATTTTTGCTGAAAAACATGTTTTGACACTTTCAGCACACTGGGGTTAAGACCTGAGTGTGTGGGCTCTTCTGAGCCTTGCAGTTACATAGGGATACTGCTGTCTGAAAAAACGCGTTTATTTCGGGCTGAAAAACACGTTTTGAAAAGTGAGCTGTTACTGACCCATAACTTACATGGGGTTGACCAAACTTGCAGAAACAAGTTTATTTCTGCTGAAAAACATGTTTTGACACTTTCAGCACAGTGGGGTTAAGACCTGAGTGTGTGGGCTCTTCTGAGCCTTGCAGATACATAGGGATACAGCTGTCTGAAAAAACGCGTTTATTTCGGGCTGAAAAACACGTTTTGAAAAGTGAGCTGTTACCGACCCATAACTTACATGGGGTTGACCAAACTTGCAGAAACATGTTTATTTCTGCTGAAAAACATGTTTTGACACTTTCAGCACACTGGGGTTAAGACCTGAGTGTGTGGGCTCTTCTGAGCCTTGCAGTTACATAGGGATACAGCTGTCTGAAAAAACGCGTTTATTTCGGGCTGAAAAACACGTTTTGAAAAGTGAGCTGTTACTGCCCCATAAGTTACATGGGGTTAACCAAACTTGCAGAAACATGTTTATTTCTCCTGAAAAATATGTTTTGACACTTTCAGCACACTGGGGTTAAGACCTGAGTGTGTGGGCTCTTCTGAGCCTTGCAGATACATAGGGATACAGCTGTCTGAAAAAACGCGTTTATTTCGGGCTGAAAAACACGTTTTGAAAAGTGAGCTGTTACCGACCCATAACTTACATGGGGTTGACCAAACTTGCAGAAACATGTTTATTTCTGCTGAAAAACATGTTTTGACACTTTCAGCACACTGGGGTTAAGACCTGAGTGTGTGGGCTCTTCTGAGCCTTGCAGTTACATAGGGATACAGCTGTCTGAAAAAACGCGTTTATTTCGGGCTGAAAAACACGTTTTGAAAAGTGAGCTGTTACTGACCCATAA
Organism: Lepisosteus oculatus; assembly: GCF_040954835.1. Taxonomy (NCBI): domain Eukaryota; kingdom Metazoa; phylum Chordata; class Actinopteri; order Semionotiformes; family Lepisosteidae; genus Lepisosteus; species Lepisosteus oculatus. The sequence continues at coordinate 16,547 of NW_027167656.1, read as the reverse complement.
CTTACATGGGGTTCACCAAACTTGCAGAAACATGTTTATTTCTGCTGAAAAACATGTTTTGACACTTTCAGCGCACTGGGGTTAAGACCTGAGTGTGTGGGCTCTTCTGAGCCTTGCAGTTACATAGGGTAACAGCTATCTGAAAAAACGCGTTTATTTCGGGCTGAAAAACACGTTTTGAAAAGTGAACTGTTACTGACCCATAAGTTACATGGGGTTGACCAAACTTGCAGAAACATGTTTATTTCTGCTGAAAAACATGTTTTGACACTTTCAGCACACTGGGGTTAAGACCTGAGTGTGTGGGCTCTTCTGAGCCTTGCAGTTACATAGGGATACAGCTGTCTGAAAAAACGCGTTTATTTCGGGCTGAAAAACACGTTTTGAAAAGTGAGCTGTTACCGACCCATAACTTACATGGGGTTGACCAAACTTGCAGAAACATGTTTATTTCTGCTGAAAAACATGTTTTGACACTTTCAGCACACTGGGGTTAAGACCTGAGTGTGTGGGCTCTTCTGAGCCTTGCAGTTACATAGGGATACAGCTGTCTGAAAAAACGCGTTTATTTCGGGCTGAAAAACACGTTTTGAAAAGTGAGCTGTTACTGACCCATAACTTACATGGGGTTGACCAAACTTGCAGAAACATGTTTATTTCTGCTGAAAAACATGTTTTGACACTTTCAGCGCACTGGGGTTAAGACCTGAGTGTGTGGGCTCTTCTGAGCCTTGCAGTTACATAGGGTAACAGCTATCTGAAAAAACGCGTTTATTTCGGGCTGAAAAACACGTTTTGAAAAGTGAACTGTTACTGACCCATAAGTTACATGGGGTTGACCAAACTTGCAGAAACATGTTTATTTCTGCTGAAAAACATGTTTTGACACTTTCAGCACACTGGGGTTAAGACCTGAGTGTGTGGGCTCTTCTGAGCCTTGCAGTTACATAGGGATACAGCTGTCTGAAAAAACGCGTTTATTTCGGGCTGAAAAACACGTTTTGAAAAGTGAGCTGTTACTGACCCATAACTTACATGGGGTTGACCAAACTTGCAGAAACATGTTTATTTTTGCTGAAAAACATGTTTTGACACTTTCAGCACACTGGGGTTAAGACCTGAGTGTGTGGGCTCTTCTGAGCCTTGCAGTTACATAGGGATACAGCTGTCTGAAAAAACGCGTTTATTTCGGGCTGTAAAATACGTTTTGAAAAGTGAGCTGTTACTGACCCATAACTTACATGGGGTTGACCAAACTTGCAGAAACATGTTTATTTCTGCTGAAAAACATGTTTTGACACTTTCAGCACACTGGGGTTAAGACCTGAGTGTGTTGGCTCTTCTGAGCCTTGCAGTTACATAGGGATACAGCTGTCTGAAAAAACGCGTTTATTTCGGGCTGAAAAACACGTTTTGAAAAGTGAGCTGTTACTGACCCATAACTTACATGGGGTTGACCAAACTTGCAGAAACATGTTTATTTCTGCTGAAAAACATGTTTTGACACTTTCAGCACACTGGGGTTAAGACCTGAGTGTGTTGGCTCTTCTGAGCCTTGCAGTTACATAGGGATACAGCTGTCTGAAAAACGCGTTTATTTTGGGCTGAAAAACACGTTTTGAAAAGTGAGCTGTTACTGACCCATAACTTACATGGGGTTGACCAAACTTGCAGAAACATGTTTATTTCTGCTGAAAAACATGTTTTGACACTTTCAGCACACTGGGGTTAAGACCTGAGTGTGTGGGCTCTTCTGAGCCTTGCAGTTACATAGGGATACAGCTGTCTGAAAAAACGCGTTTATTTCGGGCTGAAAAACACGTTTTGAAAAGTGAGCTGTTACTGACCCATAAGTTACATGGGGTTGACCAAACTTGCAGAAACATGTTTATTTCTGCTGAAAAACATGTTTTGACACTTTCAGCACAGTGGGGTTAAGACGTGAGTGTGTGGGCTCTTCTGAGGCTTGCAGTTACATAGGGATACAGCTATCTGAAAAAACGCGTTTATTTCGGTCTGAAAAACACGTTTTGAAAAGTGAACTGTTACTGACCCATAAGTTACATGGGGTTGACCAAACTTGCAGAAACATGTTTATTTCTGCTGAAAAACATGTTTTGACACTTTCAGCACACTGGGGTTAAGACCTGAGTGTGTGGGCTCTTCTGAGCCTTGCAGTTACATAGGGATACAGCTGTCTGAAAAAAAGCGTTTATTTCGGGCTGAAAAACACGTTTTGAAAAGTGAGCTGTTACCGACCCATAACTTACATGGGGTTGACCAAACTTGCAGAAACATGTTTATTTCTGCTGAAAAACATGTTTTGACACTTTCAGCACACTGGGGTTAAGACCTGAGTGTGTGGGCTCTTCTGAGCCTTGCTGTTACATAGGGATACAGCTGTCTGAAAAAACGCGTTTATTTCGGGCTGAAAAACACGTTTTGAAAAGTGAGCTGTTACTGACCCATAACTTACATGGGGTTGACCAAACTTGCAGAAACATGTTTATTTCTGCTGAAAAACATGTTTTGACACTTTCAGCGCACTGGGGTTAAGACCTGAGTGTGTGGGCTCTTCTGAGCCTTGCAGTTACATAGGGTAACAGCTATCTGAAAAAACGCGTTTATTTCGGGCTGAAAAACACGTTTTGAAAAGTGAACTGTTACTGACCCATAAGTTACATGGGGTTGACCAAACTTGCAGAAACATGTTTATTTCTGCTGAAAAACATGTTTTGACACTTTCAGCACACTGGGGTTAAGACCTGAGTGTGTGGGCTCTTCTGAGCCTTGCAGTTACATAGGGATACAGCTGTCTGAAAAAACGCGTTTATTTCGGGCTGAAAAACACGTTTTGAAAAGTGAGCTGTTACTGACCCATAACTTACATGGGGTTGACCAAACTTGCAGAAACATGTTTATTTTTGCTGAAAAACATGTTTTGACACTTTCAGCACACTGGGGTTAAGACCTGAGTGTGTGGGCTCTTCTGAGCCTTGCAGTTACATAGGGATACTGCTGTCTGAAAAAACGCGTTTATTTCGGGCTGAAAAACACGTTTTGAAAAGTGAGCTGTTACTGACCCATAACTTACATGGGGTTGACCAAACTTGCAGAAACAAGTTTATTTCTGCTGAAAAACATGTTTTGACACTTTCAGCACAGTGGGGTTAAGACCTGAGTGTGTGGGCTCTTCTGAGCCTTGCAGATACATAGGGATACAGCTGTCTGAAAAAACGCGTTTATTTCGGGCTGAAAAACACGTTTTGAAAAGTGAGCTGTTACCGACCCATAACTTACATGGGGTTGACCAAACTTGCAGAAACATGTTTATTTCTGCTGAAAAACATGTTTTGACACTTTCAGCACACTGGGGTTAAGACCTGAGTGTGTGGGCTCTTCTGAGCCTTGCAGTTACATAGGGATACAGCTGTCTGAAAAAACGCGTTTATTTCGGGCTGAAAAACACGTTTTGAAAAGTGAGCTGTTACTGACCCATAACTTACATGGGGTTCACCAAACTTGCAGAAACATGTTAATTTCTGCTGAAAAACATGTTTTGACACTTTCAGCGCACTGGGGTTAAGACCTGAGTGTGTGGGCTCTTCTGAGCCTTGCAGTTACATAGGGTAACAGCTATCTGAAAAAACGCGTTTATTTCGGGCTGAAAAACACGTTTTGAAAAGTGAACTGTTACTGACCCATAAGTTACATGGGGTTGACCAAACTTGCAGAAACATGTTTATTTCTGCTGAAAAACATGTTTTGACACTTTCAGCACACTGGGGTTAAGACCTGAGTGTGTGGGCTCTTCTGAGCCTTGCAGTTACATAGGGATACAGCTGTCTGAAAAAACGCGTTTATTTCGGGCTGAAAAACACGTTTTGAAAAGTGAGCTGTTACTGACCCATAACTTACATGGGGTTGACCAAACTTGCAGAAACATGTTTATTTTTGCTGAAAAACATGTTTTGACACTTTCAGCACACTGGGGTTAAGACCTGAGTGTGTGGGCTCTTCTGAGCCTTGCAGTTACATAGGGATACAGCTGTCTGAAAAAACGCGTTTATTTCGGGCTGTAAAATACGTTTTGAAAAGTGAGCTGTTACTGACCCATAACTTACATGGGGTTGACCAAACTTGCAGAAACATGTTTATTTCTGCTGAAAAACATGTTTTGACACTTTCAGCACACTGGGGTTAAGACCTGAGTGTGTTGGCTCTTCTGAGCCTTGCAGTTACATAGGGATACAGCTGTCTGAAAAAACGCGTTTATTTCGGGCTGAAAAACACGTTTTGAAAAGTGAGCTGTTACTGACCCATAACTTACATGGGGTTGACCAAACTTGCAGAAACATGTTTATTTCTGCTGAAAAACATGTTTTGACACTTTCAGCACACTGGGGTTAAGACCTGAGTGTGTGGGCTCTTCTGAGCCTTGCAGTTACATAGGGATACAGCTGTCTGAAAAAACGCGTTTATTTCGGGCTGAAAAACACGTTTTGAAAAGTGAGCTGTTACTGACCCATAAGTTACATGGGGTTGACCAAACTTGCAGAAACATGTTTATTTCTGCTGAAAAACATGTTTTGACACTTTCAGCACAGTGGGGTTAAGACGTGAGTGTGTGGGCTCTTCTGAGGCTTGCAGTTACATAGGGATACAGCTATCTGAAAAAACGCGTTTATTTCGGTCTGAAAAACACGTTTTGAAAAGTGAACTGTTACTGACCCATAAGTTACATGGGGTTGACCAAACTTGCAGAAACATGTTTATTTCTGCTGAAAAACATGTTTTGACACTTTCAGCACACTGGGGTTAAGACCTGAGTGTGTGGGCTCTTCTGAGCCTTGCAGTTACATAGGGATACAGCTGTCTGAAAAAAAGCGTTTATTTCGGGCTGAAAAACACGTTTTGAAAAGTGAGCTGTTACCGACCCATAACTTACATGGGGTTGACCAAACTTGCAGAAACATGTTTATTTCTGCTGAAAAACATGTTTTGACACTTTCAGCACACTGGGGTTAAGACCTGAGTGTGTGGGCTCTTCTGAGCCTTGCTGTTACATAGGGATACAGCTGTCTGAAAAAACGCGTTTATTTCGGGCTGAAAAACACGTTTTGAAAAGTGAGCTGTTACTGACCCATAACTTACATGGGGTTGACCAAACTTGCAGAAACATGTTTATTTCTGCTGAAAAACATGTTTTGACACTTTCAGCGCACTGCGGTTAAGACCTGAGTGTGTGGGCTCTTCTGAGCCTTGCAGTTACATAGGGTAACAGCTATCTGAAAAAACGCGTTTATTTCGGGCTGAAAAACACGTTTTGAAAAGTGAACTGTTACTGACCCATAAGTTACATGGGGTTGACCAAACTTGCAGAAACATGTTTATTTCTGCTGAAAAACATGTTTTGACACTTTCAGCACACTGGGGTTAAGACCTGAGTGTGTGGGCTCTTCTGAGCCTTGCAGTTACATAGGGATACAGCTGTCTGAAAAAACGCGTTTATTTCGGGCTGAAAAACACGTTTTGAAAAGTGAGCTGTTACTGACCCCTAACTTACATGGGGTTGACCAAACTTGCAGAAACATGTTTATTTTTGCTGAAAAACATGTTTTGACACTTTCAGCACACTGGGGTTAAGACCTGAGTGTGTGGGCTCTTCTGAGCCTTGCAGTTACATAGGGATACTGCTGTCTGAAAAAACGCGTTTATTTCGGGCTGAAAAACACGTTTTGAAAAGTGAGCTGTTACTGACCCATAACTTACATGGGGTTGACCAAACTTGCAGAAACAAGTTTATTTCTGCTGAAAAACATGTTTTGACACTTTCAGCACAGTGGGGTTAAGACCTGAGTGTGTGGGCTCTTCTGAGCCTTGCAGATACATAGGGATACAGCTGTCTGAAAAAACGCGTTTATTTCGGGCTGAAAAACACGTTTTGAAAAGTGAGCTGTTACCGACCCATAACTTACATGGGGTTGACCAAACTTGCAGAAACATGTTTATTTCTGCTGAAAAACATGTTTTGACACTTTCAGCACACTGGGGTTAAGACCTGAGTGTGTGGGCTCTTCTGAGCCTTGCAGTTACATAGGGATACAGCTGTCTGAAAAAACGCGTTTATTTCGGGCTGAAAAACACGTTTTGAAAAGTGAGCTGTTACCGACCCATAACTTACATGGGGTTGACCAAACTTGCAGAAACATGTTTATTTCTGCTGAAAAACATGTTTTGACACTTTCAGCACACTGGGGTTAAGACCTGAGTGTGTGGGCTCTTCTGAGCCTTGCTGTTACATAGGGATACAGCTGTCTGAAAAAACGCGTTTATTTCGGGCTGAAAAACACGTTTTGAAAAGTGAGCTGTTACTGACCCATAACTTACATGGGGTTGACCAAACTTGCAGAAACATGTTTATTTCTGCTGAAAAACATGTTTTGACACTTTCAGCGCACTGGGGTTAAGACCTGAGTGTGTGGGCTCTTCTGAGCCTTGCAGTTACATAGGGTAACAGCTATCTGAAAAAACGCGTTTATTTCGGGCTGAAAAACACGTTTTGAAAAGTGAACTGTTACTGACCCATAAGTTACATGGGGTTGACCAAACTTGCAGAAACATGTTTATTTCTGCTGAAAAACATGTTTTGACACTTTCAGCACACTGGGGTTAAGACCTGAGTGTGTGGGCTCTTCTGAGCCTTGCAGTTACATAGGGATACAGCTGTCTGAAAAAACGCGTTTATTTCGGGCTGAAAAACACGTTTTGAAAAGTGAGCTGTTACTGACCCATAACTTACATGGGGTTGACCAAACTTGCAGAAACATGTTTATTTTTGCTGAAAAACATGTTTTGACACTTTCAGCACACTGGGGTTAAGACCTGAGTGTGTGGGCTCTTCTGAGCCTTGCAGTTACATAGGGATACTGCTGTCTGAAAAAACGCGTTTATTTCGGGCTGAAAAACACGTTTTGAAAAGTGAGCTGTTACTGACCCATAACTTACATGGGGTTGACCAAACTTGCAGAAACAAGTTTATTTCTGCTGAAAAACATGTTTTGACACTTTCAGCACAGTGGGGTTAAGACCTGAGTGTGTGGGCTCTTCTGAGCCTTGCAGATACATAGGGATACAGCTGTCTGAAAAAACGCGTTTATTTCGGGCTGAAAAACACGTTTTGAAAAGTGAGCTGTTACCGACCCATAACTTACATGGGGTTGACCAAACTTGCAGAAACATGTTTATTTCTGCTGAAAAACATGTTTTGACACTTTCAGCACACTGGGGTTAAGACCTGAGTGTGTGGGCTCTTCTGAGCCTTGCAGTTACATAGGGATACAGCTGTCTGAAAAAACGCGTTTATTTCGGGCTGAAAAACACGTTTTGAAAAGTGAGCTGTTACTGACCCATAACTTACATGGGGTTCACCAAACTTGCAGAAACATGTTTATTTCTGCTGAAAAACATGTTTTGACACTTTCAGCGCACTGGGGTTAAGACCTGAGTGTGTGGGCTCTTCTGAGCCTTGCAGTTACATAGGGTAACAGCTATCTGAAAAAACGCGTTTATTTCGGGCTGAAAAACACGTTTTGAAAAGTGAACTGTTACTGACCCATAAGTTACATGGGGTTGACCAAACTTGCAGAAACATGTTTATTTCTGCTGAAAAACATGTTTTGACACTTTCAGCACACTGGGGTTAAGACCTGAGTGTGTGGGCTCTTCTGAGCCTTGCAGTTACATAGGGATACAGCTGTCTGAAAAAACGCGTTTATTTCGGGCTGTAAAATACGTTTTGAAAAGTGAGCTGTTACTGACCCATAACTTACATGGGGTTGACCAAACTTGCAGAAACATGTTTATTTCTGCTGAAAAACATGTTTTGACACTTTCAGCACACTGGGGTTAAGACCTGAGTGTGTTGGCTCTTCTGAGCCTTGCAGTTACATAGGGATACAGCTGTCTGAAAAAACGCGTTTATTTCGGGCTGAAAAACACGTTTTGAAAAGTGAGCTGTTACTGACCCATAACTTACATGGGGTTGACCAAACTTGCAGAAACATGTTTATTTCTGCTGAAAAACATGTTTTGACACTTTCAGCACACTGGGGTTAAGACCTGAGTGTGTTGGCTCTTCTGAGCCTTGCAGTTACATAGGGATACAGCTGTCTGAAAAAACGCGTTTATTTCGGGCTGAAAAACACGTTTTGAAAAGTGAGCTGTTACTGACCCATAACTTACATGGGGTTGACCAAACTTGCAGAAACATGTTTATTTCTGCTGAAAAACATGTTTTGACACTTTCAGCACACTGGGGTTAAGACCTGAGTGTGTGGGCTCTTCTGAGCCTTGCAGTTACATAGGGATACAGCTGTCTGAAAAAACGCGTTTATTTCGGGCTGAAAAACACGTTTTGAAAAGTGAGCTGTTACTGACCCATAAGTTACATGGGGTTGACCAAACTTGCAGAAACATTTTTATTTCTGCTGAAAAACATGTTTTGACACTTTCAGCACACTGGGGTTAAGACCTGAGTGTGTGGGCTCTTCTGAGCCTTGCAGTTACATAGGGATACAGCTGTCTGAAAAAAAGCGTTTATTTCGGGCTGAAAAACACGTTTTGAAAAGTGAGCTGTTACCGACCCATAACTTACATGGGGTTGACCAAACTTGCAGAAACATGTTTATTTCTGCTGAAAAACATGTTTTGACACTTTCAGCACACTGGGGTTAAGACCTGAGTGTGTGGGCTCTTCTGAGCCTTGCAGTTACATAGGGATACAGCTGTCTGAAAAAACGCGTTTATTTCGGGCTGAAAAACACGTTTTGAAAAGTGAGCTGTTACTGACCCATAACTTACATGGGGTTGACCAAACTTGCAGAAACATGTTTATTTCTGCTGAAAAACATGTTTTGACACTTTCAGCGCACTGGGGTTAAGACCTGAGTGTGTGGGCTCTTCTGAGCCTTGCAGTTACATAGGGTAACAGCTATCTGAAAAAACGCGTTTATTTCGGGCTGAAAAACACGTTTTGAAAAGTGAACTGTTACTGACCCATAAGTTACATGGGGTTGACCAAACTTGCAGAAACATGTTTATTTCTGCTGAAAAACATGTTTTGACACTTTCAGCACACTGGGGTTAAGACCTGAGTGTGTGGGCTCTTCTGAGCCTTGCAGTTACATAGGGATACAGCTGTCTGAAAAAACGCGTTTATTTCGGGCTGAAAAACACGTTTTGAAAAGTGAGCTGTTACTGACCCATAACTTACATGGGGTTGACCAAACTTGCAGAAACATGTTTATTTTTGCTGAAAAACATGTTTTGACACTTTCAGCACACTGGGGTTAAGACCTGAGTGTGTGGGCTCTTCTGAGCCTTGCAGTTACATAGGGATACAGCTGTCTGAAAAAACGCGTTTATTTCGGGCTGTAAAATACGTTTTGAAAAGTGAGCTGTTACTGACCCATAACTTACATGGGGTTGACCAAACTTGCAGAAACATGTTTATTTCTGCTGAAAAACATGTTTTGACACTTTCAGCACACTGGGGTTAAGACCTGAGTGTGTTGGCTCTTCTGAGCCTTGCAGTTACATAGGGATACAGCTGTCTGAAAAAACGCGTTTATTTCGGGCTGAAAAACACGTTTTGAAAAGTGAGCTGTTACTGACCCATAACTTACATGGGGTTGACCAAACTTGCAGAAACATGTTTATTTCTGCTGAAAAACATGTTTTGACACTTTCAGCACACTGGGGTTAAGACCTGAGTGTGTTGGCTCTTCTGAGCCTTGCAGTTACATAGGGATACAGCTGTCTGAAAAAACGCGTTTATTTTGGGCTGAAAAACACGTTTTGAAAAGTGAGCTGTTACTGACCCATAACTTACATGGGGTTGACCAAACTTGCAGAAACATGTTTATTTCTGCTGAAAAACATGTTTTGACACTTTCAGCACACTGGGGTTAAGACCTGAGTGTGTGGGCTCTTCTGAGCCTTGCAGTTACATAGGGATACAGCTGTCTGAAAAAACGCGTTTATTTCGGGCTGAAAAACACGTTTTGAAAAGTGAGCTGTTACTGACCCATAAGTTACATGGGGTTGACCAAACTTGCAGAAACATGTTTATTTCTGCTGAAAAACATGTTTTGACACTTTCAGCACAGTGGGGTTAAGACGTGAGTGTGTGGGCTCTTCTGAGGCTTGCAGTTACATAGGGATACAGCTATCTGAAAAAACGCGTTTATTTCGGTCTGAAAAACACGTTTTGAAAAGTGAACTGTTACTGACCCATAAGTTACATGGGGTTGACCAAACTTGCAGAAACATGTTTATTTCTGCTGAAAAACATGTTTTGACACTTTCAGCACACTGGGGTTAAGACCTGAGTGTGTGGGCTCTTCTGAGCCTTGCAGTTACATAGGGATACAGCTGTCTGAAAAAAAGCGTTTATTTCGGGCTGAAAAACACGTTTTGAAAAGTGAGCTGTTACCGACCCATAACTTACATGGGGTTGACCAAACTTGCAGAAACATGTTTATTTCTGCTGAAAAACATGTTTTGACACTTTCAGCACACTGGGGTTAAGACCTGAGTGTGTGGGCTCTTCTGAGCCTTGCTGTTACATAGGGATACAGCTGTCTGAAAAAACGCGTTTATTTCGGGCTGAAAAACACGTTTTGAAAAGTGAGCTGTTACTGACCCATAACTTACATGGGGTTGACCAAACTTGCAGAAACATGTTTATTTCTGCTGAAAAACATGTTTTGACACTTTCAGCGCACTGGGGTTAAGACCTGAGTGTGTGGGCTCTTCTGAGCCTTGCAGTTACATAGGGTAACAGCTATCTGAAAAAACGCGTTTATTTCGGGCTGAAAAACACGTTTTGAAAAGTGAACTGTTACTGACCCATAAGTTACATGGGGTTGACCAAACTTGCAGAAACATGTTTATTTCTGCTGAAAAACATGTTTTGACACTTTCAGCACACTGGGGTTAAGACCTGAGTGTGTGGGCTCTTCTGAGCCTTGCAGTTACATAGGGATACAGCTGTCTGAAAAAACGCGTTTATTTCGGGCTGAAAAACACGTTTTGAAAAGTGAGCTGTTACTGACCCATAACTTACATGGGGTTGACCAAACTTGCAGAAACATGTTTATTTTTGCTGAAAAACATGTTTTGACACTTTCAGCACACTGGGGTTAAGACCTGAGTGTGTGGGCTCTTCTGAGCCTTGCAGTTACATAGGGATACTGCTGTCTGAAAAAACGCGTTTATTTCGGGCTGAAAAACACGTTTTGAAAAGTGAGCTGTTACTGACCCATAACTTACATGGGGTTGACCAAACTTGCAGAAACAAGTTTATTTCTGCTGAAAAACATGTTTTGACACTTTCAGCACAGTGGGGTTAAGACCTGAGTGTGTGGGCTCTTCTGAGCCTTGCAGATACATAGGGATACAGCTGTCTGAAAAAACGCGTTTATTTCGGGCTGAAAAACACGTTTTGAAAAGTGAGCTGTTACCGACCCATAACTTACATGGGGTTGACCAAACTTGCAGAAACATGTTTATTTCTGCTGAAAAACATGTTTTGACACTTTCAGCGCACTGGGGTTAAGACCTGAGTGTGTGGGCTCTTCTGAGCCTTGCAGTTACATAGGGTAACAGCTATCTGAAAAACGCGTTTATTTCGGGCTGAAAAACACGTTTTGAAAAGTGAACTGTTACTGACCCATAAGTTACATGGGGTTGACCAAACTTGCAGAAACATGTTTATTTCTGCTGAAAAACATGTTTTGACACTTTCAGCACACTGGGGTTAAGACCTGAGTGTGTGGGCTCTTCTGAGCCTTGCAGTTACATAGGGATACAGCTGTCTGAAAAAACGCGTTTATTTCGGGCTGAAAAACACGTTTTGAAAAGTGAGCTGTTACTGACCCATAACTTACATGGGGTTGACCAAACTTGCAGAAACAAGTTTATTTCTGCTGAAAAACATGTTTTGACACTTTCAGCACACTGGGGTTAAGACCTGAGTGTGTGGGCTCTTCTGAGCCTTGCAGTTACATAGGGATACTGCTGTCTGAAAAAACGCGTTTATTTCGGGCTGAAAAACACGTTTTGAAAAGTGAGCTGTTACTGACCCATAACTTACATGGGGTTGACCAAACTTGCAGAAACAAGTTTATTTCTGCTGAAAAACATGTTTTGACACTTTCAGCACAGTGGGGTTAAGACCTGAGTGTGTGGGCTCTTCTGAGCCTTGCAGATACATAGGGATACAGCTGTCTGAAAAAACGCGTTTATTTCGGGCTGAAAAACACGTTTTGAAAAGTGAGCTGTTACCGACCCATAACTTACATGGGGTTGACCAAACTTGCAGAAACATGTTTATTTCTGCTGAAAAACATGTTTTGACACTTTCAGCACACTGGGGTTAAGACCTGAGTGTGTGGGCTCTTCTGAGCCTTGCAGTTACATAGGGATACAGCTGTCTGAAAAAACGCGTTTATTTCGGGCTGAAAAACACGTTTTGAAAAGTGAGCTGTTACTGACCCATAACTTACATGGGGTTCACCAAACTTGCAGAAACATGTTTATTTTTGCTGAAAAACATGTTTTGACACTTTCAGCACACTGGGGTTAAGACCTGAGTGTGTGGGCTCTTCTGAGCCTTGCAGTTACATAGGGATACTGCTGTCTGAAAAAACGCGTTTATTTCGGGCTGAAAAACACGTTTTGAAAAGTGAGCTGTTACTGACCCATAACTTACATGGGGTTGACCAAACTTGCAGAAACAAGTTTATTTCTGCTGAAAAACATGTTTTGACACTTTCAGCACAGTGGGGTTAAGACCTGAGTGTGTGGGCTCTTCTGAGCCTTGCAGATACATAGGGATACAGCTGTCTGAAAAACGCGTTTATTTCGGGCTGAAAAACACGTTTTGAAAAGTGAGCTGTTACCGACCCATAACTTACATGGGGTTGACCAAACTTGCAGAAACATGTTTATTTCTGCTGAAAAACATGTTTTTGACACTTTCAGCGCACTGGGGTTAAGACCTGAGTGTGTGGGCTCTTCTGAGCCTTGCAGTTACATAGGGTAACAGCTATCTGAAAAAACGCGTTTATTTCGGGCTGAAAAACACGTTTTGAAAAGTGAACTGTTACTGACCCATAAGTTACATGGGGTTGACCAAACTTGCAGAAACATGTTTATTTCTGCTGAAAAACATGTTTTGACACTTTCAGCACACTGGGGTTAAGACCTGAGTGTGTGGGCTCTTCTGAGCCTTGCAGTTACATAGGGATACAGCTGTCTGAAAAAACGCGTTTATTTCGGGCTGAAAAACACGTTTTGAAAAGTGAGCTGTTACTGACCCATAACTTACATGGGGTTGACCAAACTTGCAGAAACATGTTTATTTTTGCTGAAAAACATGTTTTGACACTTTCAGCACACTGGGGTTAAGACCTGAGTGTGTGGGCTCTTCTGAGCCTTGCAGTTACATAGGGATACAGCTGTCTGAAAAAACGCGTTTATTTCGGGCTGTAAAATACGTTTTGAAAAGTGAGCTGTTACTGACCCATAACTTACATGGGGTTGACCAAACTTGCAGAAACATGTTTATTTCTGCTGAAAAACATGTTTTGACACTTTCAGCACACTGGGGTTAAGACCTGAGTGTGTTGGCTCTTCTGAGCCTTGCAGTTACATAGGGATACAGCTGTCTGAAAAAAACGCGTTTATTTCGGGCTGAAAAACACGTTTTGAAAAGTGAGCTGTTACTGACCCATAACTTACATGGGGTTGACCAAACTTGCAGAAACATGTTTATTTCTGCTGAAAAACATGTTTTGACACTTTCAGCACACTGGGGTTAAGACCTGAGTGTGTTGGCTCTTCTGAGCCTTGCAGTTACATAGGGATACAGCTGTCTGAAAAAACGCGTTTATTTCGGGCTGAAAAACACGTTTTGAAAAGTGAGCTGTTACTGACCCATAACTTACATGGGGTTGACCAAACTTGCAGAAACATGTTTATTTCTGCTGAAAAACATGTTTTGACACTTTCAGCACACTGGGGTTAAGACCTGAGTGTGTGGGCTCTTCTGAGCCTTGCAGTTACATAGGGATACAGCTGTCTGAAAAAACGCGTTTATTTCGGGCTGAAAAACACGTTTTGAAAAGTGAGCTGTTACTGACCCATAAGTTACATGGGGTTGACCAAACTTGCAGAAACATGTTTATTTCTGCTGAAAAACATGTTTTGACACTTTCAGCACAGTGGGGTTAAGACGTGAGTGTGTGGGCTCTTCTGAGGCTTGCAGTTACATAGGGATACAGCTATCTGAAAAAACGCGTTTATTTCGGTCTGAAAAACACGTTTTGAAAAGTGAACTGTTACTGACCCATAAGTTACATGGGGTTGACCAAACTTGCAGAAACATGTTTATTTCTGCTGAAAAACATGTTTTGACACTTTCAGCACACTGGGGTTAAGACCTGAGTGTGTGGGCTCTTCTGAGCCTTGCAGTTACATAGGGATACAGCTGTCTGAAAAAAAGCGTTTATTTCGGGCTGAAAAACACGTTTTGAAAAGTGAGCTGTTACCGACCCATAACTTACATGGGGTTGACCAAACTTGCAGAAACATGTTTATTTCTGCTGAAAAACATGTTTTGACACTTTCAGCACACTGGGGTTAAGACCTGAGTGTGTGGGCTCTTCTGAGCCTTGCTGTTACATAGGGATACAGCTGTCTGAAAAAACGCGTTTATTTCGGGCTGAAAAACACGTTTTGAAAAGTGAGCTGTTACTGACCCATAACTTACATGGGGTTGACCAAACTTGCAGAAACATGTTTATTTCTGCTGAAAAACATGTTTTGACACTTTCAGCGCACTGCGGTTAAGACCTGAGTGTGTGGGCTCTTCTGAGCCTTGCAGTTACATAGGGTAACAGCTATCTGAAAAAACGCGTTTATTTCGGGCTGAAAAACACGTTTTGAAAAGTGAACTGTTACTGACCCATAAGTTACATGGGGTTGACCAAACTTGCAGAAACATGTTTATTTCTGCTGAAAAACATGTTTTGACACTTTCAGCACACTGGGGTTAAGACCTGAGTGTGTGGGCTCTTCTGAGCCTTGCAGTTACATAGGGATACAGCTGTCTGAAAAAACGCGTTTATTTCGGGCTGAAAAACACGTTTTGAAAAGTGAGCTGTTACTGACCCATAACTTACATGGGGTTGACCAAACTTGCAGAAACATGTTTATTTTTGCTGAAAAACATGTTTTGACACTTTCAGCACACTGGGGTTAAGACCTGAGTGTGTGGGCTCTTCTGAGCCTTGCAGTTACATAGGGATACTGCTGTCTGAAAAAACGCGTTTATTTCGGGCTGAAAAACACGTTTTGAAAAGTGAGCTGTTACTGACCCATAACTTACATGGGGTTGACCAAACTTGCAGAAACAAGTTTATTTCTGCTGAAAAACATGTTTTGACACTTTCAGCACAGTGGGGTTAAGACCTGAGTGTGTGGGCTCTTCTGAGCCTTGCAGATACATAGGGATACAGCTGTCTGAAAAAACGCGTTTATTTCGGGCTGAAAAACACGTTTTGAAAAGTGAGCTGTTACCGACCCATAACTTACATGGGGTTGACCAAACTTGCAGAAACATGTTTATTTCTGCTGAAAAACATGTTTTGACACTTTCAGCACACTGGGGTTAAGACCTGAGTGTGTGGGCTCTTCTGAGCCTTGCAGTTACATAGGGATACAGCTGTCTGAAAAAACGCGTTTATTTCGGGCTGAAAAACACGTTTTGAAAAGTGAGCTGTTACCGACCCATAACTTACATGGGGTTGACCAAACTTGCAGAAACATGTTTATTTCTGCTGAAAAACATGTTTTGACACTTTCAGCACACTGGGGTTAAGACCTGAGTGTGTGGGCTCTTCTGAGCCTTGCTGTTACATAGGGATACAGCTGTCTGAAAAAACGCGTTTATTTCGGGCTGAAAAACACGTTTTGAAAAGTGAGCTGTTACTGACCCATAACTTACATGGGGTTGACCAAACTTGCAGAAACATGTTTATTTCTGCTGAAAAACATGTTTTGACACTTTCAGCGCACTGGGGTTAAGACCTGAGTGTGTGGGCTCTTCTGAGCCTTGCAGTTACATTGGGTAACAGCTATCTGAAAAAACGCGTTTATTTCGGGCTGAAAAACACGTTTTGAAAAGTGAACTGTTACTGACCCATAAGTTACATGGGGTTGACCAAACTTGCAGAAACATGTTTATTTCTGCTGAAAAACATGTTTTGACACTTTCAGCACACTGGGGTTAAGACCTGAGTGTGTGGGCTCTTCTGAGCCTTGCAGTTACATAGGGATACAGCTGTCTGAAAAAACGCGTTTATTTCGGGCTGAAAAACACGTTTTGAAAAGTGAGCTGTTACTGACCCATAACTTACATGGGGTTGACCAAACTTGCAGAAACATGTTTATTTTTGCTGAAAAACATGTTTTGACACTTT